>NC_064923.1:140692858-141010525 GCF_023897955.1 Schistocerca gregaria | reverse complement strand
GACTGACATTCATTGGAAGAATCCTAAGGAAATGCAATCCGAAAACAAAGGAAGTAGGTTACAGTACGCTTGTTCGCCCACTGCTTGAATACTGCTCAGCAGTGTGGGATCCGTACTAGGTAGGGTTGATAGAAGAGATAGAGAAGATCCAACGGAGAGCAGGGCGCTTCGTTACAGGATCATTTAGTAACCGCGAAAGCGTTACGGAGATGTCTTCCAGTGGAAGACTCTGCAGGAGAGACGCTCAGTAGCTCGGTGCGGGCTCTTGTTAAAGTTTAGAGAACATACCTTCACCGCAGAGTCAAGCAGTATATTGCTCCCTCCCACGTATATCTCGCGAAGAGACCATGAGGATAAAATCAGAAAGATTAGAGCCCACACAGAAGCATAACCACAATCCTTCTTTCCACGAACAAAACAAAGACAGGAATAGAAGGGAGAACCGATAGAGGCACTCAGGGTACCCTCCGCTACACACCATAAGGTGGCTTGCGGGGTATGGATGTAGATGTAGATGTAGAAAGCAGGTGCTGACAGATGTGAAAATTACCGACTATCAGTTTAATAAGTCACAGCTGCAAAATACTAACGCGAATTATGTACAGACGGATGGAAAAACTGGTAGAAGCCGACCTCGGAGAGGATGTCTGGATTCCGTAGAAATGTTGGAACGCATGAGCATTTCTGACCATACGACGTATCATGGAAGAAAGACTGAGGAAGGGCAAACCTACGTTTCAAGCATTTGTGGACTTAGGGCAGGCTTTTGACAATGTTGACTGGAATACCTTCTTTCAAATTCTAAAGGTGGCAGGGGTAAAATACAGGGAGCGAAAGGCTATTTGTACAGAAACCAGATGGCAGTTATAAGAGTCGAGGCGCATGAAAGGGAGTCAGTGGTTGGGAAGGGAGTGAGACAGGGTTGCAGCCTCTCCCCGATGTTATTCAATCTGTATATTGAGCAGGCAGTAAAGGCAACAAAAGATAAATTCGGTGTAGGTATTAATATCCATGGAGAGGAAATAAAAACTTTGAGGTTCGCCGATGACATTGTAATTCTGTCAGAGACAGCAAAGGACTTGGAAGAGAAGTGGAACGGCATGGACAGTGTTTTGAAAGGAGGATATAAGATGAACATCATCAATATCAAAACGAGGATAGTGGAATTAGTCGAATTAAGTCGGGTAATGCTAAGGGAGGTAGATTAGGAAATGAAACACTTAAAGTAGTATAGGAGTTTTACTATTTGGGGAGCAAAATAACTGATGATGGTCGAAGCAGAGAGGATATAAAATGTAGACTGGCAATGGGAAAGAAAGCGTTTCTGAAGCAGAGAAATTTGTTGACATCGAGAACAGATTTAAGTGTCTGGAAGTCGTTTCTGAAAGTATTTGTCTGGAGTGTAGCCATGTATGGAAGTGAAACATGGACGATAAATAGTTTGGACAAAAATAGAATAGAAGCTTTCGAAATGTGGTGATACAGAAGAGTGCTGAAGATTAGAAGGGTAGATCACACAACTAATGAGGCTATTGAATAGAATGGGGGAGAAGAGAAGTTTGCAGCACAACTTGAAAACATGAAGGAACCGGTTGGTAGGACATGTTCTGTGGCAACAAGAGATCACAAATTTGGCGTTGTAGGGCATCGTGGAGGGTAAAAATCGTAGAGGGAGACCAAGAGATGAATACACTAAGCAGATACAGAAGGATGTAGGTTGGTGTAAGTACTGGGAGATGAAGGGGCTTGCACAGGATAGAGTAGCATGGAGAGCTGCATCAAACCAGTCTCAGGACTGAAAAATGGTTCAAATGGCTCTGAGCACTATGGGACTTAACATATATGGTCATCAGTCCCCTAGAAATTAGAACTACTTAAACCTAACTAACCTAAGGACATCACACAACACCCAGCCATCACGAGACAGAGGAAAGCCCTGTCCCCGCCGGGAATCGAACCCCGGAACCCGGGCGTGGGAAGCGAGAACGCTACCGCACGACCACGGGATGCGAGCTCTCTCTCAGTACTGATGACCAGAACAACAAATGTGAAATGCACTTCAAAGACGATTGTTAGGCAGTCGATACTGTCACTACATTAAGGGGCTCTTCAGGAAGGCATATCTCGGAATGTCGTCGTCGAGTTATGCATCTCAAACCAGCATTTTGTTTATTTGTAAGTTTCTATGTAGCTGTGTTTGTATTTTTCTCTCTTCTATTTTTCTACGTAGTAATGTAGTTTGGCAGCCACATTTGTGTAACGAATTAACGTATTGTAGTGTGTGTTAGTTTCATCATCTGTCTCTCTATCATTCTATGATGTTTCATTTCTTCAATTATCACTGTTGTGATTTGATGTTATGGTTAGCTTAGCTTTTTTTGCACTTCCACACTTACATGTTGAGGGGGAGGGGTGGACGAGATTTAGCAATTTCCCCACATGAACATTCCCGGCCAGAATTGATCTAACGTGTGTTGGCTGTGGGAAAAATCCAGTTAGGAAATGTATCATTCCACGGATTGCGCTATCGTGTTTTATTTCCTTATATTTGGGAAGACCTCGTTGATTCTCCGGCCCTTTTCGCATGTCTCATGCTCCCTTTGCCATGTATTCACGGACCATCTTTTCAGATGGCATTTATTGGTAACGTATTTATACAAAGTGAGTGTGGAGGTGGAGGAAAAGGAAGCAATGAGAAGGAACTGCATGTACATCATACTTCGCAAGCCACCCAATGGTGTGTGCCGGGGGGGGGGGGGGGGGGGCACCTTTTTGTACCACTAACCGAGCCCTCCAACCCTCGTGGGAAGAATGATTTTCGGTAGGCCTCTGATCTGATTAATTTCTCCAATTTTTCCCTGATGGTCATTTTGCGAGACGTATGTGGGGCGATGTAATATGTTTTCCGACTCTTCCCAGAAAATTATTTCCAAATTTCAACAGTAAATCTGTCAGTGATGCAAAGCGCCTCATTTGTGACGTCAGGCAACAGAGTTTCTTGAGCAGTTCTGTAACGCTCTCGCACCAGCTCAACGACCTAGTAATCGTACTTTGTAGGGATCCGAGATTGATAAGCAGTACTCAAGAGTCCGTCTAACATTCTTCCTGTGCATCTGAGTCTGGCATTTGCTTCTCGCAGTATTTATTTTACGCGGTCATTCCATTTATTGTCGCTCTGTATAGTTGTCCATAGGTACTTTACGGTAGATATAATTTCCTGCGGTTTGTCATCAGTAGTGTAGCTGTTCAACCGTGGACCTCTTTTCCTAAGTATGCGCAGTATGTTACATTTACGTAATTTCAGGGTCAGCTGCCAGAGTTTGCTCTATTCATCAACTGCAAATTGTTACTATCTTCTGGCGTTGTTACTTCGTTACAGACCACCGCATCATCTGTGAACAGTCTTAAAGAGCATCCGACGCTTTCTGCTAGATCATTTTATGTGTTCTAAACAGTAACGATCCTACCACACTTCCTTTAGGAACGCCGGAAATTACCTTTACATTTGTAGATTTTGTTCCGGGAAGTCCTGTCTGCAAGGATGTCCAGAATCCAGTAGCAACTCTGCTCAGAAAATCTGCTCAGATACTCTACAAGCTCAAATTTTTTCATAAAACGGAAGTTCTGGAGGATGTCAAATGCCTTCCTGCAGTCAAGGAACACGCCTTCGACCTGAGCGATGTTGACTAAAGCGCTTTGGATCTCTTGTTACAACAGGAGAAAATGAGTTTCGCAGGCTCTTTGTACGCAGAATCCATGTTGATTTTTACAGAGGAAATTTTCATTCTCGAAAAGCGTCTAATTTAGGAAACTATGACACGTTCCATATTTTTACAACAGTTTGATGACATCCTTATAGGTCTATAATTAGGTGTAGCTGTTCTACGACCATTCTTAAAAGCTGGAATAACTTGCACTTTTTACAGTCGCTAGGTACCGTTCATTGCTCAAGCGATCTACGTTAAATTACTGCTAGAAGGGGAGCGAGCACTTTCACTTAATCTTTGTACAATCTTACAGGTATCTGGTGAGTTGAGTACAGGGTAATATCAAAAGCAGCAGAAAATGGTATAACGGTAGTAGCATTCGTTAAGAACAGGAAGATAGAGCATAGAGTGTGTAACTGTGAACAGTTCAGTGATAGGGGTGTTCTGATTACAATGGTTAGTCAGGTATACACTCCGACGTGGCAAGCTGAAGATGAAGAGACAGAGAAAATATATGAGGTTATTGAAAGAGTCACGCAGTACGTAAAGATACAAAATATCTAATGGTCGTAAGGGACTGGAATGCAATTGTAGGGGAAGGAGTAGAAGAAAAGGTTACAGGAGAATATGGGCCTAGTACAAGGAACAAGAGAGGAGAAAGACTAATTCAGTTCTGTAATAAATTTAAGATAGTAACCGCGAATACTCTGTTCAGAAATTACACTGAGGAGGTTTACTTGGTAAACGCGAGTGATACGTGAAGATTTCAGTTACGTTACATCATGGGGAGAAAGAGATTGTAAGGCGTACACAGGACGAAATATACACTCAGATCACAATACAGTAGTGATGAATAGTAAGCTGAAGTTCATGACATTAGTCACGAAGAATCAGTACGCAAAGAAGTGGAATACGGAAGTACTAAGAAATAATGAGACACGCTTGAAGTTCTCTGAGGCAATAGATACAGTAATAAGGAACAGTTGCAGTAGGCAGTGCAGTTGAAAAGGAAAGGACAACTCTAAAAAGGGTAATCACGGAAGTTGGAAAGAAAAACACAGGTACAAAGAAGTAACTGCGAAGGAACCAAAGGTAACAAAAGAAATCAGTTGATAGATGAAAGGAGTGTGTAAAAAAAATTTTCTGGGGAACTCAGGATTACAGAGACACAAGTCGCTGAGGAATGAAGTAAACAGAAAGTGGAGGGAAGCTAAGACGAAATGGCTGCATGAAAAATGTGATGAATTCGAAAAAGAAATGATTGTCGGAAAGAAAGGCTCAACATACAGGAAAGCCAAAACAATGTTCAATGACATCAAAACCCAGAGTGGTAACATTAAGAGTGCATCGGGAATTCCATTGTTAAAGTGCAGAGGAGAGAGCGTGTAGGCGTAAAGAATAGATTGAAAGCATCTATGAGGGGGAAGATCGGTCTGATGTGATAGAAGAAGAAACAGGTGTCGATTTAGAAGAGATAGGGGATCCAGTATTAGAATCAGAAATTAAAAGGGCTTTGGAGGACTTTATATCAAAAAAGGAAGAAGGGATAGATAACACTCCATCATAATTTATAAAATCATTGGGGGGAGTGGCAGAAAAACGTGTGTAGATTGTATGAGTGTCACTTTCCGAAAAATATCATCCACACAATTCCGAAAACAGTAAACGCTGACAACTGCGAGAATTATCGAACAATCAGCTTAACAGCTCATACATCCAAGTTGCTGAAATGAATAATGTACAGAAGAATGGAAAAGAAAATTTAGGATGTGTTAGCTGACGACCAGTTTGTTTTTAGAAAAGGTAAAGGCACGAAAGAGGCAATTCTGACATTGTGAACGATAATGGAAGCAAGCCTAAAGAAAATTCTAGACATGTTCGTAGGATTTGTTGACCTGGAAAAAGCGTTAGGCGATGTGAAATAGTGCAAGGTATTCGAAATTCTGAGGAATATAGGTGTAAGATATAGGGAGAGACGGGTAATATACAATATTTACAAGAGTCAACAGGGAATAATAGGAATGGACTACCAAGAACGAAGTGCTGGGATTAAAAAGTGTGTAAGACAGGAATGTGGTCTCTCGCTCCTACTGTTCAATGTGTACATCGAAGATGCAATGATGGAAATGTACGAATGCATACTTTCGCTGCCACATGCGTCAATAAAACATTTTCGGGTTTCAAGTAAACCACTTGACGTGACTTGAAACCCGAGGAATGTTTTATTAAATGATGGAAATAAATGAAAGGTTTAGGAGTGGAACTAAAATTTAAGGTGAAAGGATGTCATTGATATGATTCGCTGATGACATTGGTATCCTGAGTGAGAGTGAAGAAGTACATCACATGCTTTATGGAATGAAATACCTAATGAGTACAGAATGTGGATATGAGAGTAAATCGGAGAAAGAGGAAAGTAATGAGAACTAGGAGAAATGAGAAGGACGAGCAACTTTACATCACGACTGATGGTCACGATGTTAGGATGAATTTAAGAGTTTCTGTTACGTATTCAGCAAAACAACCATTAACGGACAGAGTAAGGAGGACGTCAAAAGCAGACTAGCAATGGCAGAAAGGGCATTCCTGGCGAAGGGAAGTCTACTAGCATCAAACATAGTCCTTAATTAAAGAAATTTCTGAGAATGTGCGTCTGATGTACAGCCTTTTGTGGTAGTGAAACATGGACTGTTGGAAAATCGGAACAGATGAGAATCGAAGAATCTGAGACGTGATTCTACAACGAATTTTAAATATTTGGTGGGTTGATAAGGAAAGGAATGAGGAGGTTATGCGCAGAATCGGAGAGGAAAGGATTACGTGGAAAACACTGATGAGGGGAAAGGACGGGATGATAGGCACATCTGTTAAGACATGAGGGAATGACTTCCATGGTACTGGAGGGAACTGTAGAGGGCGAAAACTGTAAGGCAGAGATTGGAATACATCCAGCAAATATTGAGGACTTATGTTGCAAGTGCCACCTTGAGATTAAGAAGTTGGCAGAGTAGAGGAATTCTTGGCAGGCCGCATGGAACCAGTCAGAAGACAAAAAGACAAAAAAATCTATCTTATCTGGTCCTGGCGCCTTTCCACTACTGAGCGATTATAGTACTTTTGCTATTGCGTGATCGATTATCTCAGTGTCTGTCACTTTGAGTTTCGTGCGATGACAACCATCGGAACTTGATGTAGAAGCAAAGGCGATGAGTGAAAATGTGCGCTGTACGGGGACTAGAACCCGGAATCTTCTGTTTATTAGTTAGTCGCTCTAACCACAGCGCCACCTGGACACATTCGCGGACTGTCTCGACACGCTCCCTGACTGACCTAGATTCCTACTAAGCCGCACCCCTCCACCGTCCCCAGTCATCTCCTCTGTGCTCTCACGGACACTGAGCAGCGATTTCCCGGAGAGCGCACTTCGTTGATCAGAGATCGAATGCTAATTACGTTTCCGCAGTCAGAAGCCCAGTCTTGCGTCTTCGCAGTGCTACAATCGCCGCCGGAGCCAACACGCTCCCCTTGGATCCCTCTACAGAAAATGCGGCCCAGACAGGAGGACTGATTCTTGATTTTGTAATATTTCTGTGACTGCCTGTTGTTCGGTCTCGTCGAATACGGAACAATCTTCTTTGAGATTTATAATTGTTTCTCACCGGATTGTGTTGTCAGATTTAAAACTTTTGCCGGAATTTATCAATATCCTAAATGGGTTGTGAATTTTCAACAGATTTTTTTTTCATAAATGTCTCAAGAGCTTTACTCTGAAAGCGTTTATATAAAATGGGTTGAGCAATTATGATGAGATTTGTTTTCATATCTTTTAGAACCAAGGGCTAGTACAACAGCTCTGTTTTGCTCATTACCAGCCAACTGAACTATTTGTAGATTTCTCAGAAGACTTCATTTGGATTTCTTCCTTATTAAGATACTTCAGAAGTATAAAACATTATTTTCCCCTTCCATGTTTGAAAGAGTGTTTGTGATTAACCACACGAGTGCAGCTTCTTTCACGATTCTCAATATCTGTCATTATTTCATTGAACTGTGTTACTCCCTCTTCAAATAAACTTTGTTCGTTTGTTTATCCTGGGCTATTTACTTGAATACCGCCAACGTGGGCGCTCGTTTCTTCCTCTGCGATCGCTCTTACTTTGTCCCTGAAGCTCATTTTCGTGCAGTATGTGGCGTCAAGGTACGTAATGGGGATATCAATTGATATGACGCCCAAGACAAGGCAGAGGGCTTTTAGAGATATAGCTCTGAAGGCAACTGATAATTGTTAGGACACATCCTCCTTCCAGCGTCTCACGAACAGCTACCACCCCTTATCAGCCCCAAAGAGACTAAATCGCTGACGGATGAAAATCGACAGTGGGAGTACGAGGGCTTTCGCGGCTGAGTTGTGCAGACGGTTGGCATCAGCCTCGTCTTTTTTGGTATCAGTAAAGTAATCACACAAATCAAGTAATCACCTGCTGGAAAAATGACACTGACACCGGGGTAGTGTTCTCTATTCGTAGAGGAAGAGGCAGTGGTCACCTTGAGAGACAGTAGTGTCCGCTGCATAGTCATCATGAAATTGCGGAATAGAAGGCAGCACTTGGTCATTGATAATTTTGAAATAAACGTGAACTATAATGGTTCATATTCATGGTGCATGTCACGATAAATACCACCAAAACTTCACATAACCACCTACGGCCTGTACCACTCCCAACACACAGGAGCTTCAAGGACTCAATGGACTGTTGTTGCACACGTCGTCTTGCATCTTTTGAAACAGACTACACGCCTCGTGTCGCCTACTGTCAAAGTTCGGTCTTGTTTGAACCCCTGAAGTAATGAAGCTTTGTGTGTCTATATCAGCGACAGCTTTTTGTGCGGTACCCAACTTCAGATGTCCGTTGCATTACACTGCCCTTCGCTGTGTTCGCTCAGAAACTGGCTAACATTCAATTTTATTCACCAACAGCAGTAATTTTTGTCTGGTTTGAAACTGATTATCATTGACGAAGTTTGTAACTTGTCGCTGAAATCTGTCGGTTAGGATGTCTTTTTCACTATGTACATTTCGTCTAATTGCATGGCTATGAGTGGAATATCATTCCTTGTAGCCACATTAGACAATGCACGTTGATATACCAATAAATCGGCTAACTTCATTATCGGTGCCATACGGACGTCCAAACACGGTAGCTGCTTTGTTCCATTCCGTCACGTATCCACGTCGATCCATCTTAATGCACTGAATACGTACAACCGACTGGCACATAAAAATAACCACACTGTCACGACTTGAGTCAGTAGTAGAGGGTCACATGACGCTCCAGTACCAGGTTTAGACCATCTATAGCAGATCCAGCCTGGTCATGCCAGACTTCACGCTGCCTGGTGTGAGTTCGAGGTGTGGGTCAAGACTCAGCTGTCCCGGCTCTTTCGTTCCTTTCCGGAAGAATCCATTACAGTGCGACACTTCATTTAGCTGCAGTTAGCATTAAAATGCCATCATATGATGAGGCCATGTGGATCCACTTTTAATAACTTTACTTATGTCTTGACAACCCCTTTATTTCTCATCAGCTTTACTTGTTTCGATTTTCCGTCATTTTTAAAGGCATTATTATGTCAGTCATGTAAAAACATTAGGAACATTGTATCACGAAGTGCAAATTTGCATCATGCTCGAAAATGTCGACGTGATACAATGTATTTAATGTTTTTATATGACTGACATAGCAATTCCTTTGAAAATGATGGAAAGTCGAAACGCGTAAGGTTGATGAGAAATGAAAGTGTTGTTAAGACATACGTAATGTTATTAAAAGTGTATTTCACGTAGTATTACAGTGTGGCGTTTTTCGGTCGCTAGAATTCCCTTCAGTGAGAAGTAATCCTTGTGTCAGGGTTGTTTATCTTTAGCTATTTGCCCGTGATATTAAGGAGATTCATAAGTCTAGTGGTTGTCTGCACTGAAAAGGGAAGTCTAGCAATGTACCAAGTCTTTAAAAATGATTGGGAATGACAGAAGCGAGGGATGAGAATTCTAGATACACATTACGCAGTCGCTTAAACGACGGGTACTTCAAATATGCTAAGAAGCGACATGGAGTACTATGGAGAAGGAATGTAAATAATAAGTTGAACAGAAAATAATTGTAACGCTATGCAGCCGGGATTCATCGTTCTGTACATCAAGAAGCACTCTGGGCTAAATTTGTAGGCATGAAGCATGGGAAGAAATTAGTGGTACGAACAGCAACATTTCTGAAGACGCACGTATTAATTCACTTCACTTGCATTAGTATGATGAGTTTATATATTACAGCAAAATATATTGATTAAGTCAAAAGGCATGCCTGGAACGATTTTGAGACATAAAACCGTTATTGTTGACTTTGTGAAGGAAAAAGAATGCACGAACAAAACTTGGAACATCTGGAATGGATTGCAGACCTCGCACTTTAAGTGGACTCGACCGCACACAACTCACAGTAAGGAACTGTGAGACGAGAAAAACCTTATTTGTGATTCGAGGACGATGCATTTAAAAAGAAAATCACGTTAATCACGTTACATATGGGACACATTCTGACAAATAGCTGTTAAGCCATGTTTCATGATATATGAGGCACAAGGTCACGAAATTATTTCTGATGGTCTGAAGGAATAGTAAAAATTAAGGTCGGGCGGTGTTTTATGATAGGTAGTTATGATTATAATAGAAAACTAACCTTATTCCCTGTTCTCTGCGTGGGCTTCTTTGCTGTCGAAACAGTATAAACTCACAACCAATATCGAAAGTGACGGCATTAGAAAGTCCTACTTCAAATATGTCTCATTTAGTCTATATAATAATGAGTGAAGTGGAAAGACTGGTTTGATTTACAGGATGGTATATTTGTTCCACAGATAATATATATGAGAGTCCATTATTATTTTCTGTGGGTCAAGACACCTTCTTCTGGTTACTACCTTCAACAAAATCTCTGCCCTTTCAGCTGAAATAATTTCCGGCACTCTTCTCTAACACCAAAATGGGAACGCTTCGATTCTCTACTTCTCTGGTTTCCCAACATCCTATGATTTAAATTTCCTTAACTCTTCGCCTGTGGTCATAATTTTTTTTTGTCATCAGACCAGCAGTTATGGTCTACAACGACCATTTTCAGATCTGTTTTATAAAAAAATGTCCCAATATACTGCAGCCATAGTGGCATCGTGAAATGTTAAACACCAAGTCAGCACCAGCAACCACGTCGCAGCTTCTGATGCCTATTCTTTATTTTTGACCCCAAAAGGTACATTCTCAGAAATTTCTTCCTGAAACCTCTGACATTGGTTTGACATTATTTTAGCATCATTGTAGGAGAAGTGCTTCACCCTTCGATCTGTTTCGTGATATCAAATATTGACGCTAATTTTGTCGTTAAACACCTTTACTGTTGTTATTCAATATTTTCACTTTAGTTTAATTTACTGTCAACTCAAGTTGTATGAGCAATATAATGTTCATTTCATTCATTATAAATGAGTTACTCATTTTCGCACAGGACAGAAATGCCAACATCTTTATTCAACCGGATTTTTAAACCCCCATGTGACACTTTCTCTGTTTCTTCCATTACTCATTCATTATACAAAGCTGAACTCTAAACGCCGTTCTAACAGGCCACGGAAGGCTCAACGGTACCGACCGACAGCCGTGCCATCCTCAGTTAATAGGTGACGCTGGTTTCGGATATGGAGAGATATGTGATCATATCTCGTGACCAGAGGAGGTACTTATCAGTCAAACAGAGCCTTAGTTGGCCTCACAAGTTCCGAGTGTAGCCCGCTTGCCAACAGCACTCGGCAGACACTGACGTCACCAATCCAAGCGATAGCCAAGCCCCACAGCGCTTAACTTAGGACTTCTGTCGGGACCCGGTATTATCACTGCGTCAAGGCCGTTGACTCATTCGTTATATGACTTGAAAATTATAGGAGAAAAACAGCATTATTACCTTACACCATCATTAATCCGAAAATATTTTTCTTGGTCTTCCACTCGAACGATCCAATGCTTGTGATAAATGTAACTGTTTCTAGACAGTATCCTTCTCTGTGTCAAGCCACACGACAATTCCCCTATTCTATTCGTTCTTACGCTGCCTTAATTAGTAGCCATTGGCAGATGCCGCAAAAGATGATCGTATGGGCATGTGCAGCAGAAATCCAACAACAGCATCTTTCACATTTTTTCTTATAGCCGATGTAGACCCCGTTGTTCGTTATTCTTCCAAGGCACGTTTGCTTTCGTGTGTCACGACAGCAATCTGTAAAAGCAATACGCCATCGCATTTCCGGTTTTCGGTGTTGAGAAGAGAGGCGATATCTCAATGCATTGTATCAGACTCAAGCATCATTTAAAGTGAACCCATCTTTTCGTTTATCTTGTGATTCCATACAGTCATTAATTACTCCACCTCAGATTGTTTGAAGCTGTTACACGCTAATCGTCATGTGTTATGACGTTGACTTTTTTTTCTTTACTAAGATTCTGACGACAACTAATTTACTTTAAGACGTCAGTTTGGACGTGGAATTTGACTGACGAATTTTTTTTTTCTTTTGAGAAACAGATGACACACTATATCTCAGACACAATGTATCCCTGTGTGGGCTGCGTCAGATGCAATAATACTCATACGCAATGAAAAAATGAGTTGACTCATAATCTAACGAGACACGAAAAAGTAGTTCTTAATGGAGTTATTTATAATTTTGTAAAAACAATGTGAGCATTACGTAACAATTAAGACTAACTACATTCTCAGTAATGACAAGAGTATGAAACTGATGACTATCGATTTATTGTAAATTACGAAACACTCATATATAATTGCAGTTACAAAGTTTTCTATAGTTTTGCATGAACTATTCGCAACACCAACCAACAGAAGGACACCTATTGCCACCTCTAAGTTAACATGGGTGGAGCAGAAAACGTATTCAGTACTCGTAGGTCATTTGCAATGTGTTTCACAGATATCACGTCGTCTTGACCGAGAGAGAAGGCGCAGTGAATTAACACACTAGATTCCAGTTCGCTAAGTAGACGGTTCAAATCTCCATCCGACGATGCACACCGCTTAAGGCAAATGCTTCCCTCTAAAGCGCACACCAGATTTCCTTCCCCATCATACCCTAATCTGAGCGTGTGTCCTGTAATGACCTCGTTGTCGCCGGCACGCTAAACAATACTCTTCTTTCCTTCCTGTCGAAGTTATGGCAAATACAAGATAAATAGTAGTGGCAACAGTTCTGTAATACCTTTGGGATAATATTCTGGGAGTAAGAGATTTGCTTAAATCAGTATATATCCACATTTCCAACTACGTGAGCATGTGATTTCAGTCACAAATATAGCTTAATTCAAATAGAGAGAAAAGATTTCAGTTGTTTATTAGAGATGAACTATCAAAGATAAAAATACATTACTCTGTCTCCGGACAGAATATGGTTAAAGTTTTATATTAGCACAGGCACCATACTGGACACTCAACATTAGAAACAACTTCGAGATACATCGAAATGTAATCAATTTCATTCCAAAGACGAATCAACAGGTTCCTGTTTATTGAATAGAGAGCTTCAACAATTCGATTTCTCAGTTCTTGGGGTATAGCTGTCATAGGTGTGAAAAAGACTGTATCCATTATGTACTCCCACAGAAGAACATCACAATGTGAGACGTCTGGTGACCTGAGAGGCCAAAAGCAATGCACAGGGTCCTATTGTCGACTTCTCCCAATCCAGCATTGTGCGATGGTGTTGTTACGAGAAGTCGTTTGAATCTTCATCAAATTGAGGAAACAGTTATAAAGCACGTTCAGGTGCGACCTTTCTATCACAATGACCTCCTCAAAAAAAGAAAAGTCCAGAAACTTTTTCAACAGAAACAGCACAAAACACATTTACTTATGGTGACTCTTTCGTCTTCGACGCCGGCGCCGGGATTTTGTGATACCTAGATTCTTACATTATGGCAAATTACTTTGCTCGTAGATGAAATGTCGATTCGTCGGAAAAGATGAGTCTTTGGGAACAAGAGTCTTCTGCTATATCCTCGAAAACTGAAGTGCGAATTTCGTACCTACTCTTATGGTTGCCCCGGAACAACTGCAGCAGGAACTGAAACTTTTAAGACTTCAAAAGCAGGTGTGGTTTCATAACAAACAACTCCCTTGATTGACGAAGCTTAAGTTCCTGGCCTGCCCGTTATAATATTTTTTGTGGAATCTAAAATTTAAAAACCTCTCTCACACCGGCCTGATTTAAAAAAATAGTTCAAAGGTTCTGACTGCTGTGGTCATTAGTCCCCTAGAACTTAGAACTACTTAAACCTAACTAACCTAGGGACAACACACACATCCATGCCCGAGGCAGGATTCGAACCTGTGACCGTAGCAGTCGCACGGTTCCGGACTGCGCGCCTAGAACCGCGAGACCACCGCGGCCAGCGGCCTGATTTAGCTTCACTGATAAGCATAGTAAAACCATGCGTATGTTAAGGAATTTTCATTCACAAAGCAGACTTATCACATTCACACAGTGCAATACTGTCCTATCCTGATTAAATTGAGCTTAACGTAAATGCCATAAGGCAGTGAAGCAATTTCGAAGTCTCAGTGCGACGAAAATTGTCAGTCGATCTCCTGGAAACATTTGTAATAATTATTAACTTTCGGTGATCATATGGGGAAGATCGGAGATCTGCTGGTAAGACCGTGTTAGCCAGTGCAAATCAGACGTTCCCCACTGATCCCGTGCAACACATCGTAGTAAGCAGGCACTGTCAATAATAATCAGTTAAATAATACGCGAACACACTTACTTTAGTTTAGTTGATGTATTAAATTCCTTCTCTTACAGAATCTCATCAAGATGGCGACTAGCTCAACAATACATACATATACATCCTCCTTCTTTCACGACTAATCGGCAAGAATTCCTTCATTCTTTTCATAAGAGAAAACATAGATAGCAGAGAAGCTATTCCATGGAGTAAATGGAAGCTCCAAGGAATAATTGGGCTTGAAACTACTTTGCATTGATAATCGGTAAGATAAGAAGAGATATTTAGAGATATGTACTGAGTTATATAATTTATAAAATTTCTGAAAATATCGCGGAGAGACCGCTGCAAGAGACATTACACCGTCTTGTGGTCTTGCGACAGCTCCATCTGGACGCATTTCGGATACCACTGACATTTTCATTAAAAGTGCATGACCGACCAATCCTCCTAACTTTCTATATCCAATCAAGTTTGGTTCAAATGGTTCAAATGGCTCTGAGCACAATAGGAATTAACATCTGAGGTCATCAGTCCCCTAGAACGTAGAACTACTTAAACCTAACCAACCTAAGGACATCACTCGCATTCATGCCCGAGGCAGGATTCGAACGTGCGACCGTAGCGGTCGCGTGGTTTCAGACTGAAGTGCCTAGAACCGCTCGGTCACACCGGCCGGGCAATGAAGTTTCATGTACACTCCTGGAAATTGAAATAAGAACACCGTGAATTCATTGTCCCAGGAAGGGGAAACTTTATTGACACATTCCTGGGGTCAGATACATCACATGATCACACTGACAGAACCACAGGCACATAGACACAGGCAACAGAGCATGCACAATGTCGGCACTAGTACAGTGTATATCCACCTTTCGCAGCAATGCAGGCTGCTATTCTCCCATGGAGACGATCGTAGAGATGCTGGATGTAGTCCTGTGGAACGGCTTGCCATGCCATTTCCACCTGGTGCCTCAGTTGGACCAGCGTTTGTGCTGGACGTGCACACCGCGTGAGACGACGCTTCATCCAGTCCCAAACATGCTCAATGGGGAACAGATCCGGAGATCTTGCTGGCCAGGGTAGTTTACTTACACCTTCTAGAGCACGTTGGGTGGCACGGGATACATGTGGACGTGCATTGTCCTGTTGGAACAGCAAGTTCCCTTGCCGGTCTAGGAATGGTAGAACGATGGGTTCGATTACGGTTTGGATGTACCGTGCACTATTCAGTGTCCCCTCGACGATCACCAGAGGTGTACGGCCAGTGTAGGAAATCGCTCCCCACACCATGATGCCGGGTGTTGGCCCTGTGTGCCTCGGTCGTATGCAGTCCTGATTGTGGTGCTCACCTGCACGACGCCAAACACGCATACGACCATCATTGGCACCAAGGCAGAAGCGACTCTCATCGCTGAAGACGACACGTCTCCATTCGTTCCACCATTCACACCTGTCGCGACACCACTGAGGGCGGGCTGCACGATGTTTGGGCGTGAGCGGATGACGGCCTAACGGTGTGCGGGACCGTAGCCTAGCTTCATGGAGACGGTTGCGAATGGTCCTCGCCGATACCACAGGGGCAACAGTGTCCCTAATTTGCTGGGAAGTGGCGGTGCGGTCCCCTACGGCACTGCGTAGGATCCCACGGTCTTGGCGTGCATCCGTGCTTCGCTGCGGTCCGGTCCCAGGTTGACGGGCACTTGCACCTTCCGCCGACCACTGGCGACAACATCGATGTACTGTGGAGACCTCACGCCCCACGTGTTGAGCAATTCGGCGGTACGTCCACCCGGCCTCCCGCAAGCCCACTATACGCTCTCGCTCAAAGTCCGTGAACTGGACATACAGTTCACGTCCACGCTGTCGCGGCATGCTACCAGTGTTAAAGACTGCGATGGAGCTCCGTATGCCACGGCAAACTGGCTGACACTGACGGCGGCGGTGCACAAATGCTGCGCAGCTAGCGCCATTCGACGGCCAACACCGCGGTTCCTGGTGAGTCCGCTGTGCCGTGCGTGTGATCATTGCTTGTACAGCCCTCTCGCAGTGTCCGGAGCAAGTATGGTGGGTCTGACACACCGGTGTCAATGTGTTCATTTTTCCATTTCCAGGAGTGTATTTTGTTTGCTAGCCATAAATCCGGAGGCGGATTCTTGCTGAATCGACAGTGGTATACACGCTGCACTTGAACAATGGAATGACTTCATGCAAGTTACCACCAACAAGATGATTTCTCTTGTGATGTGATCGTCATACTGATACGAAAAAACAACAGCGCAGCTATGCCAAAATTTTGAATTTTCCTCTATCCAGAGACATGTACAAAATGTTTCTCTACTAAGTAACTGAAATCTGTTCTTTCTTTTTCAATCACTCGGTAGGCGGAGAAAAAATTATACTACTTCACAAGCATGTGTTATCAGGCTTCGACAGCACCCAGTGACGAATAACATGGATCTCTAAATATGCAGCATTTAGGACTCGTTTTTCTTTTAAGTACATAAGTCAACATATATGTTTTTCATCTTTTTGTACGGATAAAGCCATAAACATTAGGGTATTTGGTACTGCATTGCAACGAGACCGTGTACAATACTTCCCTCTCGAAAAATTGCAAATTGCCTGTGCTGGATAACACACGAAGTATTCTGTGTCTTTCCATAAACATTCTGCATACGTAACCGTGCTCCAGATAAACCGATTTTTTTGGACAGCAGAACAGAGGTTTCTTTTTTTTTCTTTTTTCCAGCCTCTGTGTATGTGAGATAAAATCCAGAACTGCTCACCACATACGCAATAAAAAAAGGAGATTCGTGTGATTTTAATGTGATACTTTCGCAGAGGGAACTCTGTTGGATGCTGGACGTGACAGCAGTAGCAGCGACAGCAGGAACACAATAGCCTCCGGTCCCTGGGGGATGCCTGCTGCTGGCTGCTGTGGCGGTGACGCGCGGGCGGCCTACCCCGCCACTGCAGGGACCGGCCAGGCTGTCGTTAAAATCCCATCTCTGCGTAGTGGTCGCCTCCAGCAGCTGTAAATCTGAGTCAGCAAACGGGATCACTGGCGCCAGCGCGGTTAACGACCGCAGCCGCCTGCCGGCTCCTTGTGACCTCTTGACGGTGACCTCCTTCCTGTCGACTCTCAGAGGAGTCCCAGGCAGCGATACGTGGTACTTACTCGTTACCCACTGCAAATGTGTCAGAAAAAGATGGAGTTTATAGAGAGATCGAACCATCGTTGTGAATACTGTTGATGGCATAAGCAATAAACAGTGTGATTCTCTTTGAAACTTCAGAACCACTTTATTATTAGAATGTAAAGAAAACTGAAAATGTTAAGTACACCACTCTTATGAACAAAGTCATGCCGACTCTATTTTACTGGCGATTACGACAAATATGTTACAATATATTTATGGTCGAAACAAACTACTATTAACTTCAAAATTCTTATTGCTGTTCTGCAGAGAGTAGGATGTGGTCCAGTGTCCTATTCCCGTGCAGTCTGTCATCTCTGCACTCCACAGGAAGTGCATGGAGTTGTGGGAGGAAGAATGACTTGCGGTGACAGCCAATAAACTGCGGTTGGTGAAGTCAACAACTCGGCCGTGGCGTTCCTCCTGCCAGTTGCTCAGGCGGGAAGTGACCCTCACACGTCTTCGGATCGAGCACTGTCCTCTCACACGTAGCTTTTTGTTACGGTGGGAGGATCCTCCGTTTTGTGATGCTTGTGGTGTGCACATCTCTGTCCGGCACATTTTAACAGACTGCGTTTAATACCGTGATGCAAGGGCAGAAGCACAAGTTGATGGGGATCTGCCTTGTGTTTTAGCTAACTATGAGACGTGTGTGTCTAGGGTTTTAAAGTTTTGTGATGTGTCTGGACCCTGGTCTCAAGTTTTAGGCTGGAGGTTTTAGTGTATTGCAGAGTGTCTGATTCCTCTCTCTTCTCCTTGCGGTCAGCCAGCCACTTCCATCTGCTATATTGTTTTAGTTCCTCTACCACTTTCTTCCTGTTTTGTCCACATTCTGCTGCTGACGACGTGCTTCGTCCCACGCTTCTGTGTGGGTAGGCACATATTTTTCAAAGCGTGTTACCTTTGTTTTATGTTCTGTTTTATCTTACTGTTCTGAGTATTTTGTTGACACCCTTCTCACTATGTTACTGAGCGGGCGCTGAAGACCTTGCTGTCGTGCGCCCAACAGAAACCCTCTACTACAACTACTGTTATTGCTGCTATAGAGAAAACTCTACACATTTCGTACTTTTATCACTCATATGCAGTATTATTTGCTTAACTCTAAGAAAACAGTACACCTGTTGTTGCTGTGTTCTTGTGACCCAAAGGTTAGTTTATTGCAGCTCTCCGCCCTAGTCTGACCGGATCAAGACTCATCATCTATGCATAGCTATCGCAACATACATCCATCTGAACCTGCGCACTCTAGTGAAATCTTGCTCTCGCTCTACAACTTCTTTTCCACTACACTTCCTTTCATTAATAAATTGAAGAACCCTTAAAGCCACAAAATTTGTCGTATCAACCGATTCTTTCTATTAATCTATTTATATCATAAATACTAAAATAGACAAATGAGTACTTGAATGAAAAATGAGGCCAAATCTAGGCAGATTCAAACAGTTCAAGACGGGAGTACTATACACAGGGATAAAGTAAAATTTAGTATTTGCCTGTGGTTCACTTTAAAGGTGCTGCACTAGATAACTGAACTACCTACAGTAATTATCACTTGGTCTGAGGAAAATTTTAGTTGCATAATTTCCATTTACATAAAGAGCGAGGTACGTATGTGAAGTAGTGTTCATAATGCATTCAGATGATGAAAATTGAGATTATATGTTGCAAAGGTATTCATTTAAAGGTAATAACGGGAGTCAGAATGCTTTAAAGGATACACGCTAAGATGCGGCAATGGGTGTGACTAACGGAGGTTAGGAAATGGTACCAGAACCTGACGAGGAAGTGATGTTAATCAAAAGTGCAGTTTGTCCTCAGGATTCGGCCAGAGAAGGCTGGTTTTGGGGTATTCTGAGAATTAGTAGGACTGACGCACTTCCACTGAGGGATAGTAGTAACGGGTACTCAATTGAGGGGCTACTGACAGTGAGCACACCAACAGAAACGAGAAAGTACATTGCTACAGAAAGGAAAGACTAACAGAAACGATTAAATCAGTGAGACCAGTTGTTTCCTGGAAACAATCTGTGGCCATACAGGTTTTATGTCACAGCAAAATATGATCTAGAGTAGGTATAAAGGTTAGAAATGATAATCCTAGGATAACTGGATTGGTAGTCTTACGAAATGAATTGCCTAACCTGTGGTATACGGTGTAAAATTAAGAAGCGAGTATCCCTGATGTATGTAGAAGCTATTGAGGGGAAATATTTGTAGATTGTAAGACAAAGAAATTAGTATAATTCTTAAAAATAAGCTGCATTCTAGTATAGGGAACACTGCTTCAATTGGGGACAGAAGTAAAAATAAGATAGAGTATATGGTATACATCGTGATGACGTAATAATCGTAATGAGTGCAATGATGAAGGCCTAATTCTATATAACTTTAAATCATCAAACGAAGATTCAGGTAAGTATTTATTGATGATTATGTAACATTGGATTAAAACAATGCGTAAACGTAAGGTAACAGGCACCCAGTGAGTAAATCAGTATACATTAGTATAATAGACCAATGAACTTTTTTTAAATGTCAATTCTTATAGCACCTACCGGAAAAGGTGTGACTGTAAATATGTCTACTAAATTGCCCTATATACTACACATCTTGAAAATCGTATATTATCATACGAGGTAAAGTAATGACGTTTCCACTACTTGACAACTTTTTTGGCATATACAATAAATTTATGATCTATGATAGTAAGTCATTTACAATAACTCCATTAGAAGAGGTTATTCTGCTGTATGGTGTTAAGTTGTTGGAAAATCTCACGAAGGCGCTGCTTGTTAAATCAATGTAATATAATGGGAAGTCTACATAATGAACAATATGTTTAGTGTCAAGTAATTAATATGGACCCATGTGTCATGCAGCTAGTAGCGAGGATGTGTGACGCAGTTGTTTACAGACCGTAGTATCGATTTTTCTCCGGTACATTTTTCATGAACAGTAAGTAACGATAAATCTCTTAATGTTAATAAAAGGGAAAATTTTTGTGTATTTTTATCAATATGTGATGCTGTAAGAATGTCTGTTGTTTTTATGTTCGAGATTATGACCATTAGGGGTGGTAGTGGCAGAAGGAACTGTCCGTTATGACACAGCCGACGTCACTGGGCTATACTGGTGTCGAATCGACAGAGAAGATATCCTGAAACAACTTTCCAACTCTGGTTTAAAAATGAGATTAAATTAAAAATTTTAATTTGATTTCAAAAATTAAGCAATGGCTTCAGCTTTGGCCATGATTAGCTGGAAGTAATCCATACATTTCTTTAACGTCTAAGACTTGGCGATATCAGTATGTGTAAATATTCTGTAAAAATGAACCAAGAAAAGAGCAAAGACTTTTTGAAGATTTTAATCCTACCTGATGAACATATTCATGAATTTTTGGCTATCAGATGACGTAAGGCTGTCTAAGCCGAAGTGACTCTTAAAATACAGCTCGCAAGTACTGACACTGAATATTAACATCTGTTATTTACTCAAGTCTCACTACTATGTTTAAGATTATTCCCTTTCATAATATTTTGGGTGAAGGTGGTTTTAGGGGTACGTTTGCGAGGCTAGGCTGACTTATTTCAATTTTGGACTGAAGAAAGTTGAATGTAACTATTAATGTATATAAAATAAAACGATGTAGAAATTATTTTTGTTCTTGATTGTATTTCTACTGTTATGTCAAAATGCGCTGGTACAAAGGTAAGGAAAGCCAACAGACGGTTCATGTACTGCGTCTTGCTGTTGAGGCATTTATTTTTAGAAACTGCTTTTTCTTATCACGAAGACCAAATTAGTGTTAAAACCCCCTTTTGAAGCGGAAAATAATTCCATACCTTTTTTTTATGATCAAACCGGTAATCGGATAATGGTAAGAAATGCAATACCTTCGACATGATACAACCAATGAATAAACCAAGGCTACAGCTATTTTACGCTTCAGTGGTTAATTCCGCTCCTAAGGGGTCATTTAGTGACTTAATGATGTGACTAAAACTCAATCAGTCTTTCAATCGCTTTTGTGATGTGTTCTTCGAATGGCATATCTTTGTGGCATATTGCTGAGCAGATTTGATTATCTCCACAACAATTTGCTCTTTGCCAACAGAAAAGTATACAGTACACTATTAAAAAGCAACTAAGTGACTCTTCCGAAACAACAACACAGAGGTCATATATATGAACAAATGGAAGCTTAAACAAGCAACGATACTAAAATTCTCGCTAAGCTATACGTTACCACAGACGAGAAATTAATGTAGATTATCGTCGTGCCTAAGGAAAGAACTGTGATAAAATAATATCTTCAGAGTAGAAGCACTTCTTACGATTGGTCGCGCAAGTTTAATTGGGTCTACATATTATGAGTTGATTCTATAGCATTACAGGCTGAATATTGATTGACCAGAGATAGTAACCCTTGACGATCCAGCACTAAATGGCCATCTGTAAGTTTCTATAACGACTGGTAAGCAGGAGGGCGATAATTCAGTCCACATCTTGAACATTACAATTACCATCAAAATCCACTCCGCAACAGAATAGAAGGATCCCTTCTTCGAAACTCCGCAGCTGTTTCCCACTGCGAAGCATAGGTTTGAAATGGTGCCCAAAGGGGTCTACAGTCCTTCTGTGTAATGGCGTAAACGTGTGGCGGCCTGCGACGGGGCACCAAATTTCAATACAGTTCTGTTCAGCAACACCGTTGATGTGTGACGCGTGGAAACGTGCGACGCAGATCAGAACCTATAAAACCGGCATTGGAATCAAACGGATTTGTTATCGATAGCCGAGTAAAACATTTCAGACACACCTCTGTGGAAGGTGACTTCCGAGACAGAGGTGAAAACATTCTGCTTTTAACCTTCCCCCGTGTTTGCTTAGGGTCGCGAGAGGCAAGCTGCCGAACGTTATCAGCAGAAAGCACAGGCTGCTTTACTCTCGAACAAGCCAAGTTGTGCCCAAATGAGTATTGCGTGCGTGCTCATCTTCCCACTGCGCTAAGCTATGTAGCAGTTTAATCTGTACACTTTCATTATAATGTTGTAAGTGGGGTTCGGAAGTTGTTGAAAATTTACGTGTGTCACAAGGCGGGGGCCAAAGATAAATATATTCATTTTGTGTCACTGTAGGTCTGAAATTAGTTGATTTTATTAATCGTTTTTTTTCCATTTCTGCGCATTTTGAATTTATTTATTTATTTATTTATTTATTTATTTATTCGATGAATGGTTTTCTCTGTAATTTCACACTCTTTCGACTAGTATTGGTTATTCTCAGTTCTAATCATTATCAGGTCATCGCTAATTTATATTTTCTGTTGTAACGAGAGTCTTCTCCAAAAGTCAGCACTCTTCGTACCTAAGACTCTAAAGATGTCTATAATACTACAACGACAAGTAAGGTTTTGGAAGTCTATTGTCTGTAACCTTAATGTGTTCCATACAGATATGACCCCACTTGTTATTAAAACGATGCTCGTTTTTCATATTACGGTATATAAAATGTTCATGTCTGAAAAAAGAAGCTTTTCTTTCATAATAAGTTTCCTTCGCACCACGTTTTCTACCACCAGAATATGGTGTTTAATAGCCACTGCGATATATTTTTTTCTCTATTTCAATCGATGTTAATCCAAAATGTAGAAGCCCATAAACTGCAAAATAGCCTCAAGTCCTTAGCATACCTGTCCACACACTTGTCAGCCACTAGCTTCTTGCCCTGCTTCAAATTATTTATGGAATGAGGAAACTCCTGCTCAAATTTACATATATACGGTAACATACTCCAAGTACCAGATGAGTGTTTAGTAACAATTTACACAGTGTGCATTGCGAGATACCTGCTCGTTCATCTTTAACTGCCTCATAAACACGCGACAACTTTTCCCCAGCTGGATGTGCGCTCTGTTTCGTGACCTGTATGTATTCCCCAGTTCTTACTTCCTCCTAAGTTCCTATAGGTGTGGTATGTACATTTTCTGCTCCCATTGTTTTGATAAGTCAGCCGTGTGAAACTACGTATGCAAACATTTACCTGGATACTCATATTGCATTTATAACGCAATTTGTTGCAGGAGTAACAGGCTGAACGGGTCCATTGAGCTTTCTACCGTAGGGGAAACCCAAGCTGGCCTGTTTTAACCACTATGCTTCACTATACATGTTCTTTTGTGTCTCTGTTGGGACAGGTTGAGCTGCTTTAATGGTTGCGGTGGTGATAGGGGCAGGCAGAGTGGAATGAGATTATGTACACCTCGGTTTGGTGGTATAACGGTAACTATGTCTAGGGGTCGAATAGTTTTTTGCCGAAATATTTCACTTCATCAAAAGGGCACATACAGGGTATATTTGGTAATGTAATTTATCTCTGTAATCACCTTACTATAGAAAAGAAGAAGAGTAGGCGATTGTAATACAACAAGACTCTATGATGCTAAATCATTCCTTTTTGTACACATATGATGGAAGAAAAGCAAGTGCGGGTCAGATGTAACAAGTACGTTGTAACTAGTTTCATTGTTTCCAGTTTATTGTTTGACACATTTGTCTCATCAATCGGTTTTCAGAATAATAAATTTAGCACGGAAAACACATGAACTAATATTCATTAACTTGTATTTCTTTGTTAGCTACTCAAGGGTTACTAGGTCTGATGGTTCAATACACTATCTTCACGAAGACACTAGTGTAAACGTAAACTGTAGCTTGAAAGTCAGAGATATGTCGACGAACAGGAACTGTGTTAATAACAGAGGATAATGCTATTCGAGGATCTCTGATATAATTATAAGTTTCCAGTTTGTAACGTCTAAACTGCAGTTATTATTTTATGCATAACATTTTATCTGCTTACACCCTGGAGCTGAAATGAAACATCTGCATATGCTAAGAATGCTTCTCAAATTGCAGTCATTCTACAAGCATCACTTGGAAATACGTTATGATTGGAAACATCACACAAACTCTAATTTGATATCGAAGTACCTATGGACACCATTGCACAACACCACTGTACACACAGATCACATTTCGCTTTGTATATGTTCCTGCACGTAAATTACAGTTTACTGGAAACATGCAATTGCAATTTTGGACTGCTGAGTGAGTATCTCTCGAATTTTAAACAACGTCCACTCTTTCCCTCTGGACTAATGGACAAGTTTCCTTTTAAATGTTTTCTCGTTGCTGTTATACTTGCCATAAATATAATTTTATGGTGAATAACCTCTCTCGCACTGCCATTTTGTGTTATGTTATACATTCATTTCTAAATTTTGTTCAATGTCACTACTATGGTACTATACATTTTGTAATAATACCGTTTGAAGCCAATTTATACTTATACTGCCGAGCAGTTACCATTCTTCAAGATACTGTTCAACTTGTATGTGTGGTGGTTGTGAATAAAGGCTGTTTCCACAAGAACTTTTTGATTGACGTTTGTTTAGACTAGGAGTCTGATGTTGAATTTCCTGTCTGGAAACTTGAGGTATATCCACACAAGAGAAGAAGAGAATAAGCAGCCTATGGAAAGTGAAAATCAGATTAGTTGAAATGATGCTCATTCACATCAGAATGAAATGAAATTTATGGTATAGCTTGACGAAGCAAGGACTCAGTTGATGCATTCTGAAGCATCAAGGGATTGTCAATAGAGAAGGAAAGCGTGGATAATAACACAAGGAGTCACATCAGTAAACAAATTCCAGAGTATGAGGGATGTAGTGACCATGCAGGAATTAAGAGACTTGTACATTATAACATAACACATAGAGTTCCCAAAAAGCAACAAAAAAATTTTCAGTTTAACAACACTACATCTACAACTCCTTATTTAGCCTCCGTTAGTATCACAAAACGATAAGAAATACATTCAGCCCTACTAAGAAGTTAAGGAAATTTATCTATTTATCTTTTAATTTGATCGATGGCATTAGCTACGAGCTCGCAATAACACATTTCCTGGCTACCGTTTGTTCAGCTGATTCAGCGCACATAATGATATTGTTACTTTACAGGGTTTGGTTTGTATGTGTATTATTTTTTTGAGGGCTGTAGTTCGTTACTACATCTGGCTAACTAAATCGAAATATTTTTTCCATAATTAACTTCTTTTCCAGCAAACGCAATGAGGTATACTTTATCTCCAATCTCAAACGCCAGTTTTATATATCATCCGTCGTCCATTCCCTGTCAGAAAACGGGGTTCATCGATTTATGTATACAGCTGGACATGAATACGTCTTATGAATTTCTAAAAAGACACGAAAAAACGTATTATAGAGCATAATACTACAGTCGACTCATGCGAAGCTTGATACTCTTAGGACATATGCAGAAATATGTTCGCAATTGGAGATACTTGGAACGGGCTTTGCATAATCTAAAGGGCGAACCCTGATCGAAACACAGATTGATAATATATTCTTAATTATTTTCCGTCATCCATTGACCTAGAGGTAAATGAAAAAAACCTTACACGTTTAAATGTGTGTGTGTGTGTGTGTGTGTGTGTTGTAGAATTATATTCATTTCAGCAAAGTGTCTCAAGTGCATAAAATTGGGTAGCACTTTTTCACCATTGGTTCCAAGAGAAACGATATTTCCAGTTCACACATTCGAATGATCGTCAGAGATGACCTGGTTTGAACTGCAGGGCACTCAAGTTTATACACTTGTTTCTGCGTCTGCTTCCAGATAACTCAAGCCAAGTAAGCAAATAAATGGGGTCCCCTGTCTTCGACATTACTTCAAATGTGTTCATACAGGGAGTGAACAGAAATATGGAAACACTGATAGATTAGCGTCCTTGAACATAAATGCAGTGATAGCCAAGTGTGTAGGTCAGGTTGTTGTACTTGGCCCGAGGGGCACATGTGCAATGCCTTATATACGTGGTCAGCATCGGTCGTCATCAGAAGGTTGTTCCATGTACATGTAGCGGTATTATATCAGAGATACGAGAGTTCGGGTGTTGGTATAGTGTACCAAGAGGCACCATATCGAAGATTAATATCGCATAAAGGGAAAGTGGAGAAACATCATCCACTACGTCATAGCGCGGATGGAAATGTGTGCTGGGTGGTCGTAAAAGGTGGTTATTGAAGAGGACTGTGACCCAAACTAAGAGACCTATACCTACAGAACTCAGTGCAGAAGTAATTTCGCACTCGTGAACCCTATCAGCAGCAAAAGAAAACGAAGGAAGCTCCATAAGCACGCAATTGCAGAGTGAGCGGAATTACAAAACCACACGTCACCGCTGCAAATACCCATAACAGTAAAACATGGTGCCGAAGCAGCCAAACCAGGACTGTGAGACGGTAGAAGGATGTCATTTGGTCTGATGATTCTTGTTTCATACAGTTGCTGGCCAAGTTTACGTTCCTAGAGGGAAATGTGGCGGGTTTTTGGTGGTGATTTGGACTGAAATATCGTAGTATTCCATTGGTCCCAAGGTTTCTCTGCATGGTCGTTTGACTACTAAGGATTGCCTGATAATTTTGGCTCAACAGATCTATGACAACGTGCAACAAACCTATTCCAATACAGACGCTGCTTTCCAAGATGACACAACTCTTGTTCACACAGCTCGCTTGATCCAGGATGGGTTTTGCGAACACGAGAGCGAACTGTTGCATCTCTCCTGAAGACCACAGTCAGCAGAACCCAGTACTATTGAGCCTTTATTGTCGGATTTAGGGAGAAGGTAGCGTGATCGCCAGCCACATGAATCATCGTAATCTGAACTTGCCATGTTTTTCACTAATAATAGTCTAAATTTCCCTTGAAAACCAGCCAGGAGCTGTACATATCCATCCCAGGACGACTCGAAAATGTTTTGCACGTCAATATTCTCCTACACTGTTAGGCATTTTAATGTGTTTGTTTTCCGTGTTTCCACACTGTGCCCCCTGTACACAGGTTGATCATTAATAAAGCCGACACGCTGCAGGGAAACGGAGGAAAAAGTTCCTGTGAACATGTGTCCGGAAATGCATCGTCACCACGGCAGAGGGCACTGACCAATGATATATCCTCCGTCCACATGCTGTGTGTTCCTAGTGCGTTACGGGCTGTGTGATGGTAATAGCGTTCTGTAAGGGCACGGTGGTCCGGTATTCATGTCGGTAATAAGTCGGGATGGTGTTTGTGTACGGCAAAGCATATGAGAAAGGTTGAGTGGCAGCACAGATGTAACAAGACAAGTACCCTTACACATACCAACCACATCACACAACATTTCTAGCCCTTTATGGGCGTTTGTTGTATAATGGGTTCTTTCAGAAGGACGAATATGCAGGGCGCCGGCAGACTATGTGTATACCATATTTGAGTACGGGATTCTGCCTCACCATCGTTCCCATTTGCTTGGCAGTACACAAACACCATCCGAACTTGTACCCGACATGAATATCGGACCACTGTGTGCACACAGTATGCTGCGTCAATCACACAGCATCCAACGCACAAGGAACACATGGAATACGATCAGAGAAACTTTCATTGGACAGCGCTAACTATCGTGCCACTGATGCATTTCCGAACACATGATCATTTGACCTATTTACGTCTATTTCGGGTCAAGAAATTGTCAATGCTGGATGTCAGATATATAGAAAGACATCCTTCACAAAATGTGACCTTGTAAACAAAATTATTTACTGATAATTAGCTGATCATAATTTGTTAATAATATGTGAACTAGTAAGTGTTATTATTTTTATTACTGAGCGAGTATCGGGTGTCATATATTGGTGTTTTCGTGTAATGAATCATAGGTATAATAATTCATGCATAAAACGTAACACGTTTGCAGTTTTGTGGGAACAAGAAAGGAACGGTTGGTCGCAAAGTACGGAAAGAAAAATTATATTACATTTTACTGTACGAGAGTGACAACTGAAGACTGACGTCTCCCCAAATGATATCAATAGAGGGGGCCAAAATCAACTTGTTGTTATAAATGTTGTTTGGCTGTTGCATCAGCGCAAATGAAGATATACTAGACGATGTGCATTTGCAGGTATGTATGATATCAAATGAAATGCAGAGATAAATGATAAAAGTACAGTCAATGCACGCTTAAATCACTTTTCATTACCAAACTTTAGATTGATTCGAAGCTCTCGACATGTATCTATTAGAAGCTAAGTTCGTCATTTTCCTAATTAAAGACGTGATCTATATGTCACTTGCTTTAAAAATGCCAATTACAGACCTTTTTGCTCTATTATCCTAGGTCTTTTCTTTGGCCAAAAGTTTCATTCCTTTCTTTTCCTTTATCTCCTTTTCACAATTCCGCTTTTCTGAGCTCTAAGTGCAGATCTTACCAGCGTTTTCCCTCACATCACCATGGACGTTCTATCTTATGATTTGACATCCTCCGTGTAATATGTTTCATATATTTGTTACTTGTAAGCAAACTTTGCTTTAATATATTCGCCTACTGATCTGCTATCCATGTTGTAGTCTCTACTATTGACACGCCAGTTTATGGTGTACAAGATCTTCCAGCCAATGAGAGATTGGGCAGTGAGAGCTGAAAGCATGGTTTCTATCTGCATGGCTCGCATTTCTAAGGGAACCAGGGTCCCTTCATTCTATTTTGTTCGAGTCTTTTCTGGCTTTTGGTGATGTATGTTTTATTTGTGTGTGTTCAGTGTGGTGATAAACGTGGGAGCTTTGAACTGCAATGACAAGGAAGGAACGTTACGTAGATGAGGTTGTCTTGAAAATTGCATTCAGTGTTTCTTCATTCGTGTGCTCTGGAAGTTTTTCTACAGTTACTGACTTTCCTAGGCCAATTGGAAGAGTAATGTCTTTTGAATGATATGATAGTATTTACAGCACTGTTACACTAGTTCTTGCGATTAATGTCTAGCAGTTTTCGTTCTCTGTACACGATATATTTCTTTCGTAACTGGGTTCAGTAAACTGGGTTTTCGTTAACCAAACTTTTCTTGTATTTTGTTTGTTTCATAACTACTCTTCAAGTGAAGTCCTTGTCTGACTGTGGCTTTGGTTTCATTAAGTATTATGCTAACTGCACAGGTTTTTGTATCTTATGGGTTTTCAGTAAACATTATCTATTATAAAACCTGTTCCATTTAATTTCTTTCTCTCAGCAAATTAAATACGAAAGCATATTATTTTAAGTTCCTCTTGAGTGATGTGAGACTTGGCGCACATGTTTCATACAGTAATGATAGCTAACTGTGGTTTTGTGGAGTCAGCACGAAAGATTTTTCTACAAGAATGTTTCCCAACTACATAGAAACATAAAAAGTGAATTATACTATATTTATTAGAGGTTTCGGAAGGTAAATTTACGTCGGCAATTTTGGAGCAGCGATAATGGAGACATATTCCACATAATTCACGTAGAAAGCTGATGTTCTGAAATGCGCTGTAAAAAAGGGTTTTCTGGACTATTATAAAGAAACAAGGGCACTCCTTACTCTTGCATCGCTGTGAAGTGTAATGTAAAGCATGTTTAGAGGATCAAAAGCGAGATTGTGTGATAGGGAACTTTTGCACCCTTATGTCATAAATAATGCCTAATACGTAATTAATCGATGTGGTAACTGCATTGTCGGTGTAAGGATTACTTATGTGGTCATTTTGTGTTGTAAAATTATTTTATGGATCAAAATAGTTGGAGTAAAAATGTCATTTTCGAAACGGCAGTATTCTGTGGGGATTTTTCAGGCCACAATGTTCATTTTAAGAAGGTCAGGAGTTTTACAAGTACGCCTATTACCTCACTTCCTAAATATTTGTTTGATCGTGTCTGCTTCCTGTAATGCTGAAGTTTTCTTCTTACGAAACCTTGCAGCACATGATATTACCTGACGCTATTGAGTTACTTTGTACTCACTCTTGTGCTATACCCATAACTTCTATAATTTCCTAGAACAGCAATACGAAAAAAGTAGGTCGGTGGGCTAGACATGGAGATGGTTGCATGATAAATTGGAAGCTGAAAATGCCGTAAAGTGCTAAGCACTAAGGCTGACGTCGATGATATCGGGATTTTATGCCACATTCAAGTGACTGAAGTTGTGTCATTAACATGTACTGCAGAACATCTAGCTCAAAATTAGCCATAAATTAAGAAAAATATTCGCGACCCACAAAATTTCTGCTGGAAACGTTACAAATTGATGATTTTACATCTGGCATTGCGTAGGGAGTGAATATTTTTTTAATTTACTGCCAATTATGAGCTTGATATCCTGTAATGTATGTTAGTGACATAAGCTCAATTACTTGAAAATAGCATAAAGGGCATAAACCTGGGTTGAAATTAAGTAAAGAACAATACAGTCAAATGGCGGTGTGTTCATTTACAAATTATTTTATGACTGTTACTTAGCAACATCAAAAGCAGTTTAATGAACGTATTTTTCTGAAATATCAAGTAGGCTAAGACCATTTGGGGATCATTCCATTGATTATCTGTTTCGACAGATTCGTGCTGTCTTCGTCGGATCTTGTAAAATATTAAGAGCCGTTCGTAATCTTCACAAATTTGAGGCGTGTAAGGATATCGCGCCGTTTTACAGTAAAATTACAGCGTTATGCTTGTTTTGTATTTTTTATGTATGACAAGCTCTTGTTCATTGCTACCTTTTATCGTAAAACGACATAGCATCACTATATGACTTGAAAGTTTGTAAAGATCGTGAACGTCTGTTGATATTTTACAAAATTCGATGCCAACAGCACAAATCTGTCGAAACCGTTATTCAATAAAAGATTTACAAGCGTACGTGGTAATTCAGAGTAATATAACAATTCAGATCACCCTCAGCTCTCGACACAATGTGAAACGTATATAAGAGAACATACGTTTGTGTGTGTGTACGGCAGGTGACTGTTTCCAAAATTTACAGGGCTAAATGAACAAAGTTATCCTCATGTATAGAGTAAATACAGCATCGAGCTGTGCACAGCCACGTTGCGACATACCGCGTAATGTCCCGCAAGTGTCCCCTGTGGCGCGGTTTTGCTTCGCGGATTGCCGCAGCCGGCGCTGTGCTTTAACTAGATTACCGCCACCTGCGCGCTTCCGAACACACAACGACGTACGGAATGGGGCAAACACTGACGTCATATAAATGCATAGCGTTCGCCGCACGCGGCAAGTTTAGCCCGCCCGCCCGATAAGTTTTGTTATTGAAGTTTGAGATCGACATAACCATTAAACTTTATGTATGCACTTCACAAATTTCCCCCGGGAAGCATTGTGGCCGCGAATGAAGTTTTTGGAATTGCTTCGGAACATATGATTCTCGCCGGGAAGAAAGGCGGACGCGTTATCGCGGTCCACCCATGCCGAGAACGGAGCCCTCCGCTGCGGTCTGAATGCTCTGGCGCGGTATTAAAGGCCGACCCACCGCAGAGAACAACAGGGCCTCCAGGTGTGAGCCAGCCCTTTTGTTTTGCGTCCCCAGATACGATCCGGCCGAATTCTGACGTTCCTAACGCCCTCGGGCATACCGCGCTAATTCTTTGTTAGTTCTCTACCTTCCATTATTAGATTATTTGTTTCACTGCTCTTTTGTCTGCTTTCTCCCTTCTTCATGGATTGTATGCTGGCTGTCTGACCGATATGCGACGTACAAAATTCTGTAGAGTCGTAGTACTATTAAATATTGCGATGCGGAAAATGTGTCAGAATTTCTTTGGTTAATTAAATATTGTTTTTGGCGTTCCGTACCTCAGATGAGCACCAAGAAAAGTAAAACGAGGATAACGGAATGTAGTCGAATTAAATTAGATAAGACTGGGAGAAATGGGGCACTGAAATTAGTATATGAGTCTTACTATTTGGGGTGCAAAATAACTGATGATCGGCCAAGTAGACAGGATATAAAATGGAGACTGGCAACGGCAAGAAAGGCATTTCTGAAGAAGAGAAGTTTGTTAACTTCGAGTATACACTTCTGGAAATGGAAATAAGAACACATTGACACCGGTGTGTCAGACCCACCATACTTGCTCCGGACACTGCGAGAGGGCTGTACAAGCAATGATCACAAGCACGGCACAGCGGACACACCAGGAACCGCAGTGTTGGCCGTCGAATGGCGCTAGCTGCGCAGCATTTGTGCACCGCCGCCGTCAGTGTCAGCCAGTTTGCCGTGGCATACGGAGCTCCATCGCAGTCTTTAACACTCGTAGCATGCCGCGACAGCGTCGACGTGAACCGTATGTGCAGTTGACGGACTTTGAGCGAGGGCGTATAGTGGGCATGCGGGAGGCTGGGTGGACGTACCGCCGAATTGCTCAACACGTGGGGCGTGAGGTCTCCACAGTACATGGATGTTGTCGCCAGTGGTCGGCGGAAGGTGCACGTGCCCGTCGACCTGGGACCGGACGCAACCACGCACGGATGCACGCCAAGACCGTAGGATCCTAAGCAGTGCCGTAGGGAACCACACCGCCACTTCCCAGCAAATTAGGGACACTGTTGTTCCTGGGGTATTGGCGAGGACCATTTGCAACCGTCTCCATGAAGCTGGGCTACGGCCCCGCACACCGTTAGGCCGTCTTCCGCTCACGCCCCAACATCGTGCAGCCCGCCTCCAGTGGTGTCGCGACAGGCGTGAATGGAGGGACGAATGGAGACGTGTCGTCTTCAGCGATGAGAGTCGCTTCTGCCTTGGTGCCAATGATGGTCGTATGCGTGTTTGGCGCCGTGCAGGTGAGCGCCACAATCAGGACTGCATACGACCGAGGCACACAGGGCCAACACCAGGCATCATGGTGTGGGGAGCGATCTCCTACACTGGCCGTACACCTCTGGTGATCGCAGAGGGGCACTGAATAGTGCACGGTACATCCAAACCGTCATCGAACCCATCGTTCTACCATTCCTAGACCGGCAAGGGAACTTCCTGTTCCAACAGGACAATGCACGTCCGCATGTATCCCGTGTCACCCAACGTGCTCTAGAAGGTGTAAGTCAACTATCCTGGCAATCAAGATGTTCGGATCGGTCCCCCATTGAGCATGTTTGGGACTGGATGAAGCGTCGTGTAATACGGTCTGCACGTCCAGCACGAACGCTGGTCCATCTGAGGCGCCAGGTGGAAATGGCATGGCAAGCCATTCCACAGGACTACATCCAGCATCTCTACGATCGTCTCCACGGGAAAATAGCAGCCTGCAATTCTGCGAAAGGTGGATATACACTGTACTAGTGCCGACATTGTGCATGCTCTGTTGCCTGTGTCTATGTGCCTGTGGTTCTGTCAGTGTGATCATGTGATGTATCTGACCCCAGGAATGTGTCAATAAAGTTTCCCCTTCCTGGGACAATGAATTCACGGTGTTCTTATTTCAATTTCCAGGAGTGTAGATTTAAGTGTCAGAAAATACTTTGTGAAAGTAACTGTATGGAGTGTAGCCATGTATGGAAGTGAAACATGAACGATAAATAGTTTAAATCTGGGCTTCCGAGATGTGGTGCTACAGAAGAACGCTGACGATTAGATGGGTAGATCAAGTAACTAATGAGGAGACACTGGATAAATTGAGGAAAAGAGCAATGTTTGGCACAACTTGACTTGAGGAAGGGATGGTTTGGTAGGACATGTTCTGAGCCATCAAGAGATCAGCAATTTAATATTTGAGGGAAGTGTGGAGGGTATAAATCGTAGCGGGAGACGAAGAAATGAATACACTAAGCTGGTTCATATATTCATATGTGTGTGAATTTCTACGGGACCAAACCACTGAGATCATCGGTCCCTAGACTCACACACTACTTAAACTAACTTAAACTAAGAACTTCACACACACCCATACCCAAGGGAGGACTCGAACCTCCGGCGGGAGGGGCAAAGCTGGTTCAAAAGGCTGTAGGTTGCAGTAGTTATTCAGAGACGAAGAGGCTTACACAACATAGAGTAGCATGGAGAGCTACATCAAACCAGTCTCTACATTGAAGACCACAAGAACAACAGCAACAACAACAACAACAGTCTCAGTCGGTAAAAACGGAACCCTTACACCATAACTTTGTTGGCCGTCTGTCTGTTTTCCTGTCGGACTGTTAGAAACCATTTTTCTCCGGCACGGGTAGATGTATCACGTTAAACTTGTGTTACCTAATAATGTGTATAGGCCCTTAGACGTGTGCTAAATATAGGGTTTTAAGTCAATGCAACGGCCTTCTATGTCACATACATTGACAGTCAGTAACTAACTCAGTAAAACCAATAGCGTACTTACCATTGGCCTACAATCATGAAATTTGGCAAGCAACTAAGTTTCTCAGTACAACCAAAGTAAAAAATCCAAAAACAGTATATTCGTAATTACATCACGTCAGAGCAAAAAATCCTTCGTTATTTATCTGCCAGTCTAACCATCAGTCTGTTATGATCCTTTCTATCTGAGGAATGGGTAGACGTATGAAATTGAAATTTGTCATATACTAGGGTCTACGTTCCCTTTGCTGTAGAATAAACGTTAGCTTGTAAAAAAGTGCTATCAATAGGTACGGCCTTTTATGTCAAGCATTTTGATGCTCACGAACTCACTCACCAAAGTCTATAGGGTACTCCCCGTCGGCCTAGACTCACGAAATTCGCCTAAAAGTAGAGAATCATGGTACAGACGAAGGAAAAAAATCCTAAAACTCTAAATTCATAATTTCTAACAATTTTTTTTTCCTATCCAACTCTCTGTCTGTTCGTCCATCTGCTAAGACACATTTCTCTGAGTAACGGGTAGGCGTATCAATTTGAAATTTATATCACATTTTAAGGTCTGGTCTGTGAATGTTGGTTTCTCATACAGCTGGAAACGCCATATCTACGTACAGCACCGAGCAAGGTGCGCAGTGGTTGGCACATTGGCCTCGCATTCGGGAGAACTTCAATTCAAGCCCCCGTCCGGCATCGAGATATAGATTTTCCGTGATTTACCTAAATCGCTCCAGTCAAATGCTGGGACGGTTATCTTGAAAGGGGACGGCCAGTTTCCTTCCCTACCCTTGACACGATCCGAGCTTGTGCTCCGTCTCTAATGACCTCTATGTCGACGGAACGTTTAACCCAATCATCCTTCCTTCTCCTGGATGTCTGATGATACATAAATTCCGAAATGCGTCATATGAGTATTTAAGTGATTCGTTATCTGATGTTTGCTTTAGACCCAGTCAGCCTGACTGCAGAAAAACTTATTATTATAACATTGGTCACCTGCCTCCTGTATAACTTAGGTAATATTTATGCTGCTGAAATCAAAAGATTCTAGAAAATCTTGGAGTCCCTGGGACGGTTATCTTGCCACAATCGATTTCGACAACAGGCAAAAAATGGTCGAGATTCTCGATTTCCCTATCCGTGGGTTGCATGAATTGTGTGTATACGTAATTAAGCCTGTACGGATCTCTCAGTGCTTGAGTCCTACTCGCACCTGGCCATTTTCTTTCCTTTTTTGACTTACGCCATTTAAACTTCTATGTCCAGTTAATTTCTGAACAGTGTATCTATTTATTTGGTTTGTGGAACACGAGTGTTAAAGAACTGCCAAATATATTACTTAACCGCTATCGTGGAACTTAACTTCGTCAGCGGGTTGCCTATTTAACGGCTTGCAGGGGCAAAAAAAATTTGATCTTCCATAATTTACATGGTTACTGGACGAATTGCAAATATTGTCTTGTTCTACTCATTAAGTGGTACGATCTTAGGTTAACAATGTAACACTATGAGACAGGTATTATAGTTATAAACAGTGTATTTGTCGTGAGGCCACGTAACTGACGACGCACAAACATCAGGACCATACTTCTCCAGTAGCAGAGAATGAGAGCATTTGCCGACTTCGAACAAACTTTACACATAATGTCAAACCTTTACGAAACTTTGTCTCCTTGACTCCCTCCACAAAATGATAAAGGGAAAAAATTCCCGTTTATTACAGTTTTAATGTCCTTGCAGTCCAGTTTCTGCATGAGGCGTGATGTTTTACTTCTTTACATTCTACTTGTAACACAGTTTGCGGACATTATCCACCTATACCATTCAATGTAACTGCTTAACTATCTATTCGCAACACAGTTTGCACAGGGTGTCCACATGCTATTGAATGTAGTGCTAAATTATATAATTATTCGATACATAGTTCAGAAGACGTGTCGTCATAAACCCTGAGATGTATGAAAAACTAGCTTTTAGTTGAAGTGGCGTGAAATTTAAGCAGATTACATTAATGACAACACATTAGCAACTTTCAACAAATTTTAAGTATAATAACAAATCTGTCCTAAACGTTATCTTGCTTACGTACTTAAAGTGAAATCTCTAACAACTTAACCCATTCCTGAAATAATTAGACTTTGAAGCTGTTTTATTCATGGAATTTCGATTCTTTTCATTTAAAGAATCGATGGTTTAACGATTAAGGACAATTTGCATGATGCCTTATAGCTAGTAGCACTTAAAGGGATACAATGTTTTGGAACTTGTAATAAACTATTTAACGAAAGCAGTAATAATTTTTTTTGTCGAACTGTCAAATTTTCTCAAACTTCACAGTTCTCAAGTTGTGCATTTGATGGTTGTGTTTTAATTTGGAAGGGGAGTACTAAGTAAAATTATAATCAGAATGCAGTTACCGAAAAGAAATGTCAATCAACTCTTAATGATAGCATTTCCTCCTTTATTATGAATTAGCATTTTATGCGCTGTTAACAAGTAATTGTCTCCGAATAATGTCTGTTAATTTTATCCTCTGGCATCCCCACGTATCAAATATGATACATTCGGGAGTTATTTTTTCTCACAATGTTTTAAGTTTGTAGCCATACGTCTCACGTACTACACAGTCTGCGATTGACGCTCGTCATTTTTTCAATTTTTTCGCAGGTGCAGGAAGATGGCAGCAGTTACGAAAATCGTAGTGTTTGACCGCGAACGATGACGCCTCGCGAGAAATCAGATAAATAACAGAATTGTTACTTACGAGGGATAATCATGACAGTTACATGCAAATTAGTCTAAATACTTAACTTATGTCACGTTCAAAGTCTGTACACTTGTTTACAAGTCTCCAGACATATGTAAGTGTACTGTATCTAATTCGATGTCATCTGAGTGTACTACTACATTTTTCACATTATCAGGTCAGTTACGATTACAAATGTGTAAATCATGTAAGACAATTGTGTAGCAGGAAAAATCTTAAGATCAGTAATGCTTTATAGAGACGTAGTTACGTCTGTTATTATACAAGAATAAGAATAAGTAACGAACATTGTTTCTAGAACTTGGTCTCTGAAATGATGGCATCTTTGACATTTTTGTATTCTGTACTTTTCAGTTTCATTTAAGCCTTGGAAGAACAAATAGTAGTATTTACCGGCTACTGATCGCCGAGATTCTTTGAATGACTCGGGAACTGTCACAGTACAATCGGGTGGCCGGTAAAAACGTCGAACAATTTACTTAATTTCGCCTGGACCTGTTACACATGACCAGATAACTTTCCGTCACACTTGGCTTCGACCTCAAAAGAGACAATATCTTTTGTCATCTACAATGAACATTGCACCTCGTATGGCCTCTAATCTGTCTTTCTGATATACATTGCACGACTCGCTAAGTACCTCATACCTTTCTACAACTGGTTTCAGTGTCTTCTCGGTCCCTAGAATAATGTGGGAGCTTTCCCGTATGAGAGTAAATTGGGGAGCTTTGTGACTAATACTTCGACAGTTTACTGATGAGATGTTGACAGTGTAAATATCTTTTCTCTGAACGCTGTGATTTCGTGCGTATCATAAAAGTAGCACAAACTACCGCCTAGCCTAAAAGCACTTCGTGCTCTCCGCAAGTACCCTGACAAAAGAATACCTGCTTCCTTTGTGCCGTGCATCCGTGACCAATCAAGGGGAGTTTTACAAATAACGAAGATCCAGAAATCTGCAGCTAAGACTGTAACAGAGTATACGAAGCCTTTGGTTGTGATCCTCCACTCGCTTGTAAACCGAAAGACCCTGATATCCCAGGGAAGACTGCTACAAAATGCAAGGTCAACTTGCATCTCACGAATGAGGACAGCCGCCTGTATGAAATGAGTATGGCTTCAGAACCCATGCGATAGGCGTTGTTGATGCCGACGTGAGCCATAACTCGCAGACGACTGCAAGGTTAAAAAAAGTTGTTCAATATATTAAACTTCAATTCACATTCACATACCAATACTTCAAAGGCTCCCAGGCCCAAATCATAACCAAACCAACAATAACTTAGTTCTGCTATATTCTTACAAACGCATGATACGCCCTATTGCTCTAACTGACTGAGATTAAAATTAGTATAAAATAGAATCGAATGTTTGCTGCTGCAATATGAATAAATGACGTTAGTCAACCAAGAATAAATTGCAATGCGTTACTTCACACAACTAGATGCCCTATTTTATATTTTGCTGCAGTGGCGTCAAAGTACTGCCACTATTCTGTGTTGCTCATTTAGTATATGCCAGGTAATTTGATCATCTTCAGCACCTCTAAACTCCACATCGCGTTATCACAAATCGTCGACTTTAAACCATTTTACACAAACATTAATGTTGGGTATATCCAGTACTTGTGATTGTGGCTGGCCACTCACCAATTTTGTCCAACGCTCCTAGTCCCACTGACGATAATATGTCTCATAAAACATTGTTAATATACATTTCCCTTGTCTTCAAAACTATTATTCTGAAACTATATGACTTTTTCCCTCTGAGTTAATTAAGTCCAATGATATTTTGATCATTTTAATACTTACAACATAGTACATTTACTCGTGGCTTTTGGAAATAATATCATTTAAGTCAATATGACCCCAATTGAAACAGTTTATTTGTTTCATGAATCTAGCATTTATGTAAATCGATTGCTGATTCTTACGTTGAACAGCTTTATTCTGAACGCCTGCTACCATGGAAATGTAATTTTTCGCTTCTACTTTTACCCCTTGTTAGGTAATATTTTCTAAGCTGGTATTGTACCTTTCTTAGTATCATACTGTACATATATATCGCGATATCCTTCAAGGGTAATATTTTCAAAATATATGACTATCTCACTTTGAGTCAGTTGAATGTAAGTTTTTTTCGGTTTTATATTTAGAAACATTAAAACTTATTAATATTTTTTTTTGCACTATTGGCACTGGGCCCAATATGACCCCGTCTATATTTCGTTTTGTTTTTGGAGTGTAACATTCATGAGAACATAATTACTTGTTGTTTATATGATGCGAGTGGTACTCTGAAAACTAGCAAATCCTGGTAGAAGGAGGGTTCATTCATATGGTGATTAAAAGTACTCATTAACGATCGTTTTAGGCGATGTGTTACACATCGTACAAGGTACCAGTGCTAGTTATTACTGCGATCGACTGTGTATCGTTTTCAGCTGAAAAACTGATGGCTATTTGAATGTTGCATGTAAATTCGAAAACATTTGTTTAGTGGTACAATAAAAAGTGGCAAGGACGAAGTGAAGAAATGTAATGCCCTGGGAACATTAGCCGTCTGCAAACTGTTACAGTAAAGTAACAAAATCTTAAAAAGGAAAACTAAAGTAAGAAAGTTTATCTGTGGCAGCTGTAACCGAGGATAGACAACTACTGTGCAAATAATGGAGAGTTTTGATATCTAAACAAAAGGATTTTAATTAACCGATAATTATTCTGTGTTTTAAATGACACAAATACAGCTTTCAGTGTTGTACTCAGAGTGCATTGAATTATACATTAAAGTCGGTCCATTTACAGAGTGATACAGAAACAACGCTTCATTTGTTTCAAAAGCATAGCTCCTTGTTATGCTTTTTGTAATCAAGTTCGTCGTTGAACTCAAATTGAGAGTTATTCAAGATACCTAAAAGAAACAATGGGCTATTATTTACCGGCTGTTCTAATGGCAACACTATTGCAAATGTTTGGTCTACATATGAACCAATATGGTTTGCATCCATAGGTTGATAAAGGTGAATCACTGCAGTGCTGCGTCTAACGCGCTTCATAACTATTGCATTTTCAGGCAGTACATAAAGAATATAAAGCTCTTGATTTAGTAATATTGTTTTCTATCATTTGCGAGTCAATTCAAGTAGATGTCTTTACATAAAAGGCGAACTATTACAGGTTTTAAATTTAGCAATGTTTGTTTCGCTAGTAATCGTCATTTTATGTTACTGAAAACGGATGAAAAGGGTTTTAAACCCAATTTCAGATAATCTTCCATATAGAGCTAAGGATGAGGTTTTTATTTACTAGTATGAGTTTTTTCCTTCTTGTGGCGCTGTAAGACATAATCGATAACGTTCTTCACCGCTATTTGGGCCTGTGAAGCCGCATGGGTTGTTACCTTTTTGTGTGGCTGAAAGAGGCTTCTCCTCCTTCAGATAACATCTCATTTTCTTTATTTTCTCTCTTTCGGAAGTTTTCTCCATTTGATTCCACCTGCTCTTTAATAAAAGAATTTTATCAAGAAAAATAGTCGAATCGAGTCTGTACCGGAGACATTCTGTACACAATTAATTTAATCGAATTCCTTAATATAATTGGTTTCTCACAAAATGATAGGACATTATGATTTTGTATACAAAGAGCAGGGCTACTAGTGACAGGTCATGGTGCTCATTTTACGACGGTTATTCGGAAAGTAAGGAACTATCGGTCGCGAAACGGAATCCAATTAAGTTTTGCACAGTTCTGCCGGGAAGTACCTCTAGTATGTCTGTCGATCGCATAACGTCGTTATTTTTAGTTATGAGCACACAGTGATCACGTTAAGATACTTAGAACAATAATGTCTCCCGCCAAGTACGAGGGCCTGGTGAGAAATTTCGCCTGAAGCTATGCAGCCAACGTTACATAACTGTCATGCGTTTTATTCTTCAAGACAATCCTAAGCCGCATTCTGCAGGGGCAATGGAGATGCTCCTGCATCGTTTTCTACTGCACATGTTTTATTACCCAGAATAGAACCCTTAATTGTCTCCCTCTGAGTTTCATCTCCGCTCACATGAACAACTGGCTATGAAGACAACATTTTAGCACAGACAACGAACTGTAGGCCTGCGTAGAGACCTTTCGGAAAGCACAGGTAGCTGCTTTCTATAACGAGGTTATTGGAAAGTAGGTACAACGTTACAACAAAACTATAAGTCGCATCAGCGACTATGGAGAAACGTATCTGGAAGTCGTAGCTAGCTGTTGTAAATAAAACAGTTCTGATTTTAACTGCGGTTTCCATTTCGCGACCTATCGTTCCTTACTTTCCCAACAGACCTCGTATGTCAGTGTGACTTACTTGGTTGAAAGAGTTCCCTAATTGTTTTCCATTGTTTCCCTAAATGTTTCCAGGCAAGTTTCGGTATTTTACATTAAGTACCATTATCATAATCATCATGAGCAGCATTATCAGCCATTTACTATATGCTACCTTTTGAGGATGCCTTCGACTTTCTTCATGTTTTACTCTTTACAGTTAAAGGCATAAATGCGTCCATGATTAATGGCACATGCCCATCTGACATTAGCACCTGGTATCGGTATCCTCTTAACTCTTAAAATCCCGCAAGAACTTGCTTGGTTCATATAAGGAGCAATCACCCATTAACATGTATATCATTTTATTAGTGCCTTAATTATTTTTAAATGCAATCTTTTTCCTGTTGTAAATCCTGTTGTGTACTGTATGAAGAGGCAAACGTTACAGGGTAGGGGTCTATTAATCGTCGGAAGTTGGGAAATGGCAGAAAGGATCAGGAAGGGAGACCCGGTACAGGCATACATAGTAATGTATGCCTGGCGGCATCATGCATAATGTTAAAGACGCTATTCCGGCAGCCATTGAAGGAAACGTGTTCTCTTAACTGAAGATTGTGGTATACACTGAAAAAACAATGTCTTTTGTATGGCTTCTGAAGTAATGAGTGAATCATTTCAGCGAATGGTATGGATGGTTGAGAAGAGCAGCTGTGCATATGGATTTTCAATGATGCTGACAATTTGGAGCACTGTCCCTAGCCGTGATCGAGATTTCCTAGCTCTGAGTCGAAATTAAGGCATGAACCACAGACTTCGAAAGTTCTGGGTCAAGCTACGTTACGACTTCGTGGACATAATCCAGTAGGTTGCGAACTGTAGGTTCCCTCTAAACGAATGAAGAGTGGACTACATATCAGAGGCTGCTACGCTGTTAGCGGGCTGTGGGTGCGGAGCGCATGGATTTTTCAGTTTAGACGACTGTCCGTCCAGTCCAGATAAACTTTAAGTATTAGATCCAAAGAACTGCCCAGAACAGTCGACAGTATTAAAATGCTAATCATTAACACCCGATGAATTCGCCACAAAATGTCAGAGCTTGAAGCGCCTCGAAATACTGTGGAGCACATAAAATAGTAGATTTAAGAAATCTGGTTAAAGCTCGAAATTGAATGCTTGAGGTCCTTGGGGAAGATTTAAGCTTATGGCGGACGGCTGGGATAATGGGAAATGTTGGTCGTGTATTTTTTGCTGTAGAGAAGAAACTCAAAATCATCAAAATAGAAATTGGAACTGCGTGTGAGACTCTGTATACATGAGCTAGTGTTAAGTGTAACATAAACTTATAACCGGATACTTTTTTTCGACCACCAGACTCTTCTCACTAGTACGTACGTCCGCTTATTTTACAGTCAACATTCGTGTCCAATTTCCGATCCAGTATACTTCCAGTACACATCCATCTATTGTAGAGTCTCAGAATATATCTGAACTCAAACGTATTGAGGTATCACGAACAGAGTCGCATCGTTCATGCCAACCAGTACCGGTCCTGAAAACATTGTAAGACGGCAAGAACTATGCCCCCTACGTGAAGTCATTAAAAGTCACCTAACTCACGTTGAGCGAACAGTAGGGCTGAACAAAAAATGACTGACAAGGCACAATGCATCTTGTAGAGGGTATAGTATGGACGTATTGGAATAATTAATGTCGGGTGATGGTTTTAAAGTAATTCATACGACATGAAAACTTGGTGAAAACGAGTAGATTTACTGGACTCTATTTTACCAAAGGGGCCGGCTGGGGAACGGCGAAGGGAACCGACAATAGGCAGCTTAGGGCGGCTTAAGCTCTGAGGAAGCGGTGATGCGCCACGGCCTCCAGCAGCCTTAAGATGAATGACAGTAAGTGGGTGGTTGACCCCGACTCCATGCTGGTGTAACGGGAAACAGACGGAGAACTTGTACGGCTGTTGATAAATGCCCGTTGTCCCGTTCTTTGTGAGACATGCGAGAAATCCGCTCAAAGCTACAGTGAAGCAGTCAACAGTGGTCAAAATAAGCGTTTTCGTGACTATAGCAACTTCACGCTGAATTCACGGTCCACAGAGCCTGAAGTAAATCAGGTGAAGAGCGACAGCATGAAATACGCCGGCCTCCGATGGGAACGTAGGACTCTCCTGGGAGTCAGAATTTCGGAAAAAAATGGTGTATGTGCAGACGCTAACCTTGATGGGTGGCCTGGGAGGAGCTAAATAGCAGACGTTGAGAGGAAGGGAAATTCTGTGGAATTTGTTCACATCACGGAGGAGGCATTGGTCGGCGCTGGGAAGCAGCGCAAAATTAGCGCGACTTGCGCTGCAATTGGCGTAAGTGATTTTGCTGGAGGGGAAACTGAGGCGGAAAGCGGACTGTGAGAATCTCCATATAGGTCTTCCGTTCCCAGCTTGCCTAGCGTGCGGACGTGGCATTCTTTACTCAGCTTGCCTGGGAAAGAGTGAGCATATCTGCAGTTTAGGACCTAGCAAATGGAACGATTGAGCTTTGAGATAGGAAGTGTTGGTTCAGCTATATTATGATAGCTAGGAGTGAATAGACGAGCGGAGCCTTGCAGCAACACGAGGTCGGCCGACGTCTGCACAACGACGCCGCTCCGCCACGCTGTATTCGGTGATATCGTGCCGTCTCCGGCCACTGATTAATTTGTTGGATCACGTCGGCCAAGTTTCCACGAGGGTTTCATGGGCCGTGTATTGTAGAATTCTTCTCGCACTTCGCATTACGCCTGTGTCAGTCGATAGGAATTACTTTTGAGTTATCTCGCTTTACTCCACGCAAACGCAATTTATTGCCGCTGCCTAATAGGAGAGTCTTGTAATGTGATGACTGAAGGTCGGGAGTTAAAATAAATTTGTGCTAATCGACTGCATCTGTTTTAATCAAGTAGTTGAAATCCCAAGTGACTTTCTTAATTAATTTTAGGTTTAACATTTGCATCTGGTGTTTAATAGCTGAATATAACATCAATGTGCACCCCTTTTTAATTAAAAGTGATCAATTCTGAATAAATTAATGTCAACACTGCCACCGCACTTCAATCAGGAGTCACAGGACCACATTACTTGTCTGCTTTATTCGATATTGCGGCAGTTTTTGCACTCTCTGTTGATCTGTTAGTTAATTAGTTGGGGTGAACGCACGCCAAAAGCAGCTAAATGACGGGTGGGGTGTTACAACATCGGTGATGTGGAACACAACTTGCACTTCACTCACATGGCTTAATGAAAGTCATAGAAAAGGTAGTGACCCATCAGGAGTATTTTTCGATTTCAAAAGCATTTGATTCTGTAAAACGTCTACCCTTTAGCGAACGTAAGCCGATCACTCTGATTATAAGAACTTTATAAGGGCGCTGAATCGCCTCTTTTGCGGAAGGATCCCGTAGTGATCGATTAGCACAGAGCATGAAATGTGCGTATTTCGTTTGTAAGCCCTGTGTGTGTTGCTGTTTTTGGTGTGATTATCATTTGACACGAAATACAAATTAAAAGGGCCAGTCATAGGACTCGGATAGAAACACACAAAGAAAAAAAGCTGACAAGGAACCAGAAGGAATTAATTGTTGTGGCAGTTTGGCAAAGGCGAGCGATTCGAGCGTCATGTTGAGCACTCTGATTGAAGGAAACCTGGTAAAACGCGTGATGTTCCAACCATAGAGTACTAAAGTAAACCGTTCACTGACCACATTGTTAACCAGCAGTACAAATTTTGTTTCACTACGTCCATTGTATTTTAGTGTCATTATAAACTATTTGAGGTTTATCTTCAAACCTATGTAAAGATACAGAACAGCTGTTACAACATACGAGCAAATTTCGCAAACAATATGGTGGCTTCAGAAAACAAGGACTATTCAGATTTTACGCTAAAACATATTCCTTATTTGCTCCCTTACTTTAAGAATCTGATATCCTTCCCTAGGATCGCAGAGAATATTTTTGAGACTGAGTTTTGTATTCATTCGAAGGGTAATGCCAGCTATAGCATTTGTGTAATATTTCTCAGTTTCTTACAACAGACTGAATCAGTTCTTTCTCAAAGAGAGTCAGTGTGCTATTGTTGAAGGTAAACTTTAAATTATCTCAAAGTCTAAATATCTCATCAGAGTAGTTATTCAGACCCATTATTTCGTTGTCCACCATACACTAATTGTCCATTTTGCTGCATTAAGCTTCTTTAAGAATTCAGCACCGAAATCCCTTCGCAACACTTGTCCGACGAAATTTTAATTCAGTGATGGGGCGTTAAAATCGAACTTGTTAGGGTCAGTCAAATGAAAACGCGACAGATAGAAAAACGTGAGTAAACTGTATTATTATTTCAAAAGTAATCACCATGACTGTTAATAACTTTATCCCACTGCCAGACAAGACGGTGAAGCCTTCATGGAAAATGATACCGAGGAGGGCAACTCTTAATTCGAAGAAGTTTTTCGGCCGTGGATGTTATTCTACAGCGCTCCAAAAATTTGGGACTCACATGGGGAGAGATCTGGACTCTATGGAGGATGTGTAAGGGCGATATGTGGACTTGACGCAGCACTATATTTTTTCAAAGTCTTCACGTACCGCAGCGCGTTAGTTGAAACCGGCCATCAACTCAGGCACCCGGAAATATTGACGAATGTCGTCACTCAGGCGCAGGGTAATGACAGCACACTCGTCGCCAAGGTTGTTTCGACTACTGTGCGGAAAACTCTTAGACATCTTCCATACAGACCGGATCACTCCCCATTCGATTTCCAAAATCTAGGAACCCTGAAGGAGGACATTCGTTGTCTTGCAGTTTCTTCTAACCAATGGCCCCAGACCTGGGTATAATACACTACGGGCCATTAAAATAGCTACACCACGAAAATGACGTGCTACAGACGCGAAATTTAACAGAAAGGAAGAAGATGCTGTGATATGCAAATGTTTAGCTTTTCAGAACATTCACACAAGGTTGCCGCCGGTGGCGACACCTACAATGTACTGGCATGAGGAAAGTTTCCAACAGATTTGTCATACACAAACAGCAATTGACCGGCCTTTTCTGGTGAACTGTTGTTGTGATGCCTCGTGTAAGGAGGAGAAATGCGTACCATCACGTTTCCGACTATGATAAGGGTTGGATTGTAGCCTATTGCGTGTGCGGTTTATCGTATCGCGACATTACTGCTCGCTTTGGTCGAGATCCAATGACTGTTAGCAGAATATGAAATCGGTGGGTTCAGGAGGGTAATACGGAAAGCCGTGCTGGATACCAACGGCCTCGTATCACTAGGAGTCGAGATGACAGGCATCTTTCCCACATGGCTGTATCGGATCGTGCAGCCGCGTCTCGATCCTTGAGTCGACAGATGGGGACGTTTGCAAGACAACAACCATCTGCACGAACAGTTCGACGACGTTTCCAGCAGCATGGACTATCAGCTCAGAAACCATGGCTGCGGTCACCCTTGATGCTGCATGACAGACAAGAACGCCTCCGATGGAGTACTCAGCGACGAACGTGGGTGCACGAACGGCAAAACGTCATTTTTTCGGGTGAATCCAGGTTCTGTTTACAACATGATGATGGTCGTATCCGTGTTTGGCGACATCGGGGTGAACACACATTAGAAGCGTGTATTCGTCATCGCCATACTGGCGTATCACCAGGCGTAATGGTAACGGGTGCCATTGATTACACGTCTCCGTCACCTCTTGTTAGCACTGACGGTACTTTGAACAGTGGACGTTGCATTTCAGATGTGTTACGGCCGGTGGCTCCACCCTTCATTCGATCCCTGCGAAACCCTACATTTCAGCAGTATAATGCAGAACCGCATGTTGCAGGTCCTGTTCGGATCTTTCTGGATACAGAAAATTTTCGACTGCGGCCCTGGCATGGATATTCTCCAGATCTCTCACCAACTGAAAACGTCTCGCCGATAGTGGCCGAGCAAACTGGCTCGTCACCTTATGCCTGTCACTACTCTTGATGTACAGTGGTATCGCGTTGAAGCTGCATTGGCAGCTGCACCTGTACATGCCATCCAAGCTCGCTTTGACTCAATGCCGTCATTACGGACAGCGGCGTTTGTTCTGGGTACTGATTTCTCAGGATCTATGCACTCAAATTGCGTGAAAATGTAATCACGTGTGAGGTATAGTATAATATATTTGTCGAATGAATACCCGTTTATCATCTGTATTTATTATTGTTGTAGCAATTATAATGGACAGTAGTGTAGTTCCAATTTTTTTTTTTTCATCAGTCTACTGACTGGCTTGATGCGGACCGCAACGAATTCCTTTCCTGTGCTAACCTCTTCATCTCAGAGTAGCACTTGCAACCTACGTCCTCAATTATTTGCTTGACGTATTCCAATCTCTGTCTTCCTCTACAGTTTTTGCCCTCTACAGCTCCCTCTAGTACCATGGAAGTCATTCCCTCATGTCTTAGCAGATGTCCTATCATCCTGTCCCTTCTCCTTATCAGTGTTTTCCACATATTCCTTTCCTCTCCGATTCTGCGTAGAACCTCCTCATTCCTTACCTTATAAGACCACGTAATTTTCAACATTCGTCTATAGAACCACATCTCAAATGCTTCCATTCTCTTCTGTTCCGGTTTTCCCACAGTCCGTGTTTCACTACCATACAGTGCTGTACTCCAGACGTACGTCATCAGAAATTTTTCCTCAAATTGAGGACTTCTCTTGGCCATAAATGCCTTTTTTGCCATTCCGAGTCTGCTCTTGATGTCCTCCTTGCTCCGTCCGTCATTGGTTATTTTACTGCCTAGGTAGCAGAATTCTTTAACTTCATTGACTTCGTGACCATCAATACTGATGTTAAGTTTCTCGCTGTTCTCATTCCTACCACTTCTCATTACCTTCGTCTTTCTCCGATTTACTCTCAAACCATACTGTGTACTCATTAGACTGTTCATTCTGTTCAGCAGATCATTTAATTCTTCTCCACTTTCACTCAGGATAGCAATGTCATCAGCGAATCGTATCATTGATATCCTTTCACCTTGTATTTTAATTCCGCTCCTGAACCTTTATTTTATTTCCATCATTGCTTCCTCGATGTACAGATTGAAGAGTAGGGACGAAAGGCTACAGCCTTGTCTAACTCCCTTCTTAATACGAGCACTTCGTTCTTGATCGTCCACTCTTATTATTCCCTCTTGTTTGTTGTACATATTCGATATGACCCGTCTCTCCCTATAGCTTACCCCTACTTTTTTCAGAATCTCGAACAGCTTGTACCATTTCATATTGTAGAACGCTTTTTCCAGAACAACAAATCCTATAAACGTCTCGTGATTTTTCTTTAGCCTTGCTTCCATTATTAGCCGTAACGTCAGAATTGCCTCTCTCTTGCCTTTACTTTTCCTAAAGCCAAACTGGTCATCACCTAGCGCATTCTCAATTTTCTTTTCCATGCTTCTGTATATTATTCTTGTAAGCAGCTTCGATGCATGAGCTGTTAAGCTGATTGTGCGATAATTCTCGCACTTGTCAGCTCTTGCCGTCTTCGGAATTGTGTGGATGATGCTTTTCCGAAAGTCAGATGGTATGTCGCCAGACTCATATATTCTACACACCAACGTGAATAGTCGTTTTGTAGCAACTGCAAAAAATTTTTCGTGAAAGTAATGACGGTCTAGTCTCACAGTAGGATAATTTTATAAACATTTATAGAAGTTATTTGTGAAATAATAATTAGTTTACTTACTATTTTCTGCCTCCCTCGTATTCATTTGAGTACCCCTTATATCCATAAGCACAGAACTGCAGGACTAATGCCAGGTGCTGACGTCAGCCTCTCACTGGCTACAAAATTCACGGCAGTAAACTTTTGCGTACGTGGCAGTCGATGCTAAGCGAAAGGGAGGCGACGTAACGGGTAGGCAGTAAGCAGCTGACGTGGAGTGAAGCCTGTTCTGTGATGTCTGCGATAAAACAGAAGACCTCGGTGGAACAGTAACGTGGCAGCCAACGAGTGTAGATATTTCTCTCGGAAATATGTCTCCCAGTGCCAAGCGCCACAACCAACTTAGTCCATTCAAGCAGTGGCCCAGCCATCTAGATTTGCCTTTGACAGTGACCTGGATCTAGAATCTGTTGTGTTGTTCTGTTTATTCGTTGAAAATGCGCACAGGCGATCCTAGTGACACTGAAATGGTACTCTGAATATGGGTGGTTCAGATCTCTGTCCTGTGAGTTTCTTAAAAATTTTAACAAAATTTCCATTGTCGTTCGGAAGACATGCAAAACGTTCTTCCCCATTTCTTCTTACTGCGAGCAAGTGAAGCGTCTCGAACCGCCTCTGCATCGACAGATTTTTTAACCCATAATTGACAGGGGAAGAGTGGCGGGAGGTCCAGTGTATTCTAATGACTACTGTCCAATGTTTACTGTTCCAGGTATCTATGGTAAATTGCAGCTATAAGAGGGATTAACGCAGCCTGAAATTCGATATAGAATCTAGTATGGATTCCATCGGGCAGTAGCGTATTGTTCACTGTTAGCGTTTTCAATTGCTTCTTGACACCACTGACACGGATATTTCTTTTACTTTCATTGAAGAGGAGCGAGAGTTAAATGGGGAAGTATACCTAGATTTTTTGTGAAGGGACAGCTGAAAACGAAGTGGATACTATCTTCAGTTACACTAACAACATTTACATTTGACCGAAATTTCCTTGGTATTTCTGAGAGATTCTTCAATAATAATCTTCTACGGTAGTAGTTGTGGCCTCACACACTGCCTGCGCGACAATCAAACGAGTTCCTTTCAGCATTTTCCTACTCAGTAGCCTCTGTTTCCTTAGAAGATTCTTTATAGTAACTGTGTGTCATGGAGGTTCCCTCCTATAACTAAATGTTCCAGTCGGTTCCAATCAGTTTTTTCCCCTTGTCTTAATTTGAGGAAGAAATTTCTGAGGATGTACGTGTGGACTACAGAATTGTATGGTAGTGAAACATGGACTGCGGGAAAACCGGAACAGAAGAGAATATAAGCATTTGAGATGTGGTGCTATAGACGAATGTTGAAAATTAGGTGGACTGATAAGCTAAGGAATGAGGAGGTTCTACGCAGAATCGGAGAGGAAAGGAATATGTGGAAAACACTGATAAGGAGAAGGGACAGGATGATAGGACATTTGCTATGACATGAGGGAATGACTTCCATGGTACTAGAGGGAGCTGTAGATGGCAAAAACTTTAGAGCAAGACAGAGATTGGAATACGTGAAGCAAATAATTGAGGACGTAGGTTGCAAGTGCTACTCTTAGATGAAGTGGTTAGCACAGGAAAGGAATTCGTGGCGGGCCGCATCAAACCAGTCAGTAGACTGATGATAAAAAAAAAAAAAAAAAAAAAACTGACCTGAACCTATTACTGCGTAGAGCGTTAAATGCGTCGTAACGGTTATCTTGACAGCCAGTCCCTGGTAGAGAAAGAGATAATGAGATGTAGATGAATCCTCAGTGTCTGCTCTACTTGAGAGAAATTAATCCAATCGAACGGCTGTGTGAGAGATGGGCATTGAAGGCCTCCAGCAATGAAGGAAGGTATTAGTTTATCGTCCTGTGGACCGAGCGGAGTACAAGTTCGGATTATAAAGGACGGGGAAGAAAACAGGAAGAAAATAGGACGAGCCCTTTTCAAAGGGATCAACCTGACATCTGTTTCACGCTGTTAATCTGAACCACGGATACCTATATTTGGATGGTCGGTCCTGAATTTCAACCGTCATCCTTACGAATGTGTGCAAACCTAGGCCACATGTCACTTGGTTTGTAGGACGGCATATTTGTTCTAGATGTACCTTTGTCGGTTTACTCACATGTGATTTCGTACATTGTCTGTGTGCTTTAGACATGAGAAGTATTCCTCCGAACATGAATTACTATGCGAGGGGCGTTCAGTAAGTAATTCAACACTTTTTTTTCTAGGCCAATTTCGGTAGAAAAAATAAGAAATCTATTATAGGACGTAGTGGAATATTCCTGCTTCTTCCCCTATAGTTTCATTAACTTCCATTTCGTGGCGGCGCTGTATGTAGCCATTAAAATGGCGTCTGTAGCGGAGGTACGTCCCGAGCAGAGATATGTCCTCGAGTTTCCGTTGGTGAAAAACCAGACCATCCCATACGTTCAAAGGTGCCGGCAGAACATCCACGGAGATCTGGCAGAGAAGAAAAGCGTTACGAGTCGTTGAGCGAGGTCTGTCACCATCGCAACAAGGTCGTACAAACTTGTCCCTCGTGCCGGTCGGCCACACACAGCTGTGACTGATGCAATGCTAGAACTTACGGATACTCTCATTCGCGTTGTTTGACTGGACGTCCGTGTCGCAAGTGGTGATACACTCGTCCACCTGTTGAGGTATTCACAAGGACTTAGGTCGTATTACTGTTCGGTTCTGGATCATCACCTGCGACCAGCTTTGCGAAAAAAGCGGCGACACTTCTGCGCAACTGGGCGCATACAGCGCAAACTGTGGCTGCTCTGTTCGATCTGTGGGGCTGGAAAGTACTGTACCATCCACCATACTCCCCGGACTTAAGTCATTGTGGCTTTGATTTGACTCCGAAGATAAATTAACCATTTAGTAGCATTCGCTTCAGTACTGTTCCAGATATTCGAGAGGTAGTAGACCACTCCATTCGCACCATCAACAGAACAGGCTCTGCTAACGGTATACGTCGCTGGCAACGGGTTCTATACAACGGTGATGATATCTTTTAAGGACGGTGACAGGTGCAAATATGTAGCTCTTTTTATTCGTTGTGAATAAATAGTTGCCACTATTTACGTTCCAACCCTCGTTTATTGTGCTACTGTCAGCAAACTGAAGAAACGACTTCACCATTCTCACCACCACTAGAATACAAACGACCGTCTTCTCAAGGTCTCATAGGAGTCTGCTCATCCAACTGGAGACAACGGAACATTACTGGTCTACGCTACTGGCCATTAAAATTGCTACACCAAGAAGAAATACAGATGTTAAACCGGTATTCATTGGACAAATATAATAGAACTGACAAAGGATTATATTTTCACGCAATTTGGGTGCATAGATCCTGAGAAATCAGTACCCAGCACAACCACCGCTGGCCGTAATAACGGCCTTGATATGCCTGAGCATTAACAGAGCTTGGATGGCGTGTACAGGTACAGCTGCCCATGCAGCTTCAACACGATACCACAGTTCATAGAGAATAGTGACTAGCGTTTTGTGACGAGAAATTTGCTCGGCGACCATTGATCAGACGTTTTCAGTTGGTGAGGGATCTGGAGAATGTGCTGGATAGGGCAGCAGTCGAACATTTTCTCTATCCAGAAATGCCCGCACAGCACCTACAACATGCGGTCGTCCATTATCCTGCTGAAATGTAGGGTTTCGCAGGGATCGAATGAAGGGTAGAGCCACGGATCGTAAACATATGAAATTTAACGTCCACTGTTCAAAGTGCCGTCAATCCGAGCAAGAGGTGACCGAGACGTGTAACCAATGGCACCCCATACCATCACGCCGGGTGTGGCGATGACGAATATACGCTTCCAATGTGCGTCCACCGCCATGTCGCCAAACACGGATGCGACCATCATGATGCTGTAAACAGAACCTGGATTCATCCGAAAAAATGAAGTTTTGACATTCGTGCACGGAGGTTCGTCGTTCAATACACTATCGCAGGCGCTCCTGTCTGTGATACAGCGTCAAGGGTAACCGCAGACATGGTCTCCGAGCTGATAGTCCATGCTGCTGCAAACGGCGTCGAACTGTTCGTACAGATGGTTGTTGTCTTACAAACGACCCCATCTGCTGACTCAGTGATCGAGTCGTGTCTGCACGATCCGTTACTGCCATTCGGATGAGATGACTGTCATCTCGGCTGCTAGTGATACGAGGCCGTTGGGATCCAGCACGGAGTTCTGTATTACCCTCCTGAACCCACCGATTCCATACTCTGCTAACAGTCATTGGATATCGACCAATGGGAGCAGCAATGTCGCGACACGACCTTTATCAAAGTCGGAAACGTGATGGTACCCATTTCCCTTTACACGAGGCATCAGAACAACGTTTCACCAGGCAGTGCCGGTCAACTGCTGTTTGTGTATGAGAAATCGGTTGGATATTTTGCTCATCTATGCACGTTGTAATCGTCGCCACCGGCGCCAAACAAGTTTGAATTCCCTGAAAAGTTAATCACTTGCATATCACATGATCTTCTTCCTGTCGGTTGCAATTTCCTTCTTCGATCTGTTTGGCCCAGATGTAGATGCACTGTGCAGGAAGCAGTACGTGGACGATGGTAGAGTTATTGATACAGCACGACGTTGGCTCTGATATCTGCCGGTAGTGTGGTGCCACGCAGGCCTACAAACCCTTCCAGCAAGGTGGCCTAAGCCCGTCGCTCTGAACGGAGATTATATTGAAAAACAACAGAAAGACTGGGGAATAATGTGGTGCATTGGAATACTGAATAGGACCAACTTACTTTCACAAAAAGGGGTTTTTCATTACTTACTGAACGCCCCTCAAATTTCCCATCTACTGTTTCAATAAAATACATCCAGACTGTTCATTCCCGCGACAACGAAACTTGTCTGAAACTTCGTCACAGGTGATTACGGTGTTACTCATAAGGATTCGTAATCTGAACACTGTTAAATGTCAGAAAGGCTGAGGGCGTTGAAATATTCCCGTCATCTCTATATCTCTTTTGTTACGCAACCTTCCCATCTACAATAATCTATGAAACCTTCCCTTAGGATTTCTATCTCTTGCTTAATAATAACAAATGAGGTCTTCCCTTTGAAATTAATTCTCTTTCTCAATAATAATAAACACAATTTTCGCATAGAAATTTAAATGCTGCTTACTAAAAGTGATTTGCTGATTATTTCGATGAAACATAGAATGTATCGTCGACGTGGCCGTCAGTCGTTACCTGCAATAACCCAAAATTGTTCTTAACTATTTTACTGTTACTGGATCACCATCTGACTGCTACATCAAACTCCGACATGTATATACTTACTCTGTATGACTGTACTCTATTAGCTGCTGGTGGGCGGTCATAATAAGTGGCTCTGTTTATTGCCAAAGCTGACGTTATTCGTTAATAGCAAAGGTGACGTTATCCTTTAATACCAAAGCTGACGTTATTCCTTAATCAATTTGACTGAAGTTACGAAATTCATAGTTAAACTTTTTCTTGACAACAATAAAACTTTGCAAAGTTTTACGTTGATGGTTTTTGGTATGGTTATAATCAGTAATGCAACACTGCTGGTAAAAATTAATTATATTCTGAAAACGTTTCTTCAGATATTCACTTCTGGTAATGAAATGATTGTACAAGCGTTCAAATGGGACTTATGTTTTACAATAATCTTACAACTAGCATTGCGAAAACATTCCTTCAGTAGTCTTGAGTTTCTCAAAAAATAATTCAATAATATTAGACCCTCTTATGATAATAGTTTGCTGATGTCTCTGTACATTCGTTTATAATCCCTTGTAAATTATAGCTGGTGGCTGGCAGGCACACCGCTCCTCTCCACCTCTCGCTTCAGACCAGCTACCCACTCACTTCACATCTCGCTTACCACTGACTTCCTACGAACGCTGAACTGCGGTCTCTCGCTCCAACAATGCTTTCTGATGCAGACATTCCCTGCTACCACAATTATTTCCAAAGTGACAATATATTAATTATTCCTGCTTAATACTATTTATAAAATATAAGCATCTTTCATTAATTCTGGTTTGGCAATGGACAACGGAAATATACACGTTTTACAACGTTCCATTGCATATTGTTAGATTCATCCTACAGAAAACCTCTGGTCTGTGACTAATTTCCCTAACATTCCTAACTATTTTAAGCAAATGCCGTGATAACTCTGTCGTTAATGACATAGCACGTTTGCTTTCGCAATATTTGCCAATCTGTGTTTTGCCTCCCTCTCGAAGGACGCGTCGTGTAGTGTACATTATATATCAGGGACGCACAAGAATGCCACAGCGCACGCCTCTCTGCTCATTTCCCCGACTACCACACCACGCAGTCTGAGTAGGAGGAGGATCCAGAGGGGAAACTGCGATCTCGCAGTAAAGAACTGACAGTGCAGGTCTCATAAAAAAAAAAAACAAATTTCCAGTACCATTTTAATATTTTTCACGTCCGAAAGACACAATTTTTACCTCGAAGAAACTGTCACCCACAGACAGACGTAGACAATTTCACGTATTTTCGCACTCAGGTGGCTACGTCATCGTGACTTATTTAGTTTCACATTCAAGAAGAAAGGATCTTTCACAGGAACATATCGATAGAAATATTGTAGCGCTTTTGCACCATCATTATAGATATGTGGAAGCACGGCCTGAGCAAAGCAATTTAGATGCCCAGTACTGTTTTAACGTAAAAGGATTTATCATCAAAATGGGAATTCCCTCTCAGGACAGTCAGATAGAACTGCACACGCACAGACGTGCTTTCAACTGAAATAGCAAGACAGTCTCGAAAACAGATTGAAAACAAATGTAATATCGACAGTGTCCTCAAAAAGTTTAGGAAACTATTTTTGTAGTTCTTTCAAGACCACGACGAATTCTTCAAACATCACGTTTTCTTAAATGGCAGTGAACGTTTGGTCAAAAGGTGCGATATTCGTTTGAAATGCATCCCCATCAGATCAGGAGTAAGTAGGTACTCATTTTGGGTTCGGCTCTTTATACACTAACCTTTATACCGCGTGTCTTATTTGCAAGCTGTCCGCCCCCGGTAGCTGAATGGTCAGCGCCACAGACTGTCAATCCAAAGGGCCCAGGTTCGATTCTCGGCTGGGTCATCATTTCATCCCCATCGACGCGCAAGTCGCCGAAGTGGCGTCAAATTGAAAGACTTGCACCAGGCGAACGGTCTACCCGACGGGAGGCCCTCGTCACACGACATTTCATTTCATTTCATTTCATTTGCAAGCTGAAGTAGGTGGTATTAAATCTGCTTGTTCTATCAGACGGTTCAGGGCAGAAATCAAAACAACTTAATTGTACACTATTATGAAAAACAACCTTCGAAGAACCTCTCAGTGATGCAAACTCGACTTATCATTGTAATAAACGTGAGCGTATACCCTCTCAATTATTAGTCTTTCCTGATAGAACACTATGCTCTTCATCAGTAACGATTTTTTTTCCATTTGCTGTGATAAATATCAGTTTCTTTAACTGACGTATGCTTTCGAATAATGAATACCAGTTTTTGAATCTCAGTTATTAATATCATTTGTTGAATGATTACGATACATACCTTTAAAATGAACAGACAGGAGCTAGGACAAAGACTGAATGTGTATTAAAAGCATCTGGATTATTCCATTATAATTTCCTATAACCAGCTAGTAGAACCGAAAGACTCAGAGTTTTAATATTGTGCGCATAGTGCTTCTGGAATCCCAAGCGATTAGTAACAGGGATACAAAAACATCGTGAATCACGTAATTACAATACGATATATTACACGTTGCTTCCTTTTCTTGGCGCATCAAAGATTTGAATCTGGCCGGATATTTCCGGCTAATTTGGTCACAAGACACTAGAAACATTATGCCTCTCAGCGTAATTTGGAGGGACAGGATTTGTTTCGCCCAGTTGAGGCCTATAACAAAAATCTAAAATATTTGACCCCTCAAACTTCTTTCCAGTATCCAATTGTCTCCAGGAACTCTAATTCCTTTTATCTCACTTCAGTTTCACAGAGGTACCAAATTTTCAACACACTTCACGTATTCTATATTTCCGTCTTGTTTGCGTGTAAATTAACTCTATTTTCTCATCAGTAGCTTGTTACATAGGTACATAATGATATCACTCGTAGTTTCTTCAAACAAAATAAAAACAATTCGACCATTGTGCTGATCATTGTAAACCACCATTTAGCTATTATTCTTTTCGTAACGATGTCAACACGTGTTACACCATTCATTGAACCCATCAACATTTTCCCATATTCATCCAGCGTCTCTCTTCTGCTTCAATTTCACCTCACTAACATTAGCCTCCCATCTCTGACTTCAGGTTCTCCAGTTTCGTAAGAACGTGCAGACTGTTAACAACAGGGCTGTGTTTCGTTCGGGTGACGCGAATGGGTGCCTAGATTAACTTCAGTGTTATTTGACTTGTGGGAATTTCAACTTGTTTCACGATGTTCTTCGTCTTCTTCTAAATTTAGGTAATTTTTCATCTCGGCGTAACTGATACACCTAACATGCTATATAATTAGTTGTAAAATACCCTAATCGTGGTCTACCCTACCATTTTCATTCTCCGTTGCTCCTTCCAGTGGCCGACTAACTATTCCTAGACGTTTCAGTAGTTGTCCGGCAACACTTAACTTCTTCTGGTGTGGGTTTTGCACAGATTTCTTTCCTCACCTACCCTTCACAGCACTTCCCCATGTGCTAATTTATCTGCCCACAAAATTTTCAATAATGTTCGAAAATATATTTCGAATGGTTTCAGTTAAGTCTTGCTGCATGTGCGATAGTGCATGTTTCACTTCCATACAACGTTGTCTACTGATGCCCATTTTCAAGAAGTTCTCCTTAGCTCTTTAACAATATCCGGAAGCGCTGTGCTGTGTGTGAACCTTACTATTCGTAATCAGCCAGAGATGCACATGTAATGTCTCAGAATATAGGCTAGGAGAGTTGTGGAAAGGTTGTGTTCCAAAGGATAAGGGCCGGAAGAGATGGTAGGAGACCCCGAATGAAGCGTTCGTAAAGTGATGGACAAAGGTAAAAGTTGGAGAGGGATAAGAGGAACCCTGGCATGGTGAAGAGGAAGGATATTATGTTCTGGTTGTTAGATGAGGATATCTCAGGAAGAGTTAGGATTCAGGTACTGAACAACGGATATGATGTCTCAAGTTTGAGGGAAGTGCATTAAAAGGTGCAAGTGTTTACTGTGGAACTTAAGAAGTTCATAGAGAGTCATCGTAGAAGATGCTGTGAGAAATAATGGTTGTCCATGGACACTACTGAAAATATAATGTGTACTGAGTAGACCATAGTAACAATAGACAAAAAAACAACAACAGGAAGACAAGGCTCGAGGAAGGTATCTCACTTAACGATGATAGTATCATCGGTGCAGCCATTACATCTGTATCGACAGCTGGTGTCATACCAAAATATCTGGGTGGGTAATGTCCGAGAAACAAAAATCGGGACTGTTCTTATATTTTAAATTAAAGATAAAAGATGGGAAGCTTGAAATTTAAAATAGGTACACTTTAAGCATACATTGCAGTGAGCTGATGCCTCATGATGACTGGGTGTTATGTACTGTCCTTAGGTTAGTTAGGTTTAAGTAGTTCTAAGTTCTAGGGGACTGATGACCATAGATGTTAAGTCCCATAGTGCTCAGAACCATTTGAACCTCATCCGCCGTACAGTCCCGACCTGGCACCGAGCGGCTTCCACTTATTCCCAGCAGTGAAGAAGTGGTTGGCTAGGCACCGTTTTGATGACGACGCACAGCTTCAAGAAGAGGTAACCACGTGGTTGAAGGCACTGGCTGCCGAATTTTACGACGAAGGAATTTCCATGCTAATCCATCGCTACGATAAGTGCCTTAATTTAAATGGCAACTATGTAGAAAAGTAGTATTTAAGTGTGGCTTTCATCTGTATATAATAAAAAAATCCAATATTTTTATTATTTTTAATTCAAAAACGTTATGTACTTTTGGATAGCCCTCGTATATAGGTGGGATAGCAGTTGCAAAAAGAGGGATGGGGAATAATGGAGAGGGAAAAGGGGAGAGGAGGTGTCATATGAACTGGTGTGGATCGGGAGGAGTTAAAGTTGGTAGGTGGGATAAATATCGGGAAGGAGCTCGTTGCGAGGGAGAGACAGTTGGTTGAAGTTGCCTTAGGATTCAGCCGTGGAGAAATCTGTCAGCTGCGTCGCGCTCTGCCATCTAGGATGTGCACGGGTGGCGCAATCTGGCGGCGGTCCGGGCGAACAGTCCGGGGCGGAGCAGAAGCAATCGCGCTGTTGTTTGCGCGGCAGGAGGAGGCTGGCCGACCGGAACGTCTGTCTATAGCTACCATCCAGGCCCGTGCGTCCAATTCTGGAACTGACAAACACTTGGCGGATGGTCTGGCACTCCAGCAACAGCCGAGGCAACAGGGCTCTTAGACTGAAGGAGACGCACTTCGCGAAACTTCACTTACAACTGGAAATGTGACATCCACACTCCACTTTGTATTTGTGTCCTCTCAAACGACACTTTGCTCAGACCCGCACATCGTTTCTTAAGTTACGAAGGAGATACTTTACTAAGTCATATCTTTCGAGTATTTTAATGACACACACATTCTTATTGTCTACAGCGAATATTTCATCTCTGCTTAATAAAGGAAGAACAGAATACCCATTCTGGAACTGAAAATGGGGAAACAGCTGTAGTTAGGATGAGTACGTGCAAACTGTTAAGAGGTTTGTTGAGGTACGTAGTACTGCCTAAAAAATGACTTTTTGTGCCCATGCAGAAAATCTATAATGCAATACATCAGAAAAACCCATAGGCAAGAAGAGATATGATAAATAATTTCAGGATGTAGAAACTTAAACAGTGTTCTATTATCAGGAGCTGCAGTTTCTGGTGGAGAGGGTGGCAAACGGGGTTTGGAATGATGATAACAGACAAAAGGATTTCATATGAGCTTATACGAAGGTTTTGAAAAAATATTCATCCCAGTGGCAGTTATGCCAGCTAGTAAAGCTGTTACGATTCATAACAAATGTAGAAACAAAAATTTGGGGTGTATGAAGGATGTAACTAGAAAAATTCCAATGTGTAAAAAAAAGCGTTTTAAGAGATGGAAGTTTTGGTAAAACAAAACGAAGTTCAATAGAAATAAGAAAGAGAATCGGCAAGCGTTTTGTGCCGTGACTACCAATACTTGTGAAGATGGTTCGTTTTGAACACTATTGCCTGCGTCCTGTTGTTGCTATTTGTTCAGTGCTTTTCCTCTATCATTCTAGCTAATCCAAGAGAACATATTCTACGATGTTTTATGTCTTTTAATTAAATCAGCATTAACAAAGCAATATAATCATAGGTTATATGTTTACAAGGAGAAAAAGTTAAACAAAACCTGGGACACTACATAGTATGGAATATTCCTTAGTATCACAGAAATCCCAATTTATTACTAATAACGACATTTCATTGTACTCCATGTACTACTTACAAAATTTTTTTCGTTGTTGAAGGAATTGGAATAATTTCCAACTCTGTGCAACTGTAATGACTAATACGATCCAGATGTTCATAATAGGATATCTTGTGGAATCTTGTGGAAATCTATATGCTTATTTCACTCAGTATCCACACACCGTACTTTGCTTGTTACAGGTACACTCTGCCTTCAGCCGTTTCTCCACTAACGCTTCATTATGCACTTATTACCACCGAACAATTTATACAATGTTTTTCCTCGCCGGTTTCACATTGGTATAATAGAGTTTTGATCTGGAGGTTCAGGAATCTTCATATCTATTTCATGAGAGGTTACGCAAGAAAGGCGACAATACAGGCAGAATTTAAATTGTGCATAACACAAGTGACCACGTGTCTCCACTTGTAATTCAGGTAGCTATTCAACCAGCATGACAAGGCTGACTTTAACCTGTACCAGTCCTCCCACCGATAAAAAAAATCTTTGTCATTACCAGGATTAGGAATCAGATGCACAGCATGGCAGATATATACGGAGAACACTCCGGAAGCGTACAAGTGCGCCAGATAGGCAGCCTATACTCTAGAACGTTGGGCAGATAGGTCAGGTGATCACAACCCTAAATTGTTGGGATGGCTGAAAAATTTGCCAAGAAACTGTAAATAAAGGTTTCTTGGTAACTTCGACATAGGTTTATACAATTTTGAAATTTTCTTCAGAATGTATGATGAACATTAATACACAATATGTTGATATTGAACACTGAATGATACCAAACGGCTGTTGTATAATGAGACATTCTCTTTGGCTTTGTTCAGTGTACTTTGGTTCAAATGGGTCTGAGCACTATGGGACTGGGTCATCAGTCCCCTAGAAGTTAGAATTACTGAACCTAAATAACCTAAGAACATCACAAACAACTATGCCCGAGGGTCGCGCGGTTCCACACTGTCGCCCCTAGAACCGCTCGGCCACCGCTGTCGGCAGTGTACTTTATGAGGTCCGTTATATACGCATGGAAAAAAATCACAGCACAAAAAAATTAATGTAGAGTAATGAAATCTAGGGAATACATTTGTCTAGGCAGCATATTTCAGTGATTAATAATGCAAAACCATAAGTTAATGTAAGTGCGAAGTTGGCAATTGGAACGAGAAATGATGGTATACTAATAACCGGTGTAGCCGCCAGAATTTTCAACGTAATCATGCAAACACGCATTCATTGTGTTGTGCAAGGGGCAGATGTCAGTTTGAGTGGTGGAGGTCTATGCCTGTTGAACTTCGTCGGCCAATACAGGGACGGTTCATGCTGTTTGTAGATGACGCTGGAGTAGTTGCCCGATGATGTTCCATATATTCTGGATTGGAGACAGATCTGGTAATCGGACTGGCAAGTGCAACATGTCCACACTGTGGTACGGCATATTGGGTTACAACTGCGGTATGTGGGCGAGCCTAATCCTTTTGGAAAACGTCATCTGGAGTTGCAGCACAAAAGGTCGGATCACTAGACTGACGTAAAAATTTGCTGTCGAGGTGCCTGGAATAATCACAAGAGTGCTGCTGCTGTCATAAGAAACCTCACCTCAGAACCTAACTCCAGTATATCCAGTACGTCTAGCAGGCAGACAGGTTCGTTGCAGGTTCTCAAGTGGTTCCTTCTAATCAACCCACAGCCATCACGGGCACCGAAGCACAACCACCTTGTCCTTCAGTAGGCTCTCGCAATGTATCAGAGAAGTTGCCAATGGTGTTAGTTTAGAATCAGTGGAATTCACGCTACAGGGTACCTGAACCGGAGCTGTCCTTCAAGTAACCGATCTATTACAGTTCTCTGGCCACCGTGATGCCCGCTACTGCTCCAGTTACTGCTTCAGAAGCAGCAAGTTGCAACAGAGATGTACGCCGACCTCAATGGTCTATCTTCTTAGTAGTGTCACTTGGCCGTCCGTAGCTCGGTCTTTTTGCTATCGTACATTCGTACATTCTGGTGACCACAGGTACATGTGCACAGGCTACATTCCTGCGAAATCTTCCGGCAATATTGCAGAAAGAACATCCAGCTTCTCGTGGCCCTAATACACGACCTCTTTCATACTCAGTGTGGTGTTAATATTGGCGTCCTCGTCGCCTTAAACGCATTCTTAAGGAACACGAGCTCGCCACATCTACACTCAAAAGTAATTAAGGCTCCCGACCGATAGAGCGTGTAATTAAAGGAAATCTGCGTTGCATCCTAATAGTGGCGTTACTAGCACCACTTGTATGCGACTGGCTTTAAATATGAACATACATCATCTTTTCGACTAGAATCACGTCTACCGACCTACCGGCTTCGATTTAATGTGCGCATATGCTCCTGTTTAAAAGACTCTGAAAAAAGAGTTACCAGCTGCCTCATAGTACTTTCCTTAGAACCATCAAATTGTTTCCAAAAGTTTTGGCATCCCAACATATTTTCGCTCTTTTTAAAGTGCAGCAAGCCTCTTACCCCCACAAGCTCCTCCGTCTGTAACTCGGTCACACGCGCTAATCCATCACTCCCATTGTCCAGTCTCAGACACTTATTCAACTCACTATGACTATTTCTTTGTGTCTCCCAGACACAGTCTCCTTTGTTGCGTCCTGCTATCCTGTCTCCTCTGTGTCACCGTCTCCCACTTGGTGTCTCTTACTGCTGCTACCTTTTTCATTTCTTTTCACTGTTGCTGTCCGTTCCGAGCTCACTATCTCCCTTTTCCTCGTTGACATTGCCATTATCACTGGCTCTCACCCATTTATACATTATCCTTCTCTTTGTTCCTTGGCCAAGCGGTTCTAGGCGCTACAGTCTGGAACCGCGTGACCGCTACGGTCGCAGGTTCGAATCCTGCCTCGGGCATGGACGCGAGTGATGTCCTTAGGTTACTTAGATTTAAGTAGTCCTAAGTTCTAGGGGACTGATGACCTCAGAAGACAAGCCCCATAGTGCTCAGAGCCATTTGAACCAATCTATGTTCCTCTCCCACCGGCATGTCCACTCCGTTCGTAGCATTCTTCTGACACTGTGACCTACGTTCCACTGCTCCTGTGTCCCTGCCTTCTCTCTCACAGCCATTGTGTCCTTCGTTCTTCCCATATCACAACCACTGCCTATTATCTTCCAGTATTCATTACTGTTCCGTCCCTATGCCACTGTGCTGTATCTATCTCAGCATAAAAAACCAACGAATGGTTGAATGCCAGAATATTTGGTAAAATTATTAAAGATGCAGAGGAATGTAGAATGAGACAGCTGGTACCTCACTTTTCAGTCATAATATTTAAATAGGGGCATATTCGCCTTTCTTGTGCTCCGAAAGGAGCATGTTTCCGCGGTTTTCCTCCCCTCACTGCAACAGCAGAGCATGTCACCCACTAGGAAAGAATCTCATGAGCCACTGAAATATTGATAGTTAACTTATGTGAAATTGAAACTCTCAGGGCGGATTTGATGTGCACAAAAATTTTCCATGTGCTTCAGTACTATAACATGAATTGCCCAGATTTCTTCTGATGATAACGGGGACCCTTTGCAGCATATTCCTGCTTGGTAAGTGAGTTCATAAAATACGTTTCCACCTCACGCCACAATTTAAGAACGTGTTTTACCTGTAAGGAATACAAGTACGGTAACTTTGCACCTCTGTATCTCGGAAAAACATAAAGATACCGAGAAAACTTTTAAAGTTATTTGAGATCAGTGTCTTAGGAATAAATCGTAAAAAATACACGGTTTTCTATGCATATCGGTCTTGGAATCTGCAGTTCGGTTTTGCTATCCTATAGCCATATTTTGGTATGTTTCTCTTGATTTTTGAAAACGAGTAGACGGTAAATCTAGATGACAAAACTCTGAGCAATTTACTTTCTTGAAAGACATCCTGGTTACGCCAGTGACTGTTAAACTGTTTACAATTTTAATAAACATTTTTGGAACAGTGATTAATTTTTTTTTAATTCAGTGTTAATCACACCACGTATGTTACAAGAACATAGGTGACCAGTTTCCGTCATATCCCGTGACCATCATCAGGTCTGTAACTTAATTTAGAAAATAATAGAAATCTTAGATTTACAATAAAATAAGACAAAATGCTTATGAGGATAAAATACAGTTGACATCACAACAGATGAGAATAGTGCTCCACCTACCATCTTCAAAGGATGCCATGGGTATAACACCTCTTATTGTATTTTATCCTTATAAACATTTTGTCTTATTTTATTGTAAATCTAGTAAGGTTTCTATTACTTTATAAATTAAATTACAAGTATGATGATGGTCATGTGATATGACCGAAACCGGTCACCTATGTTCTTGTACCATACGTGGTGTGATTGAGACTGAATTTTAAAAACAAAAAATTTTAAACTTTTTATTTCCACAACTACATTTTCGGCCTTAGGCCATTAACAAGTGCAGATGTTTTGACTTCAAGTCATTTGTACTTTATACAAGCTGACACATTTATATGTTGTTGGCATTTGCTGTATATAACGACATAGCCTGCCGATGTGGCCGAGCGGCTCTAGTCGTTTCAGTCCGGAACCGTTCTGCTGCTACGGTCTCAGGTTCGAATCTTGTGTGTAATGTCCTTAGGTTAGTTAGGTTCAAGTAGTTCTAAGTCTAAGGGACTGTTGACTTCAGATGTTAACTCCCATAGTGCTTAGAGCCATTTGACAACGCCATATAAATGTGTCACCTTGTATAAAGTAGACATGGCTTAAAGCCAAAACATCTGCACTTGATAATGCCCGAAGGCCGAAATTGCAACAGTGGAAAAAAAAAGTTTAACAGTCACTGGCGTAAACATGATGTCTTTCAAGAAATTTCACATGACTGTGAATCCCAGTTACGAATAGTTAATGAACTTACTTTCGTTGTTTATTATTCAGTTTCCGTCTCACATCGTATTTTACTTGCGTATTTTATGTAGGCATTTAAGTTAGCCTTGAACCTCTATATCTCGTAAACGGATAAAGATATCAATAAAATTTTGAAGGTATTTCGAGATCGGGATCTTAGAAATTATTGTAACAATTTCAGCCGTTTGATATTGAATAGCCGTCTTGGAATTCGTGGATTGAGTTTGTTGCGAAAAATGATGAAAATTCAGTATTGGAGGAGTTTTATAAGGAATAGCCCATGGAGTACTAAATACTTCTGTAAACGGTTAAGGTGGCACTTGCAGATAAATGTCTAAAGAAGACACATCTAAAATTTGAGTGAACTGCTGCGGTTACTAATTAATGAGATTTCGCTTCACTCCAGATTTTACTTGTAGAAGTAGGGTAACTTGAACCAGAGTATTTCGGAAACGGATAAACATATAAAAACAATTTTCTGGGTCATTCGAGAGCGGCATCTAATGAATATACGGTAAAAATTTTAGACAGTTGTTGTGCATGGCCGTCATCGAACCATCAACTCGGTTTTGATACGAAAGAATAGTAAAAATAAATATTTTTGCAGTTTTCTAGGGAAACGCCCTTGAACTATCTTGTTCCTGTATAAGCTCCTTAAGGTCGACTGTAGATCACATAAAATGCAGAAACAAGCAAACGATTGGCTCCATTTGCCTAAACAGGAGGAAATGAGTAATATTCACACTTTATTCCGGGACTGTAGAATAGTGATACCAAGACGATCCTCCTGTTGAGTATACAAATAGTCGCTAGACCAAAGGCTATCCAAAACATCTGATCCTGTTCTTCTGCCACAAACAGAACGCCAGATACGAAATCTGAAATTATTCCATTTTTTATGGTCGGCGTTTTGGAACATATTAGGTAGAGTAAGGTGTCGCGTGCATAGCAAATTGCATTTGTTTTGTCGCTTGATGTGTTGAGTTTACTCACATTGGTTTATTTTTGTATATTGTGTCGTAAGCTAGGCCTTTGCTGTTTTAAAATTTTTGTCATTCTTTCCATCTTGTATTGTTTTGTGCCGTTCTTGTTATTATAAGGCCAAAATTATTTTGAAGGGTAGAAATTATTACGTTTTGGCATATTCAGCTAGTTACTATGTTAGTAAAGGGCACAACAATCAATCGGAAATTATGTTTATTGGAAAACCAGCTGTAGGTCACTTGGTGACCTTCTTCAATGCAAGAAGGTTATGTTAAAATATTAAAACACACACAGCCATTGATACGAATAGCCCAGTTCGGACAGTACGTATATATGAGTAGTTTTAATGTGTTAACTTTCATTTACGACATTGAAGACGGCTACACAGTCATGGAAATCTGGATTTGAAATAAACTTTATTTGCGACTAATCACTGCTTACTGTACTTCTGAATAAATACTGCCGTTGAAAACGTATGTTTCCACATAGAATAGAACGTGAGATATTACGTTAACCCTAGCAATATCAACGCATTTTCTCTAACGCACAATACCAAGGCGACGGAGAGTGTAGATCTTGTCCACCATAAAAAAAAAATAAAAAATAAATAAAATTTCATTGATTTTTGTTGACATATAAATAACATAATTTTAAAAAGACACTGATGTGAAAGTATCTTTCAGCACGCGAGTAACAATTTTCAACTGATAGTGACTGTTACTCACAAGGTAGTTTTTAAAGACGTTTAGGTGCGTAAACAAGATACGGAAGTCGAAATTATTGAATATGACATTCTCTGGGAAAGATCTACTATTAACAAATAAATTTTTAGGCTAAGTTTAACTGAGAAATTTAAAATATTTATGGGAACTGGTATTAGAGACTAGTAAGAATAATTTTTTTTTAATTTTAAAGTTTGAACTTCCTGACTTGATTACACCATTTGCAGAAGGTGAGCATCACAGGTAGTGCGTGGGTTAATGTGTATTTGTGGACTAAGTGCTGATCATCTCACTTGTGCTTTTCTTTTACTCATGGTCTCTCATTTCTCGAATTCTGTTCTCAACAAATGTATCCGAAACTTGGTTAGAAGTTATACGCACATAACCGCTACCACCTTTCCATTCACGTTTATTTTTTCGATGCGATGGCTAAAATTCATGACTATCTTCGTGCTAAAATGAGAAGGTATTTTAAGACGAGAAGAAACAAACAGCATATACAACACTGTGTGTGGGAAGCATACCGCTCCATTTATCTGAAAACTGTACTGTTGTTGCGCCAACGAACTCCGAGCGATGACCTTTCAGGAGGAGGTGCCGTAACCTTACGGGCAGGATGACCGCACCCATCGGAGTTTCGGGCTGCTGCGTTCACTCGGTGGAGCGCGTGACACGCTCGCTCAGCGGAGCGAATTTCGGCGTCGGGCGGATGCCACCTACGCGGGGGGCTTTGGCTGGAATTCCCAGATTAGCGGCGACCACTGCTGTACGATCAGGGAGCGACATTTCAGTTCGGCCGGGGCGTCACGGCTGCCGAGGGACCCCGGCGTCGCGTTCCGGATGGGCGCGTAATTGCGGCCGGCCGGAATATGGCTGATGAACCGTCTTGATTGTGGCATAATATGCGAGATCGCACGCTGCAGCGCGGTAATCAGCTTAGCGCTTGGCGGCTGGCCTGCCCGGCCGGTCGCCAGGGGCGGCCCCGTGGACGGACTGGCCGCCTAGCACGTTCGCCACGGCGGGAATTAGTCGCGCAAGAGAAGGCGGAGATCTGCGCAGTAGACGCGAGCCGTATTTATCGCTGCTGTTTCTGGGAGCTCCAGCAGCAGGCGCAAAACGACTCTATCCGGATAATCCCTCCGCCTCCCAATGAAATGGCGCTAACTAGGAAAAACTCCAGTTCTCCGAAGTCCACTTATTTCACCCTTGCTGCTAAACAAGGACACCTGGTTACTGAACTGCTCTATGAGTATCCATTGTCATGAAATTTTTGTTCAAACCAACGTTAAGAACTGTAGCGCAAAACAGACCTCACAGAATGAACCTGAACACGCGGAGAATGCCTGAAAACGTACCACATTTCAGTCTTTCGATCGGTTTCTCATGACCCAGCAGTATTTTCTCTATATCTGGTTCAATGACAGTGTGCTAAATTTCACTCATGGACGATGTGCTGTACGAGTGTGGTCCAAGGTTCAACCTGTCTCGGCTTTTCTCAATCTTTCTCCGATCTACTTGCTACAGCACGACATTGCATTTAGTAGTGCGATGCGACTCTGATTCACCTGGCATTTTACGGTGGATGCGACTTTCTTCTGTTCTGAAGAATCGTAGAGTCAGCGCAGCTTTTCTTCCATTTTAATAGGCCAGTTAGCTGTCTGCAAAAAGAAAGGCAGCCTAGCGATCTATCGTTTCAGCCCTTATAAATGAATGAGAATCACAGAAGGGAAGGACGCACTGCAACACAATGAAGAGAGTGTTTAATGATTTAAATGATGATGAAAGAGCGAATAATTAGATCGATCGACTGACAATTAGTACGGGAGTCATGGTCCTGCACATCAGTAAGCACTTCGAGCCAAATTAACAGGCATGCAGCACGCGGTAAATCTGGTTGTAGAACAAGTAAATTTTCAGAAATCACTCGCATCATTACATCGTCAGTGCAACAGTTGTTGACGGAATTGAACGAAGAGTATAGAGAGATTTGTGTTACAGGAAAGGACGTTGGCTGAGTCAAGTGACATGACTGGAACGATTTGTCTATACAAGACCTGTTATTGTTGAATTTCTGAAAGAAAAAGGAAGCAGGAACGAAAATTAGAAAATACAGAATGGACTGGGGCATCTCACTTGAGGTCCACATTAAGATGTACCAAGGTGAGAAACATCTTGTTAGCCGAGCGGGGTAGCCTCTCGGTCTAGGTGTCTTGTCACAATTCGTGCGGCTGCCCCCGGCGGAGGTTCGAGTCCTCCCTCAGACATGGTTGTGTGTGTTGTCCTTAGTATAAGTTAGTTTAACTTAGACTAAGCTGTGTGTAGGCCTAGGGACCGATGAACACAGTAGTCTGGTCCCATACGAATTTACCACAAATTTCCGAATTTCCATATTCTTATTTGGTAAGGAAATGTGTAAAAAGAATATCGCGTGGTGAAAGTCCTGACACAAAATGTGTGTAATTCCATTATGTCGCTGGAAGTAAAGATATGTAAAACTATTAATGCTACACGAAATGTGATGAATTCACAGCGGCCTTGAAAAAATACTGGAATAGTGTTCTGCATGTTCTGATGCCACTTTGAGATGTTTCCGACACTTTTCGTCGTTCCAGTGGAAAGCACTCCCGTGTAAATGCGTATGGATCCGATCGATCTGCAGTGTAATTCACATTTAAAATAGAAATTCTTTCACAGTCTACGATATCTACAGCGATTTTGTTGAAAAGAGTATTCACATTTCCATAACGAAGTTGCAAATACGGTACAATATTTTGATCAAATTATACGCTTTTTTCGATCAATAAATTAATTGAGTAACGATTACGTGGAAACCCGTGCGTCAGAAATTCGAAATATTGTCCATGCTTGTCCTTATACCGACAGTTTGATCATAATATAAGTTTTCATCACTTTAAAAATAGCTACATAGTACATACGTTTTTTGTTTGTAATAGATGTTGTTTTATATCAAATAGAGAGTGGAGAAAGAAGGGAAGTGATATGTGGGAATTCGTGACATTCCGGTGCACAGGGCATTGTGGTAAAGCAATGATGAAAGCCGAAATTTTGTGCCGGGCCATGACTCAAACCCGGAGTCACGGTTTCTGTGAGCGGTTGCCTTAACCACTACACCTTTCTTCAGGTTTTTACGAAAAGGAATGTATAGGAGAGAACATACAATAGGTGGTCATCTCCAAAATTACAATCAATGAAGATCAAGTAGGAGTCCCTCCAGGACAAAAATAATTTTGAGCAATTAGCATTAATACCAAACAAAACATACATGGAAATATGGAAGAAAGATCGCCTTCCCTGCAAAACAAACAAAATGACATCCACATGCCGCGAAGTTATGAGTTAGGGCACTCAGAAATCCAAGTCAAAAAGGCACGTTCCGGGTACGTCTTTCCAAAGACTTTCCCATTTTGCCTATGCAATGGTCTAACAAGTCCTAGTATTACACACTCATACTGAGGCCACCTTGGAATACCCCAGCTGCAGGAGAGGAGGCGCAGGGGTCCAAGAAGTGACCACCCAACAAGTTTTAATATGATTTACTGTATCCTGGATTGTGCGTGAAAGAGATAAAACGATCTTGAATACTATTTACGGTATCTCGGACTATGCGTGAGAAAGATAATACGATCTTGCATGAATGTCGAAATAACAAGAACGCTGAAACTTCCCGGCAGATTAAAACTGTGTGCCCGACCGAGACTCGAACTCGGGACCTTTGCCTTTCGCGGGCAAGTGCTCTACCAACTGAGCTACCGAAGCACGACTCACGACCGGTACTCATAGCTTTACTTCTGCCAGTATCCGTCTCCTACCTTCCAAACTTTACAGAAGCTCTTCTGCGAAACATGCAGAACTAGCACCCCTGAAAGAAAGGATACTGTGGAAACATGGCTTAGCCACAGCCTGGGGGATGTTTCCAGAATGAGATTTTCACTCTGCAGCGGAGTGTGCGCTGATATGAAACTTCCTGTGGCTATGCCATGTCTCAACAAAATTCTTTCTTTCAGGAGTGCTAGTTCTGCAAGGTTCGCAGGAGAGCTTCTGTAAAGTTTGGAAGGTGGGAGACGGATACTGGCAGAAGTAAAGCTGTGAGTACCGGGCGTGAGTCGTGCTTCGGTAGCTCAGATGGTGCACTCTGCTACAGAGTGAAAATCTCATTCTGGGAACAAGAACGCTCTTATATCCATCATGAACAAGTAAGAGATTGAGTGACCTGTAATTAATTCACTGTGTTGGTCTTCGTTTACTGCAAATAGGGTTCATCCGGGAGTGATATGGGGAGCCGTAGGTGCGACTTCTACCGACCGGATACGGTTACTGACCAACTCCAATTTTCAACTTGTCGCATGTTGAAATCCAGCGTCCTTCGTCCATGAATACACCACTCAAGTTATTGATCCACATTGAAACGAACGTCAAGGAGCTGTTGCGCTAGTACACAAATGTATTTGTGTGATATCTGTTGAGTCGGAAATTTGCATGGTTTGAAGAAGTGAGTGACGTGAGCAGAAGGCATCTTCCAGAGTTAGATTAACTGGGCGTCTATCGACGAACTTGCCTGCCTTCGCAGCTGAGTGGTCAGTGCGACTGATGGCCTTACGGGGATCCGGGTTCGATTTCCAGCACTCTCAGGTATTACTGCGTAGTGGGAGGACTGAAACGGGAACCACTCATCCTTTTGTTGTCATTTGAAGAGCTACATGACCGAGTCGCTGCTGCTCCAGGTCACGAAAACTAATAACGACCTCTCGTGCGAAACTCAACTTGCCATTTTCTCATTTGATATACTGAGAACTATAGATGAAGGGCTACGGGCAGATTCCATACTTAATGATTTCCAGAAAGCATTTGAACTGTGCCTCATTACAGGTTGTCAACGCAGTTACTAGCGTATGGAGTAAATTCAGAGATATGTGAGTGGCTCGAAAACTTGTTAAATAATGGAAACCAATATGTTGTCCTCGACGGCGAGTGTTAATCAGAGACAAAGGTATCATCAGGAGTTCTCCAGGGAAGTGCGATAGGAGCATTCTTGTTCTCGATGTACCTAAATTATTTGGCGGACTGGGTGGGCAGCAATCTGCGGTTTTCGCTGATGATGCCGTGGTGTAAGGTCAGGTGTCGAGGTTGAGTACCTGTAGAAAGATAAAAGACGGCTTTGAGAAAATTTATAGTTAGTGTGATGAGTGGCAGCTAGCTCTCAATGTAGAAAAACGTATGTTAATGCGGATGAGTAGGAAGAACAAACCTGTAATATTCGATTACGCTGTTACTAGGGCACTCCTTGACGTAGTCGATTCGTTTAAATATCCGGGCGTAACGTTCCCAGGCGTTATGAGATGGAACGATCATGTGAGAACTGTGGTGGAGAAGGCGATTGGTCGACTTCGGTTTATTTGGATAATTTTAGGAAAGACGGTTCACCTGTAGAGGAGACCGCATATAGGGCCATACTGTGACGTATTCTCGAGTACAGCCCGAGTGTATGGGATCGGCACGACTTCATATTGAAGGAAGACATCAAAGTAATTAAGAGGCGGGTTGCTAGATTTGTTACCGATACGTTGGAACAACACTTAAGTGTTACGGAAATGCTTCTGGAACTAAAATGGGACTCCCTATAAGGAAGCCGACGTTCTTTTTAAGAACACTGCTGAGAAAATTGAGAGAACCGCCATTTGAAACAGACTTCCGAACGATTCTATTGCGCGTAAGGACTACAGAGATAAGATACGAGAAATTATTGCTCATACGGAGGCATATAGAGAGTCGCTTTTCACTCTTTCTAATTACAATGGGAAAAAGTTACAGGGTTTCCTCCGCCACGCACGTTACGATGGTTTACGAGTGTCGATGTGGGCGCAGATGTAGATGTAGAGCTGTGTGCGCATCTCACGCCCCTCCATACCGCATCCATTGACGCCATTGCCGGAGGATAACACAGCGGTCGGTTACTGCCTGTGGACTAAATATCGACGAGAGGAAAGTGACGAAAAATATATTTTTACGTAAAAACGTTTATGCTACATGTACCAATAATTTTGTTTCACTTCTCTACGTCAACTATATGTCACACTTTGTAGGTAGATGTTTAGCAAAACCCTCGAGATATTGTCTGAGTATGATTTCAAAAGAAACTGGTAAGAACAGTTGCACATTTTCATAAGTTTGTCAAAGTAAGATGATGCGGCATTCTAAAGCATATTTCGGGATTTGTGTGTTCATTAATAAAGCTTCGCGAAATTTTACCATACACTGTTGTGTGATCCCTGAGGTTCCTACGAAATACAAACCAGTCATTCAATGAATATCTGTACATTATTTGCGCCGGTGTTACATTAACTAAGAGTAAAACTTTTTTTCAGTTTAACAAGAAAATTATGTGAATGTTATGCTGGTGTTCTGGGGAAGAATACTACATTTAAAAATAAATAAACCAGCGACGACATACTACGACGTAAAGTAAATGACCGTGATTTCACTGGATCTGGCGACTCAAAATCATACCACACTATCGCAGCGCACATAACGTCAGAGGCCATAGGCAACATATAACTGACTTGAAGTGAGAAGGAATAATTCTGCTCCGACGGAGAGGTATTATGTCACACGATGAAACTGCAGCTAATGCACACCTATATCTAGTCCGCATGTCACATTACGGTGCTGGTGAACGGTACTTAGCGTACCATTCACTCTCCCCTCTTAGCGTATTTCAGTCGTGAATGGTTTTTCGAAAGAACTATTGGTGCTATGCGTATTTAGGAGCTCGAATCTAAATTGACATTCGTTACCTTTTCTAGAGGTATACGTATATGAAGGAAGTATACCGGTTGACATTTGAGGGAACGTACGTCGTTGGGACTTTAATAGTAAACCACACCGTAATGAGGAACGTCTCCCTTGCAATGTATGGCACTTGGGTTCGCTGACCGTCTCCCTGACACTTTTACGTGTACTAAATCAACCTGTCTGTAATGAAATGCGCTACTCTCCTTTGGATCTTCTCTATGTTTTCTATCACTATCAGATAAGGAACACAGACGGGAGAGAGAATTATTCAAGTAATGAACGTTTAAAAGAAAGCTCCAATGTGGGTAAATTACGCTTCCTAAGGATTCTTCCAATGATTCTCTGTGAGGAATCGGCTTTATCTGCAATTAGTCTAATGGTGTCGTTCCACTCTAAATCGTTGCACTGCATGCTCCTAGATTTTTTGATGGGAATGACAGCTTCCAGTGATCGTTATGAAACCCGGCAATCTTACAATAATGGAATAATGAGTCTTTCTTGCTATTTATCTACAGTATTTCACCTTTGTTTATGTTGAAGGTCAACTGCTAAACCGTGCACGTAGCGTCAATCCTGTGCAGGTCTTCCTGGATTTCGGTACAATTTTCTAGCGTTCTGATTTGTCTGGACTCAGTAGCATCACCCACTTGAATGGATATTCCGACGTCATCCCACTGTTTATTTACATACATTTTGATAAACAACTGTCGGGCAACACTTCCACGAAGTACGCCCGAAGATATTTTTACATCTCAAAATTTCTTTCCATTGTTAATGTCATGCTGTGTTACGTTTACTAGATGTGGTATGACGCTCCATACTCCTTATATTTTAACAATTATGTGGTAGTGTGGAGCTTTATCGAACGCCTTCCAGAAGTCAAGGAGCCTGGCATCAACGGAGGGTCGGTATGTACTGATTTCTACGTTTCGTAACGAACAGACCAAGCTGGGCTGTTTTTCGAACTCAGGCTGTTTTCTATAGAGGAGAATTTTGGTCAGCAGAAATGTCAAATAGCAGTAGTACGTAACACGTTCTAAAATTCTGCAACAGGCCAACGTTGTATTGTTCGTTTGTTCGACGATCCTTTTTCGAAGCATGAATGACTTGTTCTTTTCTTCTGTCATTAGGAACTCTTCTTTCCTCAGTGACCTACGGCACACTACTGCAATAAGAAGAGCAAGCTCTCTCTCATACTCTATGAAAAATCGTACTGGTATACCCACAGGTCCCGTGTTCTTTCCTCTGCTAAGCGATACCAGTTGTCTTTCAGTTCCATAGTCAGTCGTTTCCGTATTCGTCAATTTGACGTTCAGAAGACGACGTAACACAGGAACTGCTGTACGTTCCTCCTCAATGAAACAGTTTTGGAAGAAAGTAGTTTAATAGAAGTATTATCGACCCACTCTGTGCCATCCTCCACTTCGATGACCTTAAGGTCACAGAGCGTCTCCACAGTCGGGTTCGATTCCTTTACTGATTTACGTTTTAATTCGTTGAGCTCTTCACGCTTGTCTCTCCTCATGCTAATTTTTTTTCGTTCAGCTTTTGTTTGTCCATGTGGGTTTACGTAATTTTAAATTTGGAGTGAAGGTCTCTTTGCTTTCGTAGCAGCTTTCTGACACTGTTGTCTAACCAGAGCTCACAGCTTTTCTCAACACAAGCTCAACTCGCTTGACCTCTGTCCATTGATACTCAATATTGTTAGTGATGGAGATAAAATATTCATATTAACAGCGGAGGAAATCTAAATTTCTCTTTCTTTTTTTCCTTTAGTACGCAGAAATATCTTCAATTTCTTCTTTCTATACCGGTTTACAGCCCTATTCGGTAACGTAACAGACTTATGATGACTGAATCGCTCCTCTGGGCTAATTGACGAAAAAATTTAGCGTCCGTTCGTCACCAGGAGATCAAAGCTCTTACCTTCAGGAATGGTTTCTCTGATTAATTGCTCAAGGTAATTTTCGGATAGTATATTTAAAATAACTTTACACAAATTCCTGTCCCTCTACCGGCAGTAAACGCTTCAGTCTCCCAGTCGGTACATGATTGGTTGTAATCTTCAACTAATTATATAATATAGGAGAAGAAATTTATGCGAAATAGAGAGTTCCATCTCAGACGCTCCGTCGCTACCGCTCCTTAGGAAGGGGGTCTATAAAAGCCTCCAACGAGCAGGTCTCATCCAACTTTAACACATCTCTTCAAGGAAATTATTTCGTATTCGGAATGTGTACTGTGTGAGACGCTGGATGGTGCGCCACAGAGCCCCATGATGTTGGTCTCTGCCTTACGTTGGAAACAAGCATGCTAACGAATATGGATGAGGATTTTAGCTGATTGCTGCTCTTGCTTACTCTTATTGGCTTTCATTCAGTACTAACTGTGGAGATGGAAGATTTAAACGTCGTTTTTGAAATGTAGTAGACAGCCGGAGATGGTGTATATATTTCAGAGCCCATATTGTGTGTAGCCCCCATTTAACTATTTCACTGGTCAATCCATAACATTTTGTCACTTGTAAAATAATGATAATAATCATGAGTGTAATAATTATGATCATGTACTTATATTAAGTGTGTGGTAAATGGAGAATTGGGTTTGCTCTTTTGGGGAGGAGACCAAACAGCGAGATCATCGGTTTGGGCAGGATGGTAAAGGAAGTCGGCCGTGCCCTTTCGAAGGAATTATCGCGGCATTGGCATGGAGGGATTTAGGGAAATCACGGAACCCTTAAACCAGCGTGGCCGGGCGCAAAATAGAACTGTCGTCCTCCCGAATGCGAGACCAGTGTGCTAACCACTACGCAACCTCGCTCGGTGGTAAATGGATTTTACATGAGTAATAATATTGTCAAATATAATGGTGCACTAAATGACAAGCATGTTACCTGCCCTGCATTACCTTATTTGGCTACGAACAGGAAGTCAATGAGTAATGAGATAAAACAATGTGACTTATGTCTCACAATGCCTGTAATTACTACTAGTGATGAATTTATCATGCGACATAATGAAAGATACCTAGGGTCCCTTTTAAATAACAGCATATACCAACGGATGTCACTCGAACTTTTGTGTTACAGAACTGTAAGTCATAGAGCTAATTAGAGCAGCATTTCATGCTAAACGTTCGATTCTCAGCTAGCCACCTATTATAGTACATAACAAGATTTATCTAGTGTTCCATTCATCGGCACATTTTGGTAGATAAAGATCTCTCATGAAGAAAGATTTTATACTTAAACTCCAAAAATCTCTACATTATTAATCAATTTGTAACCTATGTTACTTTTCTTCTGCTCCCTCAGTCCAAATTACTACCATGAATATTACAAGTTTAGAAATATTTATATCCTCACTGATGAAGGAATACCCTGGAAATAATTTAAGTCACTGGCAAGCTGACCCAAAATTAAAACATTACTTTTTCTGAAGATCAATATCTTCTCAAAAAAATTAGTAGAAAGCATTTTTCCTGTTTTGTAGAAGATAGTAAACGTGCACTGTGTTGAAAATGAGACATAAAAAGAGAAAGAAAAATTGTGTTTTGCTCAAGGTAGACCCTCTCCAAAAACAAAATCTATTTTGAGACAACACTTGCACTAGAGTTGAACCCGTATTATAGTGGTAAGCGGGGGACAGACGAATTTGTGTGTTCCAATTTCCTACTGAAACCAATATCTAACAAGTTTGGTTAGGGATCGATGTCAAAAACTAAATGAGCCAGAGGGAGATAAATAGAACTACATGCATCCACTTTCGCCCCCTTTTCATCTGCGCGATAATAACATGCGATACGCCACAGGGTCCAACATGAACATGAAATGAACTCACTCGCATGTAAATGTGAGAATAAATGGAAAAAGAGGTACATTACACTGTTCGGAATAACACTGAAACGGAAAAGAGCACGGAAGTGGAGGAGTGGAAGGTGCTGGTTGCTCAAATGGACTATTTCAACGTCAACATTCGTAAATAAAACACAACATTACTTTATACATAACTCCCGGAGAAAATCCACGCTCGCTGACCACAACACTTAGATCTCTCAATATACACTCCTGGAAATTGAAATAAGAACACCGTGAATTCATTGTCCCAGGAAGGGGAAACTTTATTGACACATTCCTGGGGTCAGATACATCACATGATCACACTGACAAAACCACAGGCACATAGACACAGGCAACAGAGCATGCACAATGTCGGCACTAGTACAGTGTATATCCACCTTTCGCAGCAATGCAGGCTGATATTCTCCCATGGAGACGATCGTAGAGATGCTGGATGTAGTCCTGTGGGACGGCTTGCCATGCCATTTCCACCTGGCGCCTCAGTTGGACCAGCGTTCGTGCTGGACGTGCAGACCGCGTCAGACAACGCTTCCCCAGTCCCAAACATGCTCAATGGGGGACAGATCAGGAGATCTTGCTGGCGAGGGTAGTTGACTTACACCATCTAGAGCACGTTGGGTGGCACGGGATACATGCGGACGTGCATTGTCCTGTTGGAAGAGCAAGTTCTCTTGCCGGCGTAGGAATGGTAGAACGATGGGTTCGATGACGATTTCAATGTACCGTGCACTATTCAGTGTCCCCTCGACTATCACCAGAGGTGTACGGCCAGTGTAGGAGATCGCTCCCCACACCATGAGGCCGGGTGTTGGCCCTGTGTGCCTCGGTCGTATGCAGTCCTGATTGTGGCGCTCACCTACACGGCACCAAACACGCATATGACCATCATTGGCACCAAGGCAGAAGCGACTCTCATAGCTGAACACGACACGTCTCCATTCGTCCCTCCATTCACGCCTGTCGCGACACCATTGGAGGCGGGCTGCAAGATGTTGGGGCGTGAGCGGAAGACGGCCTAACGGTGTGCGGGACCGTAGCCCAGCTTCATGGAGACGGTTGCGAATGGTCCTCGCCGATACCCCAGGAGTAACAGTGTCCCTAATTTGCTGGGAAGTGGCGGTGCGGTCCCCTACGGCACTGCGTAGGATCCTACGGTCTTGGCGTGCATCCGTGCGTCGCTGCGGTCCGGTCCCAGGTCGACGGGCATGTGCACCTTCCGCCGACCACTGGCGACAACATCGATGTACTGTGGAGACCTCACACCCCACGTGTTGAGCAATTCGGCGGTACGTCCACCTGGAATCCCGCATGCCCACCATACGCCCTCGCTCAAAGTCCGTCAACTGCACATACGGTTCACGTCCACGCTGTCGCGGCATGCTACCAGTCTTAAAGACTGCGATGGAGCTCCGTATGCCACGGCAAACTGGCTGACACTGACGGCGGCGGCGCACAAATGCTGCGCAGCTTGCGCCATTCGACGGCCAACACCGCGGTTCCTGGTGTGTCCGCTGTGCCGTGCGTGTGATCATTGCTTGTACAGCCCTCTCGCAGTGTCCGGAGCAAGTATGGTGGGTCTGACACGCCGGTGTCAATGTGTTCTTTTTTCCATTTCCAGGAGTGTATATGTTGCACTTGATTGCAAGACAACAAATCCATAATTTTAAAACCGATATCAAAACGTATGGCTGTAATATCACATGCACATTATATCGATACGAATAACAAACACAGACATAAATTTATTATGGAAGCACAGAGGATTATGAGAGGTATAAACTGAAAGCTAATGACCAACATTAAAGCTCAGGATATTGGAACAAAGATTTCGACTTATTATTTAATATGCAATTATTAACAGTGAAGTTCATACATAGTCTAAGAAGACCGTATATATTCACTACCATCCTGGATCAATTATTAACATGCATCATCTGTGACACACATGGAGACAGTACTCGTTTACTGTAGAACATCTGGGGAAAATATAACAGTTTGTGCACAGCCTAAAACAAATCGGTCAACTCTCTAGTTAAAGCAGCTCATAAATATTATTTCTTTTACAGAATGTAAGAATAGACCAGAGTTTTTCTGCTTTCCTGAAGTAGCAGTCTGGTGATTTAGAATTTTGCTTCTCTCATCCCAAATGTAGGTCGAGTACAGGACACACACAATTAACTTCTGATCTGACCACGTGCCTACGACTGCTGAAATTAGAAGTGGCTACGAATGCCGAGAATGGACATTTTCTCATAGTACTTTCATTATATTCTAATAGCTCTACTGATAGCATTTCAAATCAATGTAAAAGTCATAGGCAGTATTACAGATGAACTGATCAATAAATTTATCGAGTGGGTTAAATATCTCCAATACCTGAAATCTGAGGAAAAGCGAAATAAATATGTAATTACTTACTCAAGCAAAAGTTTACGCAAGAAGATACGTGATGTTTGCATTAAACTATTGAAATGTTTCGGACTTTGGCGCAAATGGGGCACTAAACTTTACACATAAACGCAAAACGCTATAGAAGAACGTACTTGGCATGTACACAAATCAACTTGTGACTCATGGAAATCTTTACGTCTCACTAAAGCATCACAGTTCTTTGCAGCACTGAAACACATGATTACAGACATAAATACACGACAGCCCACACTTAACACTAATTATATAACAGACCGACGAACAGACAGTACACAACGCCAACGAAAACATATGAACAACATGAACACGCATATACACGAAAATAAATAAAAGTAAAATATGTCGTACGTATTAGAATCATGAACAGTACGAAGTCACACACATGATCGATCTGTAGCAGCGTTAGCTGAGCACCATTTAGGTGTCTGCGGGCAGACACACTGCAGCGAGAAAATGACAGGCCGACAGTATGTACGTTCCTTGTGAATCCACAGCGTCCATCTTGGCGCTGTATTTGGTACACGGTATCGAGGTAACGACCGGCCTAGAGCCTGTTCCTTAGGTTCTGTCAATCCACATCATTCATGTGCACGCCCCTCTCCGTCCTCCGTGTACTGTACCGAGATGTAGCAGTCAAACAGAAGGAGCCTGCACTCAGGGAGCACACATCAAGACCGTTCTCCGTGCTCAGCGGTCGAGAACACAACGTCAGTACACGGACCGGCCGCTACCCAAGGTACTGTAGAGAATCACGTGTGTCCTTCCTTCCTCTTAGGCAGACTACAGACTAAATGCGTGTACCAGACAAGGCTGCCTTATTTCCACGCTGGCCACAGATGACCAGCCCCACAGAGAACTCGCGACAAATCTCCCTCATATCGATTGCCAAAGCCATGCTATCTCGGCGCATATGTAAGATCAAAGTCATGTGTTCATGGTGTTTAATTCACCTAACTGTTGTCCTTCTATAATAATGCTATTACGTTTTACGGGAGAACATTAAAACTAATAAAGTTTTACACGTACAGTGCATTGCTCTCGGTGGGTTTTTACACCTGTCGATTTATTCATTTGGTTTCAATTCGTTTGATTTAGTTCATACTATCTGACAAACAGCCATATTCCGGATATTCATGTAGCCAATTTTCTGTGAGAAACGAAAACACAAAATATACTGTAATACAGAAAAAAAATTCATTCCCATTAGTTAGTGAAGCCACCACTTGAAATTATGAAGTAATTGTACAAAGGTTACAGACAGCCCATGAAAGCAGGGTGAAGTTGCCAGGAATAAGACATTTCCGTAAGCTGACTCGACTGCAGGAGTGTCTTAGTAGCACAGAAGAAATGGCATGCATGATGCGGCAGTTTTTAACACAGCTTATTGTTTATGACGTCGTATCTCCTGAACTACGATAGGTAGGTGATCCTTAACCCCACAGTGATTGTTGGCTGACAGTAATGGAATTTAAATCAATGTTGGCTGAAATCTGTCAAGTGGTTTAGGAGGAGATGTAAGACATACACACATTTCTATAATATGTGAGCACACATCGTTTATGGCAAGGTAAGCTATGGTCCGACACCAGCACCGGGTGGTGCTATTCTGTTTCAACTTATTACGTGGAGGGAACCTCTTGTAGAAGAGCTCATAAATCACTGATGGAAACATCCATAACAATGTGAGCTAAAGACAGGTCTGGAGGCGTGCTTGTATAGCCTAAATGGTAAAAGCCACTACTCTCAAAGAACTGGAAACCAAGTTCAAATGTTCATCTTGCACAATTTTCAACTGTCATTACGTAATCATTATATTGCAGGTTCAGCATATCTCAAGTATTTGCACTCATATCAGTAAATGGCAGTGCGTCTCTAGTGACATCATGCTCACTGATCCATAATAATGAAAAGCGTATGGCATTGTTGGCCGGGAGACCCCTCGCAGGGTGGTTTGGCCGCCGCTCCATAAGTTCTTTAACGCCACTAAGTTCTTTAACGCCACTACGGCGATTTGCGAGTGAATGATGATGCAAGACACACAACACCCATTCATCTCTAGGCAGAGAAAATCCCTGACCCCGCCAAGAATAAAACCCGGGACCCAGCGCGCGCGAAGCGAGAACGCTACCGCAAGGCCACGAGCCATCATTTCATGTCAGTCATGTCATAGGATAAGTAACAAATTTGAAACCTCATTTCCTAGCATGGAATGACAAATAGAGTGGAGAAGACATGAAAGATTATATGTGTCTGCTGGTTTTTATTTATTGTATTTCGAATATCTCTGTGCCATGAACCATACCATCTAGCAAACAATCCACAAACACAACAAAATTATCTCGTGGTTACCTTATCAGCAACAATTGAAAACTGTCATATTTTTGAAAGTAATACTGTATTTGTGGATTTTAATTTCATCACTGTAAAGACGTTAAGTATTGTGTCATTGAGATAAAGACGTTGGATCCTGAGTTAAAGCTTTCCACAAGTAGAAATGAAGTTATGAGTACAATTTCAAAGGACCATTGTAGTCTATTTTTCAAAGTTGAATGAGTTTATAAACCTAATACTCATGAAATTGGTACATTTTGAGCCAGTCCGTGAGCGATTCTCAACGATCACAGGTCGAACTCGAGGCTGCGCTATCCTATCACATCACTAGGAGGCGATAGAGTGACCGCTCTGTGGAAATAACGGGGCTTCTAAGGGATCTCTGGGTCCTGTCTCAAAGTAGTGCTGTATGTAACGCTGGACGGGTAGAGTCTGTACCACTGAGTTCTTTCATTTGAGATGAGGGAATATCCTGCGGGAGGTGTGCCATGCGCTGTGGCAATTGGATGGGTGCTATCGTTCCTTCGAAGACGTTGTACACCTCGCAGTGGAATAACCGTGGTAGCCATAATGGATGGTTACCAGACACGGCTTGTTAATAGAGGTGCTGCACATCGGCTACCAGAAACACCAAATGGAGTTGTCAGCCACTCTTCATGTTAGTCACCTGCTGTGGATGCTTCCCGAGGGGTGTAGCTCATGAATAACAAAACAACACTTGAGTGCACGGTGAACGTCATGTTTGCATGCAAATATTTTTCACTGGCGTTAGGACAAGAGACTCATTTGTTCTTCAGGAATTTGTTGTTTTAAAAATGGTTCAGATGGCTCTTAGCACTATGGCACTTACTTTCTGAGGTTATCAGTGCCCAGAACTTAGGACTACTTAAAGCTAACTAACCTAAGGACGTCGCCGGCATCCACAGCCGAGGCAAGAATCGAACCTGCGACCATAGCGGTCGCGCGGTTCCAGACTGTAGCGTCTAGAACCGCTCGACCACCCCGGCCGGCTGTTGTTTTAAGAACAGAGATTAAACAGATTAAAATTCGTTATGTGAACTAGTATGTTGAAATAATAACATTTAAACTTTATTATTGTGGTGACCTACTTATTTTATGCCATTAAACATTTTATAGTTCATTTCGAATTCAATGGTTGAGTTGCTCGAAGCCACGGAATAATTACAGCTAGCTTGTAATGTCTTTGTCTCTCTGTCAGCCTAAACTGGGTTTACATAACATTCTAGCTTAAGATAAAGTGTATTTCTCTTAAAACTTTTATGGCACTCCTGGGCATAGCCTTTTAGTGAATATTAAGTTCTATTACTGATTGTTAAATTCACTTACTTCAAGTCGATTTTCACCTGAAGATAGGCGACTTAAGTGTCAAGCAGGTTCGATTTTAAATGTGTTGAAATATTATTTGCCAATGTATGTTCTGTAAAGTTTTAGATTTTCTCTGTATCAGTCATGTTTTAATGTATTTCTTTATGGGGCCGTATGTTTGGAGACTATGCCGTTCGTTGCGTACTGGTGTCATTCTCGTTTGAAAATACTTTGGACTTGAGATAAAAATACAGTGTTGGTTGCATTGTATTCATGGATGAGATGGGTCGTGATCACTTTCTGTAAGTTTGCACAAAAGACTGTTCCAGTAGACTACGTTCTACTACAACATCATGTCAGGACGTTTCCTTATAGCTATTTTTGTAATTTTTTGCATTGTAGATAATCTGAAGATGCTTTGAGGATGCGTAAGGCGTAAAAATAGAATGAAGTAGTATAAAATAGAACAAAGGGAAAATACCTCGGAAAGCAAGACTGTATTTTTATCTGAAATCTTGTAAGTTGGCTGTTTAGGTGCAGGTAGGGTGTTTAGGTTTTTTTTATTTTGGTAACGTCACGTAGCACTCTGTATGAAAATCACTGACTGTGCTGTGTGCAGTCTGTGGCTGGTAGTGACCTTCTTGCCCTTGGACTGACCTAGGGTTGAGGCGAGCCAGTAGATGGGTCCCCATGGCGCTGACCGGACGGCACCGTCGCTGAAAGCAGACGACGAGAGGCAGATCCCGTGCGACGACAGAGGCGCAGCTGATTGAGATGCCGACGCACCTCACCAGAGGCCCCCAAAACCAGATACATAGCGCGGCCGAGGCAGCGAAGTATGCGCCCTTCGAGCCAACGCCGTGAACCTCGATAGTAGCGATAGTAGACAACGTCGCCTGGAGCAAAAGCAGGCGTCTGCCGCTGCACAGGAACCTGATGCGGCGGATGTAGCAAAGACATGAAGGTTCGATGAGTGCGACCGTGGAGCAACTCAGCCGGCGAGAGACCATCTCGGGGCTGAGGGCGATACGAGGACAAAAAGAGCAATAACGCGTCCTCCCGAGAATGCGACTCATTTAACTTCAACATCTGTGACGTGAATGTCGTGACGAATCGTTCAGCGGCACCGTTTGACTGTGGCGAAAACGGCGCGGACGTCAGATGTTGAATACCATTGGCCTAGCAGAATGACTGAAATCCTGCGGACATGAATTGTGGGCCATTGTCGGAAACAATAGTCTGTGGAAGGCCTTCAAAGCAAAAGATAGCGAATAACGCTTGGATGGTGGCAGATGACGTCGTGGAAGACATCCGGACTACAAAAGGAAAATTACTGAATGAATCTACCACAACCAACCATCGAGCATTCCAGAATGGACCAGCAAAATCGATGTGTAAGCGTTGCCAAGGGGAAGTGGCTTTTAGCCATGGAAAGGATTTCCGCGGTGGTGCTGATTGTTGTTCGGCACACACCATGCAAGAAGAGCACATAATCGTAATCGCGGCATCGATTCCGCACCAAGTACAGTGCTGACGAGCAAGTTGTTTCGATCTCACTGTACCTCAATGTCCTTGGAGGAGAAGCTGTAAGACAGAGGACTGTAACGAACGTGGTACCACGACCCTGGACTGATCATTATCAGAACGCAACAGCAAAACGCCACGTCGTACAAAAAGTCTCTCCTTGTGAGCAAAAAATCGGCGAACCAACGGGTCCCCGATCCGTGACTTTGACAAGGGCCATTGCGTAGCAACAAAACGCAGAACGGGAGCAACGACAGGGTCGGCAGCTGTTTCTGTAGCTACACGACGAAAATCAGTCGGAAACGATTCGACCACGTCATCGGTCTCCTCATCAATGAACATGCAAGCAATTTCGAAGGAATCGAATGCCCTATCCTCAGAAACAGGCAAGCGGGACAACGCATCGGCGTTTCCGTGCTTAGTAGTGGACCGATACAAGATATCGTAGCGGTACTGCGAGAGGTCAGTAGACCAGCGAATGAATTTCTGCGCTGTACGTGGAGGTACAGGCTTGGTCGGGTGAAAAGCGATGTTCAAAGGTTTGTGGTCTCTGATTATGGTAAAGTGACGACCAGACAAGAAATCATGAAACTTTGTAACACCAAGTGCGAGAGCCAATGCTTCTTTCTCGATCTGTGAATAATTTCTTTGAGCAGACGAGAGCAATTTGGACGCAAAGGGAATAGGGCGATCGTGCGATCCATCTTTGTGTGCAAGCACAGCACCGATCCCGAAATCCCATGCATCCACCATCAACAAGAGGGACTTCTGGGGATCGAATGGCGTAAGGCAAGTATTGGAAAGCAACGCCGATTTCAACCGCCGAAAAGCGCGTTCGCATTCCGTCGTCCAGACGAACAGAACACCCTCACGGCGTAAGCGATGAAGCGGAGCTGAAATGGAAGAGGCATGCGGCACATAGCGGTGGTAGTAATTAATTTTTCCCAGCACACTCTGTAGCTGCCTCAAATTCTGCGGCGAAGGCAATTCTTGTATGGCACGAAGGTGCGTGGGACTGGGATGTATGCCTTGGGCATTGAGTACATGTCCCAGGTGCGGCAAATCACGACCAAAAACACACATTTGTCCTTCCGCAAGCGAAGACCATTTTGTCGCAAGACCTGAAATAATGTTCTGAGATTATCCAAATATTCTTCTTTCGTCTTTCCGGAGATCACAATATCGTCCAGATAATTTGTTGCAGTAGGGACCGACCCACAAACACTTTGTATATATTGCTGAAACAATGCAGGGGCGGATGCACACCCGAATGGCAGTCGTTTGAATTGATACAACCCAAGATGCATTTTAACCACCAAAACGCGCTGGGATTCTTTGTCCACTGGTATTTGCATGTACGCATCCGCGAGGTCCAACTTCGAAAAATATTTACCCGGGCACAGTTTGTCAAAAAGGTCTTCCGGGGAGGGGGGGGGGGAGGTAAAGGAAAAGTTGCAATCACTAGTTGTGGATTTGTGGATTGACTGTTGCCTTGAAGTCCACACAAAGTCTCAACTTTCCGGAAGGTTTTGGCAAAATTACTAAGGGTGATGTCCAGAGAGAAGCCTGCACACGTTCAATTACACCTTGTGATTCCAATCGTGTAATGTTTTTGCGACCTCATCACGCAATGCGTGGGGAACTTTGCGCGCTCTGAAAAATTTCGGTTGCGCATTTAGTTTCAGTTCCAAATGTGCTTTATACTTCTTAGCGCAACCGAGGCCCGGTGCAAAAATGTCTGCAAATTGTTGACATAGACGAGAAACACTGTCTGAAGGCACCGTCTGGTTCACTGATAGGACCTGATTTGCTATAGACAAGTTAAACAACTGAAATAAATCGAAACCAAACAAGTTCACTGCAGAACAAGAACGAAGGACGTAAAATGACACAATTTTTGTTTGTCCTTTGTATTTTGCAAGAAGGCTGCACTGTCCTAACACAGGGTTCTCCTGACCTGAATAGCTTGTCAACATTTGCGGCACGCAACGGAGGTGTGCCCAGCAGTTTGTTATTGTCTTGATTGATAAGAGAAACTGCTGCTCCGGTACCGAGCAGGAATGGTATCACTTTGTCGTTAATGTCCAAGTCTACAAAAACTTTATTGTCCTGCTGACGACAAGAGAGACTGTCTCGTACAACGTGGGCGATGTCGACGCACACTATTTTTGGGACGAACACAGTCACTTTTAGAGAGAGTGGCACTGCGCGGAGTGGAATGAACTACATGAATTTCCATGGGCGAAGTTTCGCGAGCCTGAGTATCCTTGGTTCTATTCCGATTCTGGCGCGAAGCAAAGGGCCTGGAACGGTTTTGAGCTACCGATCTGAGCTTTTTCTGGCAAACACTCTGAACATGTCCTTTTTTATTACAATAAAATCAAATAGCTTGGCGTGACGGGTAGTTCTCACGCGAATGTTTAGTAGCACACCGCGGGCATGATTTATCACTGCAATTTCTTGCCGGCGCGGCACACGTGGCTGAGAGCCTGGCGGCAGCGGCGCGGCCAGCCGCGAGAGCTGTTTACTGCTCCGTGCAGCTCGGCCGGTGGGCCGGTTAACCTGACACACTGCTGGCGAAGTTTCAAAGGATTCCTGAGCAAAGTCAAGTGTGTCCTGCCTATGTAATATGTCCATCACTTGTTGAAGGGAGGGAGTGACTAGTTTCAAAATCTGTTCCCTTACACGAACATCAGAAACGTTCTGTGCTATTGCATCACGTATCAAAGTATCTGAAAAGGGAGTCCACATTGACACTCAAAAGCACAATCGCAATAAGGCCTTGCAAGGTTGCTACCCACTCCCGATTAGTCTGACCTGCCGTAAGTTTTCTACGAAAGAAGGTATATCTTTTCGCAACTACATTGACTGATTCTTTGAAATATGCACCTAATGCAGACAAAATTTCTTCGTAGGGTGGAGTTGCTACGTCGCGTCGGGGAAATAATTTGACTATCACACGGAAGATTTGTAGGCCGAACGAAGACAACAAAAGTGGCTGCCGCTCGTTACCTTGAATTCGGTAGGCGGCGAGATGGAATCCAAATTGGCGTGACCACTCCGTCCGGCTTTCCATTGCAGCATCAAAAGGTCGAAAATTTGGGGTAAGAGCGTGTTGTGGCTGCGTTATCGGTGGAGCTGCGGCTGCCGCATCGTATTGCATTGCACGTTGACCCTGGACGAGCTGTCCAAGGGCATCCAGTAATACTTGCGTCTGCTGATTCTGTAAGCGATAAAATTCGGACAGTACAAATGGAGATTGTGGCGAAGCCAATACGCAAGGAAATCAGGTCAATATCGATAAGAACCTGGTTTTGCTTCGTCGCCAATTTTGTGGTTGGCAGGAGAGCCAACACCGTGTTACTAGAGGAGGCCGAAAGGCATGCGATTTACCCCACGCAGGCGCGCGTGTGGTCTGGAACAAGACAAGGAAATTAGAATTTAGAAATAACGGACGTAGCAGGTGGAATACTGAACTTTAATCCATTAATGATGAACGTCGGTTCTGACGGTACATAGTTCACAATATCAATAGTAACTGATAATGGCGCCCTGCTAGGTCGTAGCAAATAACGTAGCTGAAGGCTATGCTAACTATCGTCTCTGCAAATGAGAGCGTATGTAGACAGTGATCCATCGCTAGCAAAGTCGGCTGTACAACTGGGGCGAGTGCCAGGGAGTCTCTCTAGACTAGACCTGCCGTGTGGCGGCGCTCGGTCTGCAATCACTGATTGTGGCGACACACGCGTCCGACGTATACTACCGGACCGTGGCCGATTTAAAGGCTACCACCTAGCAAGTGTAGTGTCTAGCGGTGTGTCTGGCGGTGACACCACATCATGAACTGATGACTTTTGAACACTACTAATGTAAATACATTGTTTGTTCTGTATCAAAATCTTTCATTTGCTAAGTATGCCCATCAGTAGTTATTGACTTCAGTAGTTAGAATCTTTTATTTAGCTGTGAATATTGACAGTCGCTGTGTTGCAGTAGTTCGAGTAACGAAGGTTTTTATGGGGTACGTGATTCATGAAATGTATATTTTACTGTTAGTCAGGGCCATTCTTGTGTAGAGATTATTGAAAGTCGGATTGCGTTGCGCTAAAGATATTGTGTGTCAGTTTAGTGTTGATCAGAATAAGTAAAGAGCGAAATGTCTGAGTACGTTCAGTTCTGCTCAGCCGTTTGAAAATCAAATAACGTAAATGGTTTATCAGCACAGTACTTCATTCATTTTTCTAAGGGAATGTTACAATCATACAATGGTTGCTGTATCTGCCGCAACGATGGGATAGATGAACGTTTACTATTTAGATTGTTATTTGTTGATAATTTGTTGTTGAACACATATATCTCATTACTGTGTGATTCTTTGTGTTTGTGTCCACGAACCTTCCACTACGGAATTAAATGTAGTCACGTTTTGTTCATCAGCATAAGTAGGACTCACGTATATTGTCCTCGTCGACTCTATTCTGTGTTGTATAACAGTATGGCCTGTAATAACAAGTACAAACACTCGCTGTATTCATGGCGAGATATTTGCGTGTGTAGTCTTGAGGCCAACTTGTGCGCACACGAAAATACCTTTCCTACTTGTGCTGACCACATCGACATAAGAGAGATAATCTCGACTAATCATCATACAGTACTGCAGAGACTTCATTGCAGCTGTGAACAATAACATCGAGCTCTGCACTACGTGAGCACAGGGCGTTCGCAGAAGGGAGGAACAGAAACCAGCTCATTAGCGGTCCGATGTGATGAAAGGCATCACACAGCCACGGACGAGTCCCGGAATGGAGGCAAAGGGAAGGGGGGGGGGGGGGTTGGGGAGCACGAAGCAGAAAGGAACAGTAGAGCTGAACCTGGCGAGCAGGCGAGTCACTCGAGAGAAGTGGGGAAGGGTGTGTCGGGAGCGCGGAATCCAGCAGGCGGTCGCGGTACCAGGAGTGTCTGTTGGCAACCGTGTCAGGAAGACTGAGGTTGAGGGGACAGGGGAGAGGGCTGAGATGCGCCACGGGCGTTAATTATTCCGATGTACAGTTACTGCAGCAAGCGCGGGGCTGCCGCGTCGTCGACGGCGTCGTGCGTGGCGGCGGCAGCTGGCCCGGCGTGACCGAGTCAGCCCGAGGAAGCCCGTCCACTCTATAGAAGGCGCGGCCGCCGACCTCGCCGTCATAAATAGATCTCGCGTGCCGCAAAGTGATAATTTACATTGCAAACATTCTGTAGTGGGCGGAATAGCTAATTACGAGTTGCATAAATGACTATAAAATGCAGTTTGCATACTTTATCCGAAACGCGGAAAAGTATCTCTCATTTACGGGGTCGTGCGTTCTCTCCCCTTCGCCCCATAAGCTGGTTAATAAACATGCAAATATGAATAATAATTACCCAGCAGAGGAAAGGCTTTTGACTCAGAAGAAGGAATGATACCGTGAAGACTGACTCAAAGCACGTAGAGAATTTGTGGCGTCTGGTTACGCTTTGCAGAAGCCTATCTGCAGCATACTAATGTCGGAGACTCTACTACGCCTTTCATAGCGGTGGTAACCACCCCATTACATAACACACCATCGTTCTCAGGAAAGACGGATGAGATACGTCATATCAGACGTATTCTGTTTCTCAAATGTGTTCCCAGCTAACGAAGCAAAGTCATGGACTGTACGGCTGATCCCGGCGGAGGTTCGAGTCCTCCCTCGGGCATGGGTGTTTGTGTTTGTTCTTAGGATAATTTAGGTTAAGTAGTGTGTAACCATATGGACTGATGACCTTAGCAGTTAAGTCCTATAAGATTTCACACACACATTTTAACAAAGCAATGGCGTAAGATGTTTAAAATACTGGTACCCATATTTAAAGAAATGATGTGTAGGAGTCAAGTAAACTGAGAAAAAGAAAACGAATATTTTACTCTAACATTTTATTTTCGATCTCTGTTGATCCATTCTCGCCGGCTGGTCCCGGCGGAGGTTCGAGTCCTCCCTCGGGCATGGTTGTGTGTGTTTGTCCTTAGCATAATTTAGGTTAAGTAGTGTGTAAGCGTAGCGACTGATGACCTTATCAGTTAAGTCCCATAACATTTTACAAAGATTTGAACATTTTTGGAAAATTGTCGAAGCATGTCAGCTTCCGGTCAAATATTTAACAAGGAAAGTAGCCAAACAGCCGTGTAATTTGAGAAGTCATTTTATTTTATTTTCACAACCAGTTGCGGCAATTAACTACACCATTTTCAAGCCACACATGCACCCCATGTATAGATACTTCAAGGTATCGATTTCTGTCAGACTAGAGCAGAGAGTTTCTTGTTGTCAAGTCTTGGAAGTAAGCACTTGAAATACGAATTCACGACTTCCAGAAACTCATGCTTCCAGTATGCCAATATCGTTACACTTGTCTATACAAGAGATTCATATGGGGGCTGGAGATGGCATTTGGAATTCCCAAAATGGTTGTGAAAATAAAATAAAATAACTTCTCAAATTGCACTGCCGTTTAGCTATCTTTCTGTTACAGATTTTAGTTTTGGGGTCATGTGCCTTCTGACTGATATGGAGTAGCCCCGACGAATGCCGCTCCTGAGCAAGATTCTTAATCTCAGAGTAACAGTTGCACCCAGCGTCCTCAGGTATTCGTTGGAAATATTCCATTCTCTTCCCTATAGTTTCTACCCCTCTGATATGCTAATACGGAATCAAAAATGAATGAATGATAATAGAGATTAATATCTCGGTATGATGAGGTATTTTTAGGCGAGTTACCAACGTTGATTCAGGATCGAAACAGCCATTGCCTTTCCAAAGCTACCAATCAGGTTTTCACTCTTTACGATTTCCGGAGATCAGGGGGAAAACTTTACGTGGAGGTACGGACGCTTGTCCTTCGAAATACGTTCTGGGTCGCACACTCCTGTAACCAAAGATCTTATAAAACTCAGTTGACTATTTTAGTCTTTGAGAACCATAGTGCCGTAGTCAATGGCCCCCAGGTTGATGTGGCATTCCTTTACTTTCGGAAGCCATACGATACAGTTCCGCATTGTCGGTAAGTGAAGAACATATGAGCTCACTAACTAAGGGACCACGTTTTTGACTGCATTCAGGACTTCCAGCAAGTAGAGTTCTACTTATTCTCGTCGACTGGACTGACAGGCGTAAAGGTAATTTCAAGACTACCATGGCCTTTGATTTCTCATAATATATAACTGATCTTGACGTTAAAGTCGGCTGATTCATGAATCTGTTCGCTGCTGATGTCACTGTCTATAGAATGCTTCCCAACAGAGAAGAACGTAGTGAAGTGCAGGAAGACCAATAGTAAATTTGTTGGCGCAGGAACTGGCAGGTGTAAAGGTAATTACACGAGTACTGTGGCCTTTGCCTATCCAGAATATGTAAGTGACCATGAGGTTAAAGGCAGAAGATTCATCAATCTGTTCGCAGTAATGTCGTGTTCTGTAGAATGCTTTCATATCCTGATGACCGTTGTGAAATACGGGGAGTCCTACAGAAATTCTTTTGGTGCAGAGACTGGCGGATGAACATGGAGGTAAGTAATATCTTACGCGTAGTAGTCATTGAGATACATTACTGTGTACCAGGCCAGTACTCGAATCCTGAACCATTGTGTTCCGCAGACAAGTGTTATACCAACTGAGCTGCCGGAGCATGCGTCACGAGTCCTCTCTTCTTTACTTCCGCCAGTACATCCAGTAGTACCAGTTTATATGCCAACTAGCTCTGCAGATGACGAAGAAATTGATGAAATGTATGATGAGATAAAACAAAACATTCAGGTAGTGAAGGGAGATGAAAATGTAATAGTCATGGGCGACTGGAATTCGAGAGTAGGAAAAGGGAGAGAAGGAAACGTAGTAGGTGAATATGGATTGGGGCTTAGAAATGAAAGAGGAAGCCGTCTGTTAGAATTTTGCACAGAGCACAACTTAATCATAGCTAACACTTGGTTCAAGAATCATAAAAGAAGGTAGTATACATGGAACAATCCTGGAGATACTAAAAGGTATCAGATAGATTATAAAATGGTAAGACCGAGATTTAGGAAACATGTTTTAAATTATAAGACATTTCCAGGGGCAGATGTGGACTCTGACCACAATCTATTGGTTATGAACTGTAGATCAAAACTGAAGAAACCGCAAAAAGGTGGGAATTTAAGGAGATGGGACCTGGATAAACTGAAAGAACCAGGGGTTGTCCAGAGTATCAGGGAGAGCATAAGGGAACAATCGGCAAGAATGGGGGAAAGAAATACAGTAGAAGAAGAATGGGTAGCTCTGAGGTATGAAATAGTGAAGGCAGCAGAGGATCAGATAGGTAAAAAGACGAGGGCTAGTAGAAACGCCTGGGTAACAGAGGAAATATTGAATTTAATTGATGAAAGGAGAAAATATAAAAATGCAGTAAATGAAGCTGGCGAAAAGGAATACAAACGTGTTAAAAATGAAATCGACAGGAAGTGCAAAGTGGCTAAGCAGGGATGGCTAGACGACAAATGCAAGATTGTAGAGACTTATCTCACTAGGTTTAAGATAGATACCGCCAACAGGAAAGTTAGAGAGACCTTTGGAGGAAAGAGAGCCACTTGTATGAATATCAACACCTCCGATGGAAACCCAGTTCTAAGCAAAGAAGGGAAAACAGAAAGGTGGAAGGAGTATATAGAGGGTCCATACAAGGGCGATGTACTTGAGGACAATATTATGGAAAGGGAAGAGGATGTAGATGAATATGAAATGGTAGATACAATACTGCGTGAGGAATTCGACAGAGCACTGAAAGACCTGAGTCAAAACAAGGCCCTGGGAGTAGACAACATCCCATTAGAACTACTGACGGCCTTGGGAGAGCCAGTCCTTACACAACTCTACCATCTGGTGAGCAAGATGTATGAGACAGGCGAAAGACCCTCAGACTTCAAGAAGAATATAATAATTCCAATCCCAAAGAAAGCAGGTGTTGACAGATGTGAAAATTACCGAACTATCAGTTGAATAAGACTCAGCTGCAAAATACTAACGTGAATTCTTTACGGACGAATGGAAAAACTGATTGAAGCCGACCTCGGGGAAGATCAGTTTGGATTCCGTAGAAATGTTGGAACACGTGAGGCAATACTGACCCTAGGACTTATCTTAGAAGTAAGATTAAGAAAACGCAAACCTATGATTTTAGCATTTGTAGACTTAAAGAAAGCTTTTGACAATGTTGATTGGCATACTCTCTTTCTAATTCTGAAGGTGGCAGGGGTAAAGTACAGGGAGCGAAATGCTATTTACAATTTGAACAGAAATCAGGTGGCATTTATAAGAGTCGAGGGGTATGAAAGGGCAGCAGTAGTTGAGAAGGGAGTCAGACAGGGTTGTAGCCGATCCCCGATGTTATTCAATCTGTATATTGAGCAAGCAATAAAGGAAACAAAAGAAAAGTTCGGAGCAGGTATTAAAATTCATGGAGAAGAAATGAAAACTTTTTAAGGTTCGCCGATGACATTGTAATTCTGTCAGACACAGCAAAGGTCTTGGAAGAGCAGTTGAACGGAATCGACGGTGTCCTGAAAGGAGGATATAAAATGAACATCAACAAAAGCAAAACGAGGATAATGGAATGTAGTCGAATTAAGTCAGGCGATGCTGAGGGAATTAGATTAGGAAATGAGACACTTAAAGTAGTAAAGGAGTTTTGCTATTTGGGGAGCAAAATAACTGATGATGGTCGAAGTAGAGAGGATATAAAATGTAGACCGGCAATGGCATGGAAAGCGTTTGTGATGCAGAGAAATTTGTTAACATAGAGTATAGATTTAAGTGTCAGGAAGTCGTTTCTGAAAGTATTTGTATGGAGTGTAGCCATGTATGGAAGTGAAACGTGGAAGAAAAATAGTTTAGACAAAAAGAGAATAGAAGCTTTCGAAATGTGGTGCTACAGATGAATGCTGAAGATTAGATGGGTAGATCATATAACTAATGAGGAGGTATTGAATAGAAATGGGGAGAAGAGGAGCTTGTGGCACAACTTGACTAGAAGAAGGGATCGGTTGGTAGGATATGTTCTGAGTCATCGAGGGATCACCTACTGGAGGGCAGCGTGGAGGATAAAAATCGTAGAGGGAGACAAAGAGATTATTACACCAAGCAGATTCAGAAGGATGTAGGTTGCTGTAGGTACTGGGAGATGAAGAAGCTTGCACAGGATAGAGTAGCATTGAGAGCTGCTTCAAACCAGTCTCAGGACTGAAGACTACAACAACAACAACAGTACCTCATCTTCTAGGTCTCCAAAATATCTTTTCCTCCAAGAGTTGTAGCCTGACAAGTTCACGGGAGAGTTTTTATGAGGTCTGGAACATATCAGATGAGGTACGTGTGGAAGTACAGGTGTGAAAACGAGTTATGGGTCGTGCTCGGGTTATACAGCTGGTAGATCACATTCCAGTGAAGTGCAAAGGTCCTGCTTTCGAGTCTATGGCTGGGACACAGTTTCATACCAACGCACACCCCGCTGCATAGTGAAAGTTTGCTGTGGGGATCCAATTATGTCTCATTTCGCCATCCGGGATAAATCATTGGGAACAATAACAAACCGTTAAATACTTCTGAGTAATCGTCGAAGCTGTAGGAAACCCAAAAAAGAACTTCATTTAAAGTCAGTTTCAAGTCAAATTATTAAGTATTGTTCACCATTTTGGGACACGTACTAGCACGATTCATAGAAAAGACACAGAATATCCGACTAAGAGCAATGGATACTACCATAGTATAGTGAGTGATACGAACCACAGATTACATCTCACAGAATGACTCCTACGAGGAGCTGAGAGACATTAAGGCCCATATGGAGGTGTACCGACAGTCATTCTTTCTCTATTCCATTGGAGAATAGAACAGGTAAGCAGGAAGGTAACAGTGGTATCTGAAGTACTCTTCGCCACATACCGTAGAGTGGCTCGCGAAATATGAATATAGATGTAGGAATTCATTGGTTACACTATACTAAACAGTAAAATTGTTAAATAAGGTAACATTTTCAGCAAAAGTTAGCAGAATTAGGATTCATAGTCTGACAGACGACGAGGGCATTTGAGACAGAGCAGAAGCTCCAATCTGACAGTGGTGAGAAGGAATCTGCCTAGGTACTTTTCAAGGGAAGTGTTAATCGGTCTAAGGAAACGTGGGATGTTGTAACCTCGCTGTCCTGACAGGAATGTGAATCGAATTAGTCCCGTAATCGTTAAAAGTGTCATCACACTTGAGTGTGTAGTTTGCCAGGACATCTAATGTCCAAGGATAATAGCTCCTATTATCCGTCACATTTCTATACCATCACAGGACATCACGCACAAGGTCACCGCGCGCGCCGCAGCAGTGTACTAACCTGCTGAGTACGTCCGTGCGGTGGTGCTGTTAGACCTCGTCTCTGGAAATGTGATCCGAAAGACGGAACTTGATGATTGTGGCACACATTTGGGAGAGAATCGTCAACTGTGCCTCTATGAGAACGACGTTTTGAAGGACGCAACGTGATTTCACTGTCCTGCGAGGTACTGATCTCTTGGACCTGGGGATTACTGTACTGTCTGGTTATCTTACATGGTCGGCATGTGGCATAAACGGCCGAATAATTGTGAACTCTTCTCAATATTTGAAATATTTTAGTGTATAGTGTGTCAACCTGGAGCGTGGCTTTAGCTTGAGTGAGTGCGTGGGGAGTGTTGATGTTGAAATCCAATAACTCAGTGCTGCTACGTATGGAAATTTTGTACAGTTGCTGCATATTAGCAAGACTGAGTCGATTTTAGTATCGTTTTAATGTTTCAGATCAGTGAATGAGGCAAGTTGTTCACTTCTGAACCCAGGGACATTTTAAATGATGTACTAAAACTGTATTTGGAGTGACCGTGAGACGTTATTAACTACACTGCTGTTTCAATTGTAATTAATGTTAGTTGTACTTAAGACCAAGTTCTGATCTAAGTGATCTGCCAAATGAATACATACTTCATCCATTTTATTAAATACCATGATCTGCCAAAGTAATAAGGAGTTATTCTAGTTTATTAAGTAAAATTCAGCTAATGACTATTAAGGTGAAATGAGGTACTGTTTGAAGTAAAGTTGTGAGGACGTGTCATGAGACGTGTTTGGGACTCTCGTTGATACAGTAGTTCCCAACGAAAAGCAAAGGCCCCAGGGCCGAGTCTTGCGTCAGTACACAGTTCTAAGTTTCAAGGTTATATGTTTCACTTTGTTATGGGTTTGTTCAGGAGGTGCACTTAATTAAAGTTCAAATACTTCTTGGAGACGTATGTTGTCATATGAATCTTTAGCACTCTACCATGAAATTGTATGCATGATTCACGGCCAATATGTTACGGTTATAGTAATGAGATTTCTCTTATAAAATAAAATTGTTGAAGAACAATATTCGCTCACAGCTCGATACTGTCCCATCACTTCTCTATTCCAATACAATTTCATACATTGTCTAAATGATGCAAACAGTTCTTACTGTCTGCTAGTCTTAGACACTCTGATGGGAGGGTTGGTATCGATGACAGTTCGCACAAGTACGTCGAAGAGAAAGAGAATCTCTGTAATAGGAGACGGTTAAGAGAAAATTGATTGTCAATATATCCTAAAGAAAGACCTTCATCGTTTTATACTGTCAAACATTCAGTTTCAAACCGAGAGTCCCATGAATATAATATAAAGTGTGAGGAATTTAACTACCAGTTCCACTAAAATATTATGAATAACGAGGGCTGTGGAGAAAGGATGATCAATTCGCGTTAGTGATGAGAAAGTTTTTCAGTCAATTGCCACAATTGCTTAACGTCTATGACTATGGCGCATTGACATAACGGAAATAAATTTTCATAACAGTAAATAACAAAAGTAATATGCATCAGTGCTGCAGAGCTAAGAATATTTAGACGTTCTATGTTTAAAACAATGAATGATTACTTACGATTATTATGAGCCAAGAGTAAACAAAACTTAGATGAATTTCATGAACGATATTATAGTCAGTTACGTGTTTTACACGGCGTTGTTGTGGTCTTCACTCCGAAAACGAGTTTAATGCTGCTTTGCGCGATAGCTTGTCTACAACATCTTTTCATATCTGGATAACTACTACAACTAAATGAAGGAATTCAGCTACCTCACAGACAAAGTAAAGGATAACGCGCAAAGTAACGAGGATGTAAGAAGCAGAGCAGATCATAGAAAGAGAGAATTCCCCGTCTACATAACGACAGGGAAGTGAATCATGACAGTGGGAAAATCAGAAAAGAGGAGAGTAAAAGTTTCTGCGATGTAGTATTACATGAAGATGCTACAAATTAAGTAGACATAAACCGTGGAGAGTTTCTCCACAGAAACTACGAGGAAGGAAATATGTGGAGAACGTTGACTAAGAGACGAAACAGGATGACAGAACTGTGAGGGAGACTTTCTCCACAGTAAATTAACAGAGTACATTTTCAGTCACTGGAGTGGACGATGAATGTAATATAGATTTAATATAATTTGTACGTCTTTGATTCTTTTTATAAATGACTACACAGATTCTAAGTTATAGCATGAATAGGAATGTTCACAACTGTAATGTTATTTGTAAATATATGTTTATTAAATTTTCTCGACTTATAAATGTAACTAGTGCGTAATATTCATTTAGTTGAAAGAGTTTAGTTCGTTGAATATATGCTGATCTCAGAAATTTGACTGGCACGAATAGATAGTTGAAGTCAGATAGTAGAGAAACTCGGTAATGGTTCGATGGTGAAATGGGGAAAGGAAAGCCAAACTACTGAAAAAGTTGGTAGCAGCTGCGTAAGTGTAGCTACGAGCAAAATGAAGAAGTTGCCACAGATTTATGAAGACAGCGTTACTGTAATCATTCACTAAATTTTACGACTGATCTCCGAGGGTTTAAAATTTCGAAGGAGAATAGGGCCTGACGAGGGCTAAGGTACCAGACAGAAAACAGAGGAACAGAAGATTGCGGAACGGAAGACAGAAGATTTATTATGAAGGCTGATGCACAAGACGACGGAACAACGAAGAAATCAAGAAATCGGATGAACGAGAATTGTGAGTGATCACATCAAAGAATCTTAGGTGTACAGAATATAGCAGTGGCTGTGTACGCAGAAGAGATTGATTGAGAGAAGGAGAGAACCACCTGTAATACCTTGACAGCAGTCGGCACAGAGAGACTCGAGTACAAACTTTGGTGTTACCATAACAGACTTGGAATTATGTATTAATTACGAGAGTCATTTACTATGACAGCCAAGCGGCTGACTCACATTGAAATCGAATGTCTGAATAAAGCGACGCAATGTCATTCTAATAAATTATTACGTGAGCCTTTGTAGTTGAAATCGAAAAGTGTGTGTTCGCGAGTGAGCCTATCGGGTCCCATTCAAACATCACTCCTGAAGGATTTCAATTTTAGCAGCAGGAGATTGTGGAGAAGCCCTAGTGTCAGTCATTGTAAAGATCGAGATTATAAATTCAGTTTCGGAATTGTTCATTACCATATTCTCAGGTCTCAGGACAACGGAGATATTTGCAGCGTTAGATAGATAATGCCATTCATAATCACATAATCAGCTGCAGGCACCGATGAGACGTTAGGTGACCCCCCCCCCCTCCCCCCCTCAAAGTAAAGTTCTTGCTCTATTCTGACATTACATGGTTCAATAATGAAAGACTACAATTGGTATATGTGATTACGTGCACAGGAACAGGAACTGTACCAGTAGATATCTTACATTATATTTTCAGTTCACTTACGATTAATTATAGATTGTCTCCTTACTAGTTTCATACAGTTCACAACACGTGAACGACTCATTTATTCGTGCAGGAAAATTTGACACCAGCGACATTAACACTCACCGGCTTTGACTGAGACGAGACGTAGCCCATTTTACCTCTTCAAAATATAAGCATTATTGTAACATTATAACTTTGGCTATATATGGGCAGTAGTGTGTGCTAGTTAGAACTTAGGTTTAAATTTATATGCTAATGTTGAAAGAGAGACACTGCCTTTATCAGCTCAATGTGTAAAGTTTTTATATGTTTTCTGCCACTCTAAACATTTCGCCTTTACTTTTCTGGGAGAAAGATGCATGAGTGCACAGCACGAAAAGTGGATCAGATCCCTGACTCTATGTTTCACGTTTTCTGTGGTGTGCTTTTTCGCTAGTCTGTTGTGCAGCTCTGAGGCATTCTTAGTAGAGGTATAGTATCGAGATCTTGAGTTTTAGAGAAGGAGACCTGACTGTTATGAATCTGGGAGAAATTATCTGGAATTCATTGTTTGCGAGATGAAAACTTGTTGGTTAAGATATTTCCTTGACTGTATGAACGGAGAAACTTTTTGGGGGAATTCTTCAAGGTAACCTACGCATGCAGATGACTAAAATTTTTGCTCGTCAGAACTGTTAATTGAAGGAAACCTTTGACCTTTAGATAACTAATAATATACTTGATTAAAATTAATTTGATCTCTTTATTTTCATTATGTCACAAATAACACAACTGTTTCAAATGCCTGTAATTCTTAATGAGTGAATTACGTATTTGTTACAGTCCTATTATGTTAGACATTCTTGTTTTCATAATAATGAGAGTTTAAGTTTTCAAGAAAACCTGTCTCTAAAACAAAACCATCCGCCAAAATTCTTAGTAAAGTTTGAAATACACTCCTGGAAATTGAAATAAGAACACCGTGAATTCATTGTCCCAGGAAGGGGAAACTTTATTTACACATTCCTGGGGTCAGATACATCACATGATCACACTGACAGAACCACAGGCACATAGACACAAGCAACAGAGCATGCACAATGTCGGCACTAGTACAGTGTATATCCACCTTTCGCAGCAATGCAGGCTGCTATTCTCCCATGGAGACGATCGTAGAGATGCTGGATGTAGTCCTGTGGAACGGCTTGCCATGCCATTTCCACCTGGCGCCTCAGTTGGACCAGCGTTCGTGCTGGACGTGCAGACCGCGTGAGACGACGCTTCATCCAGTCTCAAACATGCTCAATGGGGGACAGATCCGGAGATCTTGCTGGCCAGGGTAGTTGACTTACACCTTCTAGAGCACGTTGGGTGGCACAGGATACATGGGGACGTGCATTGTCCTGTTGGAACAGCAAGTTCCCTTCTCGGTCTAGGAATGGTAGAACGATGGGTTCGATGACGGTTTGGATGTACCGTGGACTATTCAGTGTCCCCTCGACGATCACCAGAGGTGTACAGCCAGTGTAGGAGATCGCTCCCCACACCATGATGCCGCGTGTTGGCCCTGTGTGCCTCGGTCGTATGCAGTCCTGATTGTGGCGCTCACCTGCACGGCGCCAAACACGCATACGACCATCATTGGCACCAAGGCAGAAGCGACTCTCATCGCTGAAGACGACACGTCTCCATTCGTCCCTCCATTCACGCCTGTCGCGACACCACTGGAGACGGGCTGCACGATGTTGGGGCGTGAGCGGAAGACGGCCTAACGGTGTGCGGGACCGTAGCCCAGCTTCATGGAGACGGTTGCGGATGGTACTCGCCGATACCCCAGTGTCCCTAATTTGCTGGGAAGTGGCGGTGCGGTCCCCTACGGCACTGCGTAGGATCCTACGGTCTTGGCGTGCATCCGTGCGTCGCTGCGGTCCGGTCCCAGGTCTACGGGCTCGTGCACCTTCCGCCGACCACTGCCGACAACATCGATGTACTGTGGAGACCTCACGCCCCACGTGTTGAGCAATTCGGCGGTACGTCCACCCAGCCTCCCGCATGCCCACTATACGTCCTCGCTCAAAGTCCGTCAACTGCACATGCGGTTCACGTCTACGCTGTCGCGGCATGCTACCAGTGTTAAAGACTGCGATGGAGCTCCGTATGCCACGGCAAACTGGCTGACACTGACGGCGACGGTGCACAAATGCTGCGGAGCTAGCGCCATTCGACGGCCAACACCGCGGTTCCTGGTGTGTCCGCTGTGCTGTGCGTGTGATCATTGCTTGTACAGCCCTCTCGCAGTGTCCGGAGCAAGTATGGTGGGTCTGACACACCGGTGTCCATGTGTTCTTTTTTCCATTTCCCGGAGTGTATTTTGTGGTGCATGTGTTGTACTTATGCCACACTACTCCAAAGATTTTTCCTGACAAGCAAAGAAGAATTTAGTAGTGAGGAGACCATTTTTGTTTAGCTGCTGTATCTGATGATTTTAATTTGCCGTCAAGAGCTTCCGTATACCAGACACAAAACTTCATTCTGAGCAAGAGGTAAGAAACGTTTAGGGAAGATTTCGGTAGCATTCTTGTGCGTAAACAGTACCTAGTCAGAATTTCTTAGTATTTTCTAAACAACCAGCTTAATTTTCAGTGATCAGTGAAGATCATCTTAAACAGCTACTTTCTTCAGAGTTTTGCAGCATTTTATTTTGCGTACATTTGAAGTCAGATATTGTACCTGTCCTTCATGTTATGTAAATTTCACAACGTAATTTAGCAGTGAGTTTCAGTTAAATAGTTTACCCTTAGTACGTAATTAGTTCCTTTTGAGATTTAATTATATACATTTTCATTATATCAAATTCTGCATTCCACTTAGATTAAAGTTTTGTTTCATGACATTGTCCATAAGTGCAATACAGGCAGAACTAACAGTTAGTATTGTTGAGTAGTTGAATGTGATACCTTAAGGACATGTTACAAGGTGAGAAAATTTTTGGAAAAGAATATTTGGTATTTCGTATGTACACAAATTATAAAGAATGCTGCCAATTGTATTATTTATTCTACTGTGGTGTATTGGTGTATAAAGGTTGAAACTTTTACTTAACACCTGCATTGATTAACCCTTAAAGGGAGTGAAAGGACTGACCCAACAAAGTGGTCATTTCAATTATATGTGCTTAACTGCCAAAAACTATCTCACAGAAAAATTGACAGACGCCACTCCGGCAAGATTATTTACGAAACACTCATTAGATAAAATCATAAGCAAGTTAATAAATCATTAGCCAACGATCTTCCATATAAACTGAGAAACGCCTCTAAGGCGGAGTTTGATCATAACTTTCACAAAACAACTCTAGTTAGGACACATTATTTCAGTTCCAATACTTTAACACTACATTAAAATAACAGTGGACACACAGCCTGAATTTTAACACGAATACTTTAACATACTTTTTAAAACGTAGCTTGGGCAATCTTGCAATTCACTAGACTAGAGAACCTTTCAGAGCGAATCACAAAATTATTCAAATGTCCATTGGCTTGTAAGATGGGGTTTTGGGGCATAGAAAGTTACAACTTTGTACAATCATGAATGCGTAACAAGTGAAGTAAGGCCCAAGCTTGTGAGGCCAAAGTTTAACGATTAACGGTGGAGCCGACTGAGGGAAGTAATGCTTAACTTCGAACCAACACGTGGCTCCGTTTGCAACCCAACATCGAGTAGGCCACTGAAATGTGAACCCAGAAAACGCTACCGAAAAGGAACTCACGTGCTCAGGCAAAGTCCACCGCCCGTAAGACAAACTTGTAATGTAAAGGGAAGCTCTGCACTTCGGTTGGCCGCTGCCTCTGCTCACAGAAACACAGACCACACCCGACAACATGAGGCCAAATAAACTTTTCTTAACTTTAACATGCAAGGCTGACCAGTAAATTAAGAATATAAAATCAAGGCTAAACAAAAACTAATTTTACTCGCAGGTACTTTCTTTAAGTGTAACAGCATCTGATAAACTAACGCTAAGAGTTGGAAATGAATTGGCTCACGAGAACCGACACTCACTAGAACTTAATGGCACACATGCAGGCCACTTTAAGTGGGCCTGCAAAGCTCAACACGGTAACCTTTAGAAATAAAAACTCATATTGGCCGCAGAGGACATATTGACATGGAGAAACCGATATCGTAAGCATATCAAACACCTGCTAATAATAGATAATAAATTAACATCAATATTATGAGGAAGCAGAGCACACGCTTAGTAAGAGTGCAGTTGACGATAACCCTAATGTCAGCGTCGGGGAAATTGCTGCTGTGCAAAGTAACGTTGACCTCGTAACTGTATGGAGAGTGATACGGGAGAACTAGCTGTTTCCGTACCATGTACAGTGTGTGCTGGTACTATCAGCAGCTGATTGGCCTCCACGGGTACTCTTCTGCGAGTGGTTCATCCAACAATGTGTCAATCCTCATTTCAGTATAAATGTTCTCTTTACGGATGAGGCTTCATTCCAACGTGATCAAATTGTAAATTTTCACAATGAACATGTGTGGGCTGACGAGAATCCGCACACAATTTTGCAATCACGTCATCAAAACAGATTTTCTGTGTACATTTGGGCAGGCATTGTTGGTGATGTCTTGATTGGGCCCCATGTTCTTCCACCTATGCTCAATGTAGCACGTTTTCATGATTTCATACGGGATACTCCACCTGTTCTGCTCGGTGCCTTTACAAGTACGACACAACATGTGGTTCATGCACGATGGAGCTCCTGCACATTTTAGTCGAAGTGTTCGTATGTTTCTCAACAATAGATTCGGTGACCGATGGGTTGGTAGAGGCGGACCAATTCTATGGCCTCCACGCTCTCCTGACCTCAACCCTCTTGACTCATTTATGGGGGAATTTGAAAGCTCTTGTCTACGAAATCCCGGTACCAAATGTAGAGACTCTTAGTGCTCGTATTGTGGACGGCTGTGATACAATACGCCATTCTCTAGGGCTGTATCAGCGCATCAGGGATTCCATGCGACCAAGGGTGGATGCATGTATCATCGCTAACGGAGGACATTTTGAACATTTCCTGTAACAAAGTGTTTGAAGTCACGCTGGTACGTTCTTTTGCTGTGTGTTTCCATTCCATGATTAATGTCATTTGAAGAGAAGTAATAACATGAGCTCTAACATGGAAAGCAGGCGTTTGCGGACACATGTCCACATAACATATTTTCTTTCTTTGTGTGTGAGGAATGTTTCTTGAAAGTTTGGCCGTACCTTTTTGTAACACTCTGTATACTGTTGAGAAACACGGTGATTTAAATACACAGTCTGCCAAACAGAGTTAAGCACCCAGGGAGTGAGAAGGGAATAAAATTAGACTTCTTAAGAAGTTATGCGAATTAATGTCAGTGATTACAAATTCGAGTCAATTGGGCCATTTGTGCCACTTGATGACGAGCATTGTCCTGTTGAAAAATGCTGCGATGTGAGAAGTACACACGAGGACGCAGAAAGTCCATGACATAAAATGTGGAGTCAGGATTTCCTCAGTCACTACAAGATGTGACCTGAGGACATATCCGATTGTTCCTCATACTAGGACGCCCGCAGTTATACCACAGCGCCTCTAGAAATATTGGAAGAATGGGAACTCTACCCAGGTCGCTGACGATGGGTATCCAAGGTACTGCGCAATAGAATTACTCGTCAGGCGCTATGCGACAAATTTCTTCAGTAATCCATCGTTCTTGGTCACGCCCACACTCCAATCCCAGTCATTTATGTTGTACCGTCATTGGCAGCCTACGCTTGGAATGGTAATTCGCTAGTGCCGCTGCTGTTAATATCTGACCAACAGGGTGTGGGTTGACACAGAATGTTGTCGGAAGTCCATTACATGTTCGCAGATGACACATGCAGTTGTGAAGGGGTTACAATGATTGTTTTCACAACATATGGCCATGTCTCGTTGAAGGAAATTTAACGACCTGAGTGGCTGCCCTCGGTTTCCAAGGCAGTGCACCATTGGGCCGCTGAGACATTGAAATGCCTCACAAATCCGGATTGAGCCCCATTCGACTACACGGTTAAATGTAGTCCCACAGAAAGGCCCTTTTCAAACTCTGTTATTTGCTGATACCGCCGTCCCACAGTGGAAGAAGACAGCAACGTTTCTTTCACTATGATCAATCAACATATCATTCTCTTCGAAGAAGAGTTTGTCACAGTTGGTGAAGTAGTTGTGACCACTCTTGAGCCCAGTTAGAAGAAAAATGACTCTCACAGCGTTCCAAATCTCTTTCGTCTTCAGTTCTATCCTATACGTTTTAATCTTAAATACAGTCGGAAGGATGGAAGTGGGAATGTGGAAATACCAGGTCACCAGAGCATAACGCACTGTACAGAAATGACTTTATTTCATAAAAAAACTTTATTTCCTTTTTCTCCTTTTAAACATGTGCACTTCAGCAATTGCTACTAAATGTAAGGGAACAAGAAGAAAACTGAGGAACTTCCAGTTCATATTTCAAAGTACTTTAACAATGCCAGTTAAATGTAGGAAAATAAGTAAAAATTTAATAAATGAGAAATTTTAATTGATAGTTGACTGAACTAGATAGCATAGGTAACAAAGCCATTCCAAATGGCGCAGTACGAAATCCAAACCTTACTAGAAAACGAAAAGAAGTTTCTAGTTAACAAATGTTCCAAAGAATTAAAAAAAATCAGTAGTCAACAATCACTTGAGACCTGTAAGTCTAGCAAATCAAAGGCGGGAATAGACTATCAAAAAATACAAGCATAGCTAATGCAGGGAAACATTATTTAAACTTACATAAAATGAAAATAGCTCAAGCAGATTGAATAAAACGATATTTAAGTAAATCAGTCGGTTAAATCAATCTTGAGTACAAACGTAAATCTCAAAAGCAGCAAGAATTTTGATAACAACGAGAATCCAACCCATTAAACAGAAATTACTGTGATTTGAACAGGTAGAAACCTTCATCAATATAGATTAACCAACAATTAACCGTTCAAATAAAATCAGAGTAACTCAAACTTGAAACATACAATGATCCCACTATCCAATGGAGAGCTGTAAATATTCGTACAGTCTATTCACTACTGTCTTCAGAGAGGAAGTAAAAAGGCCACCAATGCTTACGATTCGATGTTACTTATAATCCGACTTGATTGCAAAAATGTTTATTCACATGACCTGTTTCGGTTCCTCTAGAACCATCTTCAGATCTGAAACGACAATGATACTAATTCAGTATTTCAGAATTGCAAACCTTATCCATCCTATCCGATCAGCATCAAATGTACCAGAATCTGCGTAGAATTTCGAGTACGGTAGTAACTCGTCCATACACAGCAACTTCACATGCTGCGTCACATAAAACTGGTTGGCAGAATGCACGTCATTTGTATTAATTATAAAACTATTACCGATAGGTGGCGTCTGGTACATTTGTTACATTACATATGCACATACCGTATTAAGTAGATTTTTGTAATTTACTTTGATCTCTAAAAATATTCAGTTAAAGTCTGTAGACGTCAAGGTCTGTACTTGTCGAAACTAAAATACACAATAAAATTATAATTTTTGTACGGTCTAAAACAAAGGGCAAGTTCTATATCCATGGCACTGGTGTAGACATAGTCTCCTCCGTCGTCTGCTTCCGTGGTTTCCGCCATTTCGGTATTGTACCGCGAGCCGTTCAGTCCTCTCATGTCCATCGCCGTGAGTAAAATGGTCGTGCAGGAGGGCCACGTCAACGACGTTAAAGGCTGCAAGCATCTTCCAGCTTCTTCACCAAGCACCATCTCTCATCCTTCGGCTTGGACTTCTATACGCAACAGTGATCATCTCAGTAAGTCGTCATAAATACTAAAATAGGCGTTATGATTGAACTCGGTTTGCTCGTTGAGAATTAAATCCGGATACTTCTTTTTGTGGGTGTATATTAAAACTTCTTCCAAAATATTAAGAAAGCGCTACTTATGAGCTCTATGTAGGATGTCTAAATTTTTTTCGATATTCGTGACAGTGCATTAAGGCAGCCAAATGTGCCCCAAACGCTGTATTGTTTGGAGAGTGGGTGTACTCCCTGAATCTGGTTTCAAAGTTCCTACCAGTCTGCCCTATATACTGTTTACAGCAGTCATCAAATTTGAACTTATATGCACCTGAATCCTGAAATATGTCCCTACTATTAGGTATTTTGTGCCGGAGTTTCAATTTTATCGTGTTATTTGTTCGGAGCCCTTATTTTAACGTCGGATTTATGAAAGCATCTTTCAATCTTATTTCTAATTCTTCCACTGTAAGTGAGAGCAACGTATTTTTTCTTGTTATTCCTCTTAACAGCGGCTTGACATCATTCTATTTGTTTCATTTGCCTCTTCTTTATCTTATTATAAATATTCATGACCTCCATACACGTATATCCGTTCGCTACGGCCATTTGTTTTAAAATGCATTGTTCTTTTTCCACTTCCTGTCGGCTTCGTAGCCTGTACACCATCGAAGTAAAATATGCCCGTTTGTATCGCGGTGGGTGACAAGAGCGCTCATTAACAACCAAATCTGTACACGTATGGTTTCGGAATATGCTACATTCATGCTTCCCATCTTTCTTTATAAGTGTTAAATCTTCTGCAAAATCCACAGTGAATCTAATTTCCGGGTGCTGAGAACTCATTCTTTTTGCTACGTTTTCAGTATCATTTTTGTGTCCTTTGTATAATAAAATGGAGTCGTCAACGTGTTTCCTGTAATTTAGTATTTTCTCAGCGATATCAGGGTTTTCATCAAAGAATTCGTTTTCCAAGAGATCTATAAAAATGTCAGCCAACGTCCCAGCAAAACTGTTTCTCATAGCCAACCAATATTTCTGTTCATAAATTTTACCCCTGAATGTAAATTAATTGAATGACAAGACTTGTTCCAACATTTCCAATATTTCAATCACTTCTCCCAATGCCAGTTTACCATGATCTCAATCGTTTCTTCTAGGGGAATGTTGTGTACAGATTGGTGATATCCAATGAGGCTAGTGACGCATCCTGAGATATAACTACGTCTTTAACTTTATCGGCAAATTCGTAGCTGTTCCTGATGCTGAAAGTTCGACGATATGTATATGCCAGCTTTGTGTGTTATTTAGCTCTTCGGCTACAGGTATTATTGACGACTGGGCGAATCGATTTTTCAGCCCTATGGAGCTTTATTTGTGACCGTAATTCGGGGATTCGCGTATTCATTACCTTCAATTTAAACTTTTCTTCTTTCGTGAAGAGAAACACATTGTTATCTATTTATTATATTTATGTCTGTTTGAAATTTCCTGGTTGGATCTATCTTAACCTCCACTATTCCGTTCTCCATAAAGAACTTTTCAGTTTTCTCTATATAGCCTGTATCATGTACTAAAACCATAGTGCCGCCTTTATCTGCCTCATGTACCAGTCGCCAGTTGTCGACAATAGTTTTATAATTAATACAAATGACGTGCAATCTGCCAAACAATCTAATGTGATGGAGCATGTGAAGGTTGCTGTGTGTGGACGGGTTACTCCTGTAACCGAAATTGCAGGTACGTTCTGTTACATTTGATGTTGATTGGTTTGCAATTGTGAAGTATTAAGATAGTATCATTATCGTTTCAGATCTGAAGATGGTTCTAGAGGAAGCGAAACCTGTCATATGAATAGACATTTTTACAGCCAAGAAGGATTATAAGTATCATTGTATAACCAGTGATTCCGGTATCCCATGAGACAATTACGTCTGTTCTTGCGTTGCTTACGATTCGGTAATCGTACGTTGCCCAAGACTTAAGCAGGCATCATGAGCGGAACTTCCAGGACCGTCATCTACCCATTCTGAGCGAAGTCCTTTCCGAGCGTACTAGCTGACAGAATACTGCAGCTGACTAACTCGAAACAATGTTCAATTTCAGCAGCTGCTTACAGCCTCCATAACCCGTTTCTTCTACGTGTAGCTGCCCGTGTTCTCCAGTATACCTGATACTTCACCGAAGATTGTAATCGGAAACCAACTGGTATTTCTCTAAGGTACTCTTCTTTGTATGTGTGTGTGTTTTAAGTGATCCAAGATTATATACCGAAAAGGACTAGCAGCTGTACCGACAATACGGACTGTAATGAAGGAAAATTTACGGAAAATGAGAACATTTGCGCGAGCTGTATCAGGATGGACGCAAAGAAAATACAAACATGTCGATGTGACGTAAACTACACAGCTTCAGTTACAACAGGGCAGCTTAACTGACATTTCGCACATTGCTCGCCTTTTCGTTAAATCGGGCTCCGTTAAAATAGCACTCAATACCGCCGTTGTTTGCTATAAACAAAGTGAGTGGACTTCAAACAGCGCGTTTAGTATCCGAAAGCATCGTGATTGCACGGGGAACAAACGGCCGCTGAAAATGTTTGCGGTTTGTGGAAACAGCACGCGATCTAGTGTTTTTGCTGGAAGCGAAACGGTTAATTGCCGCATATAACTGACTGTGCGCTTTCAGAAGTTGCGTTATTTGCACCCACGAAACGCACTGTCAAAGGCACAGAAAGTGCGCCATATTACGTTACACTCGCTGACAACCACTATGTAAGCAATAACGTGTAGCTGGTGTCAGGGGCTGTTGGTGGAATCAGACTTCATACTACTTTCTGTCCACATAATGTCAGAGCTTTTAATGTGATACGTTGTCTCCATTGGTAGTAATTATTTTGTATGTTTATAAGACCAACGAATTTAAGGTTCGTGCTTTACATGTCACTGTTACTACACCATTGTTAAAACCTCGTATCACATTTTCAGTTTGTGTCTACTCTATTCTAGATATTTATGCTAAAAACAATTTAATTTCATAAAACAAACTTATTTTCCTGCATGAAACCGTGTTTATTTGAACTGAACTAGTTATTTAATTTGTTTAAAATTACTCCTCTTTAGGCACGACCAAGCAACATCATACAAATTTACTGCACACTTAATAAAAATTTTTGATTCACACAGCACAGTGGAAAAATAACATACATTTGTGTACCTGATAACAATTCAGAACAGTGACAGCAATTACGGCAACAATATTATTAGAAATTTACTCTGAACTTAAAGTCACAGCTCTAAGAGTGTTTAAATTACACTATTGCTAGTGTAACTGTTTTTTTACTGCTGAATAGTGTCAGCCTTGGGCCATTACGCATAACCGAGTAGAAAAGTATTTTATGTAAGCAAAATATTAGATCTTCATTACACATAACGCAAACGTTGCTATGGTGAAAAAAGACCACGGCGTATGTAGTAGATAGTTATGAAGTTACATGAATTTAAAGATATTGTGGGTTTAATACTTATACACAAAATTATGTTCTAAGTTTTCTAAGTTATAAATTGAATGTGTAACTCAATAGCAGCAATTTAATCTCAAAATGTTCAAATGTGTATGAAATCTTAAGGGACGTAACTGCTAAGGTCATCAGTTCGTATGCTTACACACTAATTAACCTAAATTATCCTAAGGACAAACACGCACACCCATGCCCGATGGAGGACTCAAATCTCCGCGGGAACCAGCCTTACAGTCCATGACTGCAGCGCCTTAGACCGCTCGCAATTTAATCTCAGTTACTACACTTTCCTACCCGATACTACTACGGGTACACACGTATACAGGACGTTTCACAATCCATGTTATACAGTTGAATCTCAGGTTGTAGAGTGGACTTTTGTAGATCTATATCTACATCCATACTCCGCAAACCACCTAACGGTGCGTGGCGGAGGGTACCTTGAGTACCTCTGTCGGTTCTCCCTTCTATCCCAGTCTCCTATTGTTCCTGAAAAGAAAGATTGTCGGTATGCCTCTGTGTGGGCTCTAATCTCTCTTATTTTATTCTCATAGTCTCTTCGCGACATATACGTCGGAGGGAGCAATATACTGCTTTACTCCTAGGTGGAGGTATGGTCTCGAAACTTCAACTAAAGCCCGTACCGAGCTACTGAGCGTCTCTCTTGCAGTCTTCAATTGGAGTTTATCTATCATCTCCGTGACGCTTTCGCGATTACTAAATTATCCTGTAACGAAGGGCGCTGCTCTCCGTTGGATTTTCTCTATCTCTTCTACCAACCCTATTTGGTACCGATCCCACACCGGTGAGCAGTATTCTAGCAGTGGGCCAACAAGTGTACTGTAACCTACTTCCTTTGTTTTCGGACTGTATTTCCTCAGGATTCTTCCAATGAATCTCAGTCTGGCATCTGCTTTACCGACGATTAACTTTATATGGTCATTCCATTTTAAATCACTCCAACTGCCTACTCCCAGATAACTTATGGAATTAACTGTTTCCGGTTGCTGACCTGCTATATTACAGCTAAATGATAAAGGATATTTCTTTCTGTGTATTCGCAGCACATTATGCTTGTCTACATTCAGATTCAATTGCCATTCCCTGCACCGCGCGTCAATTCTTTGTAGATCCTCCTGCACTTCAGTACGAATTTCCATTGTTACAACCTCTCGGTAGACTACAACATCATCCGCAAAAAGCCTCAGTGAACGTCCTATGTCATCCACAAGGTCATTCACATATATTGTGAACAGCAACGGTGCTACGACTCTCCCCTCCGGCACACCTGAATTCACTCTTACTTCCATCCATTGAGAATGACATGCTGCCTTCTGTTATCTAGGAGCTCTTCAATCCAATCCCAAAATTGGTCTGATAGTCCATATGCTCTTACTTTGTTCAGTAAACGACTGTGGGGAACTGTATCAAACGCCTTGCGGAAGTCAAGAAACTACACAGGAATCCATGTTCGAAAACGTCCTCCAACAACGCTACAGAGCGTCAAAGTTATAGGAACCGGAGGCTGCAAATGTATGTGTATACAGGATGGTTCGTTTATTATGTGAAAGAGTTTTAGGGATGATGGAGACAAATAAATCTCTCAATTTGGGATAATGGTCCCTGGTTGAAAAACCAGCGAGTCATAATATACAAGCGAAAACCATTCTGATAATTCTGACAGTGGAGTAAGTGTACTGGGGTTGTTGTTGCTAAGCATGTAGGGTAGTCAACTTTCAGACTTGGGAGTATTGATCAAGACAAGAAAAAATGTCTAGAAAAGCGTTGGCCCTAATATGCATACCTGAGGAGCTATGAGCACTTGTTCATCTTTGCTAGTGTGAAGCACAACTCCTCTATTCAATAAATGCCCAGAGCTCTTTAGGTATCCGTTTTAGAATCCATGTTTACTAGATATTTTATTTTGGTGCATACTACCATTTCTGAAAGAAGACTACTCTAAAATCTTACCAGAAATAGTATCGGTGCATGTATTTCACTGTCAGAGGTATCAGAACGGTTTTCGCTCATAACTTTCGACTCGTTAATTTCCGGTACAGGGACCCTTACCTCGTATTAATAGACTTATCCTTATCTATCATCCTCGAAACTTTGCAATATCATCACGGAAGCACCCTGCATATAGGATGTTTTTTTTCACTGTGTACAAACTCTATGGATTGATCGATGAGGGATACGGAACAAAAAAGGTCTAATGAACTTATGTCCGGAAATAGGTGGTTTCCGTGTTAGAAATCATTTATTCCATCATGCTTTGTTACAGAGACCGCGGCCTAATACACGCTGTACCATGCAGATACAGTTACAGTATGCATGGTTTCCTCCTACAGGATCGTACGGCCCAGTCCTGCCCTAGCACTCTCTGCTGTCATAGTAATTGGTAATGTTATGTCTTCACTGCTTTGCTGACTCACCTTGTAGTGGATGTGATACAGCATTGTAAACAATGCCTTCGCATTCGAATAGAAAGCATGCCAACATGGTGTTTACTTGTTTTTTTGGTCATCAGTCTACTGACTGGTTTGATGCTTCCCGCCACGAATTCCTTTCCTGTGCTAACCTCTTCATCTCAGAGTAGCACTTGCAACCTACTTCCTCAATTATTTGCTTGACGTATTCCAATCTCTGTCTTCCTCTACAGTTTGTGCCCTCTGCAGCTCCCCTAATACCATGGAAGTCATGTCTTAGCAGTTGTCCTATCATCCTGTCCCTTCTCCTTATCAGTGTTTTCCACATATTCCTTTCCTCTCCGATTCTGCGTAGAACCTCCTCATTCCTTACCTTATCAGTCCACCTAACTTTCAACATTCGTCTGTAGCACCACATCTCAAATGCTTCGATTCTCTTCTGTTCCGGTTTCCCCACAGTCCATGTTTCACTACCATACAATGCTGTACTCCAGACGTACATCCTCAGAAATTTCTTCGTCAAATTAAGGCCGGTATTTGATATTAGTAGACTTCTCTTGGCCAGAAATGCCTTTTTTGCCATAGCGAGTCGGCTTTTGATGTCCTCCTTGCTCCGTCCGTCATTGGTTATTTTACTGCCTAGATAGCAGAATTCCTTAACTTCATTGACTTCGCGACCATCAATCCTGATGTTAAGTTTCTCGCTGTTCTCATTTCTACTATTTCTCATTACCTTCGTCTTTGTCCGAATTACTCTCAAACCATACCGTGTACTCATTAGACTGTTCATTCCGTTCAGCAGATCATTTAATTCTTCTTCGCTTTCACTCAGGATAGCAATGTCATCAGCGAATCGTATCATTGATATCCTTTCACCCTGTATTTTAATTCCACTCCTGAACCTTTCTTTTATTTCCATCATTGCTTCCTCGATGTATAGATTGAAGAGTAGGGGCGAGTGGCTAAAGCCTTGTCTTACTCCCTTCGTAATACGAGCACTTCGTTCTTGATCGTCCACTCTTATTATTCCCTCTTGGTTGTTGTACATATTGTACCTGACCCGTCTCTCCCTATAGCTTACCCCTGCTTTTTTCAGAATCTTGAAGAGCTTGCACCATTTTATACTGTCGAACGCTTTTTCCAGGTCGACAAATCCTATGAACGTGTCTTGATTTTTCTTTAGCCTTGCTTCCATTATTAGCCGTAACGTCAGAATTGTCTCTCTCGTGCCTTTACTTTTCCTAAAGCCAAACTGATCGTCACATAGCTCATTCTCAATTTACTTTTCCATTCTTTTGTATATTATTCTTGTAAGCAGCTTCGATGCATGAGCTGTTAAGCTGATTGTGGGATAATTCTCGCACTTGTCTGCTCTTGCCGTCATCGGAATTGTGTGGATGAAGCTTTTCCGAAAGTTAGATGGTACGTCGGCAGACTCGTGTATTCTACACACCAACGTGAATAGTTGTTTTGTTGCCACTTCCCCTAATGATTTTAGAAATTCTGATGGAATGTTATCCATCCCTTCTGCCTTATTTGACCGAAAGTCCTCCAAAGCTCTTTTAAATTCCGATTCTAATACTGGATCCCCTCTCTCTTCTAAACAGCCTCCTGTTTCTTCTTCTATCACATCAGACAAATCTTCACCCTCGTAGAGGCTTTCAATGTATTTGTTCCACCTATCTGCTCTCTCCTCTGCATTTAGCAGTGGAATTCCCGTTGCACTCTTAATGTTACCACCGTTGCATTCCTCAGCGACTTGTATTTCTGTATTCCTGATTTTCCCGGAACATGTTTGTACTTCCTCCTTTCATCAATCAACTGAAGTATTTCTTCTGTTACCCATGGTTTCTTCGCAGCTACCTTCTTTGTACCTATGTTTTCCTTCCCAACTTCTGTGATGGCCCTTTTTAGAGACGTTCATTTCTCTTCAACTTTGTTGCCTACTGCGCTATTCCTTATTGTTGTATCTATAGCGTTAGAGAACTTCAAACGTATCTCGTCATTCCTTAGAACTTCCGTATGCCACTTCTTAGCGTATTGATTCTTCCTGACTAATGTCTTGAACTTCAGCCTAATCTTCATCACTACTTTATGGTGATCAGAGTCTATCTCTGCTCATGGGTACGCCTTACAATCCAGTATCTGATTTCGGAATCTCTGTCTGAGCATGATGTAATCTAACTGAAATATTCCCCTATCTCCAGGCCTTTTCCATGTATACCTCCTCGTCCCCCTTTACATACTGCATTACCCTTTCAATATCCTCATACACTTTCTCTATCTGTTCATCTTCAGCTTGCGACGTCGGCATGTAAACCTGAACTATTGTTGTCGGTGTCGGTCTGCTGTCGATTCTGATTAGAACAACCCGGTCACTGAACTGTTAACAGTAAGAGACCCTCTGCCCTACCTTCCTATTCATAACGAATCCTACACCTGTTATACCATCTTCTGCTGCTGTTGATACTACCCGATACTCATCTGACCAGAAATCCTTGTCTTCCTTCCACTTCACTTCACTGACCCCTACTATATCTAGATTGAGCCTTTGCATTTCCTTTTCAGATTTTCTAGTTTTCCTACCACGTTCAAGCTTCTGACACTCCACGCCCCGACTCGTAGAGCATTATCCTTCCGTTGATTATTAAATCTTTTTACCATGGTAACCTCCCCCTTGGCAGTCCCCTCCCAGAGATCCGAATGGGGGACTATTCCGGAATCTTTTGCCAATGGAGAGATCATCATGACACTTCTTTACTTACGGAAACGTAAATGGCAACCGGCGGTGGGCAGTAAGATTGTATCAGGAGACCTGTCCCCGCCGGCAACAAACACAGCATTCAATATTTGCAATAACAGTACTTCACCGTTTGTCTCAGACAGGGTCGTTTCAGGAAGCAGGATATTATGAAGGACGAACTTGAAATGTTTGGACACCAGACACAGAGGAAAATGTGATCAACACTATGGAAGGCGACCGCTTTGTCAGTATCAGGCAGTTGGCCCGCCAGTACAGGATCAGCCAGACGTCCGTGTAGAACATTCTCCATGACTATTGTTACTACACTTGCCACTTATACCGTGTGCAGGGCTTACTAGCTACCGGCTATTCACATCTGGAGCAGTTTTATCACAGGTTTCTTCACATGGAAACCAGCAGTCCTGGATTTATCTCATCCATCTTATTCACTGAAGAGGCCACCTTTACGGGGAGTGGTATCTTCGACTTTCATAACACTCGTCTGTGGGACAGTATGCAGGACCGCCACGGTATGGGGACTGTGAATAATTACCAACGGTGCAGCCGGAATGTGTGGGACGGAATAATTGGCGACCATATTTTGGGACCACTCTTTCTTCCGTGTTGCCTATCAGGCCGGAGCTAAAAGCGCTTCCTGCGAGACACTTTGCACCCTGCTGGAAGAAAAGCCATTGGTGATTGGATGGGGTTATGTGGCTGTTATGTGGTACTCTAGCCCACTTCGTCTTTAACGTCCGGACCCATCTCAAGCGAGTCTTCCTTGGTCGAGGGATAGGACGAAGTGGTCCAGTTGCATGGCCTGTTCGTTCACCGGACCTCAACCCGTACGACTTCTTCCTATGGGGCGATCTAAAAAATTTCGTGCATGCAGAGCCCATTCGAAATGTGGAGTCACTGGACCGGCGTATTCATGCTATCTTTGACACTTATCGGATGCACCTTGGCCGATGTGAACATGTGAGATAGATACAACATTCTACGTCTAGTACAAACATATATTGAGGCACATGGAAACCATCTTCAACACATACTGTAAGTACGGCTGCATGGTGCAGTGCATACTAGACCGCAGTCTCTGTAACAGTGTGTGATTGAATAAATAGTGTCTAGCATGGAAACCGTGCATTTCCGAAAATAAGTTCATTAGACCTTTTTTGTTCCGCATCCTCTCATCGATCAGTCCCTAGAGTTTTTACACGGTTGAAACAATCACCCTGTATACATACGTTTACAGGTGGCGGCCTCTACACCTCTAACGTTCTGCAGCGTCAGTGGGTGACGTTTCCGGACTTAGGTTCCTATGTAAAACTTTATCCACTAAGTCTCCTCTGCACCATGTACAAATATGTAACACCCTTCATATTACACACATATAGGCTACTAACGGTATATATAACAGTAGCCGCCCGTAGTGACCGAGCGGTTCTAGGCGCTGCAGTCTGGAACCGCGCGACCGCTGCGGTCGCAGGTTCGAATCCTGCTTCGTGATGTCCTTCGGTTAGTTAGGTTTAAATAGTTCTAAGTTCTAGGGGACTGATGACCATAGATTTTAAGTCCCATAGTGCTCAGAGCCTTTTGAGCCAATTAAAAAGACTACAATCCAGTTTACAAACCATGTCACCGTGAACGATTTTCGCCCTATATTAAGAACTTCACGTCTGTAATAGCTGTGTTCGCATCTTCTAAGATTGTACTGAATTTTTATTAGGGATGCCATCACTTGATGTTTCCCCAGAGTTGTGTTCCTTCCTGGAGCGCTGCAAACTCAAAATAATTTTTACATTTCGTTTGATCATGCTCTTGGCGCAAAATTAACTTATTGCATTTTCTAGACTTCAGTTTTCGCTACGGTTACTCTGATTGTTTGTTTGTTTTCTGAACAATGAATGTGCTTCGAAGAACTTTCATTTAGCAGAACATACTTTTCTTTTCACTGAATGCTTGTTTCGCGTATGCTCCACTACCATAAGAGTGTGTTCTAACATGCTGCTGTGTAAAACAAGTAAATGTTATATGAAAGTACATATAACGTATAGAATACATGCAATTTGAAACTGTAGAAGTCATACTTGAACCGTTTTAGTGAAGTTTAGGACACCAACAGTACATATTATTTCTCATGTAGCTCTCCGTCTTCTGAAGTGTTGCTAATGCTTCATCAAAGTTTTTCATCTGCAACCAGTTAATATTTCTCTGAGGTACCGTGTATTGTCGAAGGGACGTTACTCTCACTAGTTGAGCACAGCGGACGTGTTGCGTCTTTCCGCCTTCAGCGCAAGCATACTCTCTAAGTTTACTTTCTCCGACTGACACTAACGTGTGTAATCCATAAACCGTTTTCCCATCGAAGTTTGGACCCGTTCCTTGTATTCCGTTAACTTGAACATCGCGTGACGTGACGCTGTACAGCCACAAGAACATGGCGAATGAAGACATGAAATCAATATTGAAATTCACGTTTAGAGATGACTTTGCTAGGCCAAAAAGTACTCGAAGTCTAATGAACTCTAACGTTAAATTACGAAGTTTTTTGGACAACATGGTTCTGCACAGAAGCAGTGATTAGTAAGATTAATCAATAATTAAAAAACAGTCTTGATTCCATTTATTATTATTATTACTATTATACCGCAAACCGGTTTCAACTTGACGTAGAAGTCATGTTCTGGGCGCTTACACCATTGGTCGAGTGCTGGTGGTTTCACTCCTTGAAACGTCCCCTTAGAACAATTATACAATACTGTGCTTAAACTGACACTCAATATTTTTAGCGCAACGCAATCTGACTTTCAAAAATCCCTACAAAAAATGGCCCTGACTAACATTAACCTATACCTTTCACAAATCGCTTGCCTCACAAAAATCTTGTTTACTCGAACTACAGCAATACAGCGAGCGTCACTACTGCCAGCTAAATAAAAGATTCAAACTACGGAAGGCACTAACTACTGATAGGGATAGTTAGCAAATGAAAGATTTTAATAGAGAACAAACAATGTATTTACTTTAGTATCATTAAAAGTCATAATATATATAGCAATTCAAGACATCCAGTCTTACAAATTTCAAAACTCCGCCATTTCTCTCCCCACATCCACCACTGCTGGCGGCGCACCTCCAACTGCGCAACGCTACGCGCTGTTAACATCCAGCTGCGCAACACTACAATGGCAGACAACAATGCAAACCACCCACAGACTGCGTACAGTACAGCCAGTGACTTCTCATACAGAGCGCTACGTGGCGTTACCAGTATAAGAACCTAAACAGTCTACTTACATCCTGTCATAGTTTCCTGCCGTTATGTCGACAGAAGTCAAACCACCAGCAATCGACCAACGGTGTAAACGCCCAGAAGATGACCACTACGTCGGGTTGAAACCGGCTGGCGATATAATAATAATAAATGCGATGAAGACTGTTTTTTAATTATTTATAAATTACGCAGTGGTGAGAAGGTTTTCAGAGCCAGCTATCTCTACCAGAAACTTCTACCGAAAAGCACATGAAGTTTCGAGCTGCTGCTGGAGACTACGTTAACTTCAAATTAAACCCATATGTAATGTGTACTCGAGTGGCTGTACTTGCAACTACTTGTGTTACGTGGCTTGTGAACGTGTCTGGAGTGAACGTATCTAAGTGGGAGATAATGTCTGCGTACGGAACACACTCTGCCAGGTAGCGGATGCCTCGTCGCTGCTGCCGCCGCTGCCTACTGTTCCCTGCGTGGTCCGCACACACGGTGCCCGAGCAAGGGTCGTCGACGCGCACTAACGCTGACAGATGAGCAGCGGCGACGTCCGGCGCCCGCCGCCTCCGCGAGAACTTCGCCACAATCCATTACTGGCCACCACCGACGCCGCCTCCCACCGCTGCCTCGGCTGCTCGCATGTGGGCCACACAAGTGGTGTGTCGTCACAACACACGTCCTCATTCAGCTGTGCATTGCATTAAAGAGGACTACTCACCAACCATGAAAACTACAAGTAACGCGATGCTGACATCGAGGAAAGACATCTTCCACACACCTGTGCACCAGCTGCACTACTCACTGTTACATATAAATTACTCTATACGTGCTGAGGATTAGATGGGTAGGTCAAGTAGCTAATGACGGATAGTGCGCTGTTTCGATATTTAACAGAAATCGCTTTGTAACCTCCTTCCCTGTAGCTGAGTAACCTGCTGCCCTAGTCTCGCTAGGGGTCATGTGCTCAAGCTGCCGCGACGACTTAACGGCGGTCTGCATCAGCTCGAACTGAATCGATCATCACTGACATGGAGGATGGCCATTTTGGACATAACAAAGCAAAATTGTGGGATTCCAATGTCAAATATAGTTTGCAGTGCAATCGGCAGTTAAAATAATTTCAAATACTGGGTGATCAAAAAGTCAGCATAAATTTGAAAACTTAATAAACCACGGAATAAGGTAGAGAGAGAGGTAAAAACTGACACACATGCTTGGATAGACATGGGGTTTTATTAGAACCAAAAAAATACAAAAGTTCAAAAAAAAAGTCTGACAGATGGCGCTGAACAGCAAAACGTCAATGACTGTGCATGACAATCGGGTATAAAAGGAGCTGCAATGAGAGAGAGAATCAGATGCGCCAGCTGTCGCAGCATGTTGACGTTACCCGAAAAGGCGCTGTTAGTGAAGCTGTATTATCAGAATGGGGATTGTGCTAGTTCAGCGTTACGATCCCATCGCCATTGGAAGGGGACTCGAACGGGTAAAGGTCCGTTGACAAATGCAGCTGTGGCGAGAATGATTTCGAAGTTCGAAGCCACGGATTGTTTAGACGATAGACACCGTAGTGGCCGACCGAGCACAAGTCGTAATGCTGCTCAGACAGTTCAGGAAGAAATGGAGGCTGTAGCGGATTCGTCTATGCACGGGGAAGTCAGCGCTCGTGCAGTCGCACGTCACACCTGCATTCCATACACTACTGTTTGGTTTGCACTATGGCGTACCTTCCGATGCTATCCGTACTAAATTCATCGGCATCATTAACTGTTACCTGGTGATTTCGCGTAGTGGAGGGCATTTGCGGTGTGGTCGTTTCAAAAGATGGCGGAAGATGACGATTGGTTGAGTAACGTGTTGTGGACCGACGAAGCTAAAAAAAAAAAAAAAAAAATAGGTTCAAATGGCTCTGAGCACTATTGGACTTTAACATCTATGGTCATCAGTTCCCTAGAACTTAGAACTACTTAAACCGAACTAACCTAAGGACATCACACAACACCCAGCCATCACGAGACAGAGAAAATGAATAACCCCACCGGGAATCGAACCCGGGAACCCGGGCGTGGGAAGCGAGAACGCTACCGCACGACCACGAAATGCGGGCTCGGCGAAGCTCATTTGACGCTCCGAGAGCCTGTCAACTCCCACAACTGCAGAATTTGGGCTACCGAAAATCCTAGAACTGTCGTGGAAACTCCATTGCACGACGAGAAAGTCACAGTATGGGTTGGATTTACCACATCTACCGTTGTCGGGTTTTTTTTCTTCGAGGAAATGCGTTATTCTGGTTTTGTAACTGCTACCGTGACGGGTGAGAGGTACGCCGATATGTTACAGAATCGCATCAGCGTGGCTGATAAACACCTGCTGCAACGTACGATATTACAAGACATGTGAAAGATCTCCTGCGCCCGTCGTTTGGGGATGATCGTGTACTCAGCCGACACTTTCGTCATGCTTGGTCTCCCAGGTCCACAGACCTCAGTCCGGGCGATTATTGGCTTTGGGGTTACCTGAAGTCGCCAGTGTATTATGATCGACCGGCATCTCTACGGATGCTGAAAGACAACATCCGACGCCAATGCCTTACCATAACTCCGGACATGGTTTACAGTGCTGTTCACAACATTACTCCTCGACTACAGCTTTTGTTGAGGAATGATGTTGGACATATTGAGCATTTCCTGTGAAGAACATCGTCTTTCTTAATTTGTTATGCTATCTATTGCTATTCTGATCAGATGAAGCGCCATCTGTCGGCCATGTATTGAACTTTTGTATTTTTTTTTTTTTTTTGGTCGAAATAAAACCCCATGTCATTCCAAGGATATGTGTCAATTTTTACCTCTCTATCTACATTATTCCATGATTTATTCAGTTTTCAAATTTACACTGACTTTTTGATCACCCGGTATATCTCTTACTTCATTGAAGTTAGTTCTACGAGTAATTGAAGTTTTAAACCACATGGTTCGCATCTACTTGGCTAATATACTCCAAAATATTGTACTTCATATAATTATTTCGCAACACATCGAAACGTTATCTGTATGCTCCACTGTAAAAATTTTCGGTCATAAAAATTATTACCCTGTAGACTGTAAATGGGTTATAACAAATGACACAAGGTTGGAATATTTTTCCAAATGTAATTTATGTAGTATTTCGAGGAAATTTATTGTTCAGTAGACAGAAAACTACCAACATTTCAAAGGAGGTGCTGACGTCAGCCGCAATTGGCCACTGAAATAAATTAGTGGTGAAAGTTTTAACATTTGAGCCAGACCACGACCCGAACCTGGATTTCCCACTTAACGGAAACGGTCTCACGAACTGCTTCGACTATCCGAGCACGCTTTCCATCTGACGCAAAGTCTCAACTTGTTGCACACTACCAAGTGACATCCCTCTCCATTTATCTCATTTGCTCTCAGCGGTACCCGTAGACCCGTAAGAGGTTCGGACCCTACGGTGCATCCGAAATGAGAATATCACAGCAGTCAAGCTTATGGATATGCTACATATGTCGTGTCGGTTACCGTGGGAGCCAGCACGGTCACGAACATGGAAGGAGAGAAGTTGCGATGCGATGGCTGGCGACACGAATCAGAAATGATCTGTACATTAAACTTTCTAATTAATGGGACACTTTATTTCTAAAAAGAAAAGAAACGTAACTCAACTTCCTGTTATGAGTGGATCGAGGCGCTTCTTGTGCTTCGTATGTGCAAATGCATCAATACACTATTGCTATTGAAGACCGCAGGCTAAGTTCTGTCTTCCAATTACTGAGTACTGATGCTCTCGAAGTCTGCTAGCGAACTGGGTTCGACCAGCGGTGGGCTCCTGGTTAAGTCAACGTTGCCAGACGGCTGTGTCTTCCTACAGGTGTGGGGCGCTGCCCGCTATTTCCATTGGGGTGAGGGGTCAGCGCCTTCTTGAAGCCATGTCGCAGCGCTGCACAGTTCGGTGTCCAAATCTATGCTTTAGGACGAAGCCATGTCGCAGCGCTGCACAGTTCGGTGTGCAAATCTACGGTTTAGGACTGCACTATATATATATATATATATATATATATATATATATATATATATATATATATATATATATATATATATATGGTATCTGCCTTTAAATATCTGTTAGCACTGATACCCTCTGTGTGGATGCACATAGTGTCCCAACCTCTCACGCGGATACAGGAAATAAGATAAATGGACAGGGACGCTACTTAGTAGTGTGGGAGAAGTTGAGAATTGGGGCGGGCTGGAAAGTGTGCTGAGAAAGCTAGAGCGATTAAGGCGATTGGTCGCGTAAAGCGGGAAATCCTCCTTTGAGACTCGTTCTGGCACAAATTTTCTACTTCCGCTATTAAATTATTTGAATGCCGAATTGCGGCTTACGCCGGTACGGCAGATCTATCAAAAACACTTATCAATAAAAACACTTACATATAAATTTTATTGTGTTCTAAAAATACAGTTAACTTTTCATAAATAATTCATTATTTTGTAAAAGTTACATACGGTCCTTTACGTGTGGCACATTTTTCAACCCGTAAACTTATATTTTGCAACTTCATAAATTAGTTTATACTACTATTTTATTCCTTTGATTTCAATGAGATTGCCAAAATGATAAGTTTAAATTAAGTTGTTAATAATACAGTAATAGAATTACATTATAATCACTAATTCGGACAATACAGCCTCTGGAATTTGCTATAGGTTTTATTTGTTATTACACAGATCTGAATATACGCCAAATTATCAGTTAGTATTTCTTAATAGGTATGTACATAACCTTCTTTCAGCGATCTTATAGCAGGTACTTTGTTTTACAGAAATGCGAGTAAATTACTCTCGTTAGAGCTAAAAACATAAAGGGCTTATTTTTACTGTTGTCATGAAATGCGACATAAAACACAGCGTGATATCGTGGGAAAGTGTTACCCTTTTGAGTAAGAAACCACATTTCTGAGTAGGAAACTCTTGTCCTGAGATTATCTGCTAGCAAAACGACAAACACTGCATCAAGCATAGATACAAAAGTGCGAGTGTTGTCTCTCACGTTATCTTCGAAAAAGGAGCATTTCACACGGAAAGTACTGGTTTCGTGCGGAATATGTACGCTTTGAGAAATTGCTGGAAGTGAATGTTATTTCTAGCGAGTGGCTGTCACTATTTTGTTAGCTTATACGCTCGAGAATCACATCTCTCGGATTTGGTCGAAGACACTCCTTGAAATTAATCTGCTATTTGTGCCTACAGAATTCGCATGCAAAGTGAAAATAGTGAATCGTACGCCGTGGCTCCAAATGGTCCTGCCTGGAAAGCACAGCAGTGTGTAGACCGTACGAACATTCTCTCTCGCGAGTCGTAGAGATCATGCTATTATGTGTTCTAGTTTTGAGTTCACTACATTTCTTTTAAACGGTTAATCGGTGGCTAACCTACATTGATCATAGTTTCTGTCTGTTCTTGCAGCAGTTACTTTTGTTTAGTCGATTGGTGCCCCCTTTAATTTGATAATACTGTATCGTTTTTGGATGGATTTAGCCGATTTATGCCCCCTTTCATTTGACAAAACTGTATAATTTTTGGATGGGTCCGCCTAGAGCAAAACGCAGTTTTATCATTTCTTCTATTTCCCAGACACATTCTGCTGAAATTTCAGCATTATCAGCGAGCTTTTATTTTCCTTCTTGTTACCACATGCTGCGGTTCCCTTGGTTTTCTTGTTTGTTTTTACAATTGTTTTCATTCACAGTTTCTCATTTTTTCTGGTCTGTCCGTTACCTGCTATATGTAACTTTCAGACGCTTTTTACTCCCGTAGTGAAAGTCACTTAGAGCTGTTTTCCACAGTGAAGATAATGGGGAGACCAGAAAAAACGACAAACTGTGAAAGAAAGCAAGTGCAAAATCGAACACAAAAAATAGCAAAAATCACAGCATATGGTAGCAAGAAAGAAACTATAAGCCAACTGATTATATCTAAACCTTAGCGAAGTAAATCTCGAAATAGATGAAAAAGTAAATCTCTGCTTTGCTCAAGGTAGAGCCCCTCCAAAAAACAAATCTATTTGCAATCTAACACGGACATAAGAGCTTGAACCTCAAGAAAATTAGATCAAATTAATTGTTACCCTTGTGTGATTTAGTTTTTTGCTCAGGACTAATTTACCTGCTTGCTGTATAGTCAAAACATTTGGGGCGTTAGTGTTTCCATTTTATTTGTACGTTTCTCAATACGAACACCCTGGATCATTTCCATTGTACCTTCAGTGTTTAAGTAATTTTTCTATGAGCTGGATGTCCATCGTTCTGGCTATCCGAATTCGCGAGTCTGTTTGCCGAACGTGCGGGACATGCGCTGTACAGTGGAGCCGAAGAGCAGAGAGTTGGCTTTGAGAATTGGTCCCAGTTACCATGCTATTTTTGTTGCCAAGTACGGCTCGGGCGTTAGAGGGCAGAGTTCACAGTCCGTGTCAGTTAACGATTGGTGACTGTGGACATATACAGTAAAGTGCCAAAGAAACTAGTAACGGCATGGGTATTCAAATATAAAGATATGTAAAGGAGCAGAATACGGGGCTGGGGTCCGAAATGCCTATATAAGACAACAAGTGTTCGGCGCAGTTCTTATATCAGTTACTGCTGCTACAATCGCAAGTTATCAAAATTTAAGTGAGTTGTAACGTGGTGTTACAGCCGGCGCACTAGCGATGGGACACAGCATCTCCGAGGAGGGAACAGGCCGTACGACCATTTCACGAGAGTACCGTGAATATCAGTAAATCGGTTGAACATCAAATCACCGACATCACCGCCGCCGGAAAAAAGATCCGGCAAAAACGGGACCAACGACGACTGAAGAGAATTGCTGGCATGGAACGACAACATCGCATTAGTGTATTGCAATGGAGAGAAAAGTCAGACCATCAGATAAGGGTAGAAAATGATTGGGAAACTAAGAATCTTTCTCGAAATGATTGTGATATCGAGAAATGCCAGTATTTCAGTATACGCCTAATCCTAATATGGCTACAATACAAAGAATTACTAAATTGCCTATGGAAACTCGAGGTCAAATTTTAGAATCTTTGTATTTATCAGTTACGTTACCACAGCACTCTACCGCCCTTTGTCCGCAGCTCGTGGTTGTACGGTAGCATTCTCGATTCCCGCACCCGGTTTCGATTCCCGGCGGGGCCAGGGATTTTCTCTGCATCGTGATGACTGGGTGTTGTGTGATGTCCTTCGGTTAGTTAGGTTTAAGTAGTTCTACGTTCTAGGGGACTGATGACCATAGATGTTAAGTCCCATAGTGCTCAGAGCCATATGAACCATTGTTACTGCCCTTTAAATTCCCGTTCTTGTAGTGTTGAGGCCATTCACCTGTCAGCAAATGAGCGGTTGGCTAGCGTTATTGATCAGATTATTCGAAAAGGGAATACACTGAATATTTGACAGGGTAAGATTATTAGCTGGTTGTCCGGCGGACTGTGAAATAAATTAACATTCATTATTTTCGGGTACGGGATAAACAAGAAATTCTTGAGAATTACGTTGATAACGTCCAATGAAGAACTCCTGCCAGTTTGTTCCAGTGACTCAGCGCAAGAACGTTGTTTCAATCAAGTGCATTTTCGTATCACTAACATGACGAATTAATAGTGTATGGCAGATACAAAGAAGGTTGAAGCGCATATTCCTTGTTGCAATACTATAGTGCTTAAGTCAGGCAATTCGACAGCTTGTAGAATTGCCATGAGCCTTTAAAAAGACTGTACACAGCACATTCAATTTAGTGTACTTCGATGAGAAGCTTTTGTGTCAATCTGGGGACTGTCTTGGGAGAATGTTGTATCTACTTATTTTTCAATCGTTACTTCACAGAAGTCATAATATAGCTACAGAAGGAAATATTGCAATATATCTTGAGAAAAAAGTTACTCTCCTTTTTTCGACGATATACGAGAACAAGAACATTATTGGAGGCTAGTTATATTTATGCAAATATAACAATCGGCAGGCACCTTCTATGAGCTCCATTCGCGTTTACAACATGGTTGTGGTTGCGTGGAAAGTGCTCCATTCATCAGTGAAACAAAGCCAAAAGCCTCTCTCATATTGGTGGTTGTGTTAGGGTGTGCGATGTTCATGTGTTTGGAGTGAATGTGTTGGAAGCATATCGAGTATAAGAATAAAGATCAGTTATTTAACTTTAATATCGTCATTTCGTAGATAGTAATACTTCAGTTCTAGGATACGGTGAACATCGAAAACAGACTTTCGTACACTGCTCAAGTCCGGGAATGTTAGAACACAAATTTACTGCTGTCATTACCACTACATAACTTCGTTACGAAACAGGCTTTACATTTATAGCATACACCTGACAACTCGGCGAGGTCTCCTACAAATGTTTCATTTGCTGACTACATCTTTATTTATAGAGACTAAGTTTCTGTATATTGGCTTATCAGCAGAGCTTCTGTGAAGTTTGTAAGGTAGGAGACGATATACTGGCGGAATTAAAGCTGTGAGGACGGGGCGTGAGTCTTGCTTGGGTAGTTCATTCGGTAGAGCGCTTGCCCGCGAAAGGCAAAGGTCCCGAGCTCGAGTCTCGGTCCGGTACACAGTTTTAATCTGCCAGGAAGTTTCATATCAGCGCGCACTCCACTAAAGAGTGAAAATCTAATTCTGGAATGGCTATTATCTTAAAACTAAGTTACAAAATTTATCTTTTGTTTGCAGGTCCATGTACGAAATCCCAGCAAACACTGACAACTTGGGCTGCATAATACCGTAGCATGCATATTGGGGAGCCCAGAATGAAATGACGCAGCCCATTGACATAATAATATTTAAAGCTTCCGGCTACTTAACATATATAGTGATATCTGCGATTTTCGACTGTGTGCGATTTTCTTCGCAGGATGATGCGATGGCATACAAGCTAGTGATGCCTGACATGCTCACCGTAATGTATTTGAAAACGGTAACTATTACTCGTGTATAGCAATAAATGCTTGTACGTTTCGTTGGTGAAACATGAAATTATCTGTCAAAAATCATTTTGTAGTTTGGGAGGATTTTATAGTTCGCTCATGATTAACAGGTCAAGCATATTACACTATATGATAGGAAACGACTCATCACGAAGGAATTATCCGAATCGGACGGAAATCGATAGATGTGACGTATATGTACTAAGAAACATATGATTACTAATCAACCCAAAGACAGTGTCCCGCAGGGCATCCACTTTCTCATAGAGCCGCGGCGCGTTGTTGCGTATGGTCGTGTTTAGGTGGACGATATCCGCTTCCTCGTAGAGAGTGACAGTTCTCGTGAGTGGCGGGGCGTGCTGGCTCCACCTGAGCACCTTGTTCTGCAGGCGCTTCAATGTCCGCATCCTGGTGATACTAATCGTGGCCCATGCAGCAGATCCATACGTGAGGGCAGGCAGCATAACTATTCTGCAGATGCGGAGCTTGGTATGCGGTTGAGTTCCCTGCTCTGGAGGAGTGGGTGGAAGGCCCTGGTCAGCTTTGGCCCTTTGTTGTCGAAACACTCCGCATGAAACTGGAGAAGCAAGTTATGGTCCACCCGCGCGTGTGGTTGTTGACGACCACGGCGTCTTCGCACCTGAAATTGGGGTCGTGCAGAGGAAGTCTGTGGAAGATTGCTAAGCTGGAGATATATAGAGCTGTAGCAATTGTACAATACCAGGATATATTATGTCAGTACATAATGTAATATTATTGTGATAATCCGGCTGCGAGTATCTGCGATGATGCCCAATCTTAAGAGAGACGACAGTGCTCTTGGCTGTGAAAAAACAGCATGTATGTGAGCCGTGCGTAGCTCGTTTTCCCGCTATCATGTGTTTGACACCCTGTTTTTAAGGTACTTCCTCCTCACTATGTTAATTTAACTTACTACTGTCACAGAGTTGCTGCTTTGCCTGACCGTGACCGGCGTTAAGCAGCGCGTATCGATATCCCTTCTCGTAGTATCTTTGCATGACTGCTGTTACTTCACCGTCGTTGACTGTCGTGAAGGTTTTCGGGTCTCGAGTTCGCGTCTGCCAGTCAGTTGGAACGCGTCTGGAGCGCTGTACGGACCTTCGAGTCGGGAAGTTGCAATGCGACACTTGGTTAGTCGGGTTGGAGCAACAGTGAGGTCTGCGTCGACATAGCTCGCCTGACCATTGCTCCTACGCATCACTTGATCCGGGCCACGGTCTTGGTGGATCGTCGGTCGGTCGTCCTACCGGACGACGCGTTTTGGCTCCCCGACCGCTCATGAGTCGTGAGGACTAGTTTAGATTTTGTCTGCATTCTGCGGCTAGTCGGTCGGTTGCTGCGGACCAGGGAAGATATCTGCGCGCGGTGCAGTCGGCTGGGTCCCCTGCCGGTCCTTGCGCAGTATCGGAGTACGTGTGGAGCTGTCCGATCGCTACGAGCTTCGTGGTTCACCGTCCCAGGACGTCAAAGTTGAGTAGTGCTTTCAACTACCCAAGCCACGCTTATTCATGTTGTGTGCTTCGTTTCGGTGGTTCGCTGTTTGACATGTTTTCCTGTGAGCAACACCGAGTGTTTCTATTGCTGAATTTTTGCCGCCATGGTGTGCAATTAACTATATTGGTTGACTACAATTCAAGTGTACCAGCTGAATTTTCTGCTTTGTGCCCGTTAGTGTTCTGGTTACCTGCCTTGGCCACTAACGTAATTTCAGGCAGCGTCCTTTCCTCACCTGTTATCGTTGTCCTACATGGTGTGTAGTTTTGACAGCTAATACATATTTCACAGTGAATAATCACGTTCGTAACTTTTGGTTTTCGAGTTCTCATGTACCTATTGGTGGCAAGCAAGTTGTTCATCGGTCGGTCCGTGCCTGTCCGCTAGTTGCGTTGCGACAGATCAAGTGTAGTTGGGCTCGCCACCTGTCTCACCTAAGTCAACGAGGGCAGACCGCCCTTCCTGGAGGCTTCTGAGTGCCGTTTTCTTTAATGTCCTTCTCATTGGTGTTTAATTGTCTGTTTGTAATCTATCATAGACAATTATTTAAGAAATTCTGCTTTTTACTGGATTATATGTATTTTTGAATTTTGGAAAGTCAGTTGTGAGCCTTCAGGCACTTATATCCATATTCTAATTAAAAAATAAACATGGGGGCTTTATACCTTTGAAAGGCTGTGGCAATTTTAAAATTCTGAAAATTTTATTGTGGGCCTTCAGCCGTTTGTATTGCGTCTTGTTTATGTTTGTCAATTCGTATTTGTTTTGAGGCTCTCAGCCACGCTGCGTATGTATATGTTAATTGCTTTATTTGCAATTTTAACTGCATGTTTTTTTACTTGAGGTTTATCTTGTTGAATTAAGATTTCTTGTTTGGAGGCCTTCAGCAGTGAAATAGTTGCCTTTTTTGAAACTATTAGTTCTAATGGTTCGGCTATGTGCCACTTTGGCTGTAAATGTTATTAAATTATAAAAAATTACTATTTTAAGGTGAAACTGACCCCAAACTCTTATTTGGCCCTTTCCACAATCCTAATCACATGTTATTCCTAGCGGGTTTAGCGGGCGTTTCACTATGATTTTTGTAATTGTTAGAGATGAGGAATGCCGATTGGACGCTGTGTTTTTTTCTTTGATTTTGAGGTCAGATAAGATTGCATATAGAAGTAATTTTGAAGGCCAAAGGAGATATAACTCGTAATCGCATTTATCAAGAATGAAAGAAGGTTCTCTTATGAAAAGAAGGTAAATATCATCTATGAGTTTTTATTCGATGTTGAATTCTTGGACGTTCATAAAAATTATTAGTGTGTTTAGCAATACAGTGCATAATGATTTCTTCGCGAATGAACAATACTGGGCGAATCTGCTATTACCACTGTCCGAACGAAGCGCAATATCTCGCCGTCAGCTTGTGTGTTCCAGACGTTCCTTAAGCGACCGGTTTGTTACCCAGAAGATATCATACTGCCACTGTTGTTCAAACTTCTACTTCTGGAAATGTTTTCCGGATGTGAATCTTTTTGCTGCCAAAAGATACTGAGTCTTCATTGCGAGCTGTTACAGTTTTCTCCGATTTTGCCTGGCGTTCTCTGAGAGTCGGAGAATCGGAGAAGCGGAAATCTCCGACCGCCAACTCGTCATGCACATAATCCGTTCTTTCCCTACAGCAGCGACAAAGAAAACATAATCATCTGTAGCAAAAACAAATTTTCACAGATAATTTATCTTAGAAAGTTAAAAATTTTTTCAATGCCCAGGTTTCTTCGACCTGGCTAAGCAGATTCAAGAAATCATACACAGTAGACAGTCGCAAACTTATAAAGCTTACTTCGAGGACACGTATAGAAGAGATCCCAACAATTTGCGATACTATGCAGTAATTCGTAGCTGGCGCAAAGACGAAAATGTTTGATATCACCGCAACTGCTGCGTATAACGCTAATGAGTCGGTTTTCGTGTAAGAATTGGATACATATAGAATTTTACCATTTGAGGGCAAGAAAGATACAAAGTCGGTTGTGCTGTAGGTGAATGCTATGACACCACCATATACAACAATGCCAGTGATAAGAAGGAGCGGATTACTATTTCCGGAGCTTTGTATCTGTCTGGAGGACTGTCAGGGCAAGTTGAAACCAAAAATAAAATATGCTGTTTAGTTGGCGATGTATCCAAAGTATAGAGTAATGGAAAAGAATAATTTTCAACCATTCGAAACGCCTTCCTACCAGTTACAGAAAAGTGGTTCATCTGTTTTGTTGGAACACCAGCGTGGATATAAAGACTCCTCTGACAACGCCAAGGCAGTTGATATAATACGGATTCCACTCGTAACAACCAATGTGGTACTATGTCTCGATAAATACTTATTTCGACATTGGAAACTGAAGTTTCGGGCAATACAATTAACAATATAGCCCTTCGTCATTTCAGGTATATGACTGGAATGCTGATCTTAAACATCAGTCATTTGTGCATCATCATTGTGTATCTCCTTGTTTTAAGAATTTGATGAAGTACGCCGAGTACGCAGCACAGTACGTAGAATATCAGGAACCATTTTTCACTAAGTTCCTGTTTTGTCTGGGCAAAACTAGTAATTACTGTGAAGTCTATCGTTTTAGAGATGGTTACGGGACTGGGCAGATGATGGTGCCTGTTTTGGGCAGATCCGAGTAGAATCTTACTACACGTCGGTGAAGAGCCTGAAGACAGCGTAGTAAAACGCTGAAGCTGGTAGTCAAATAAAATAAGTTTGGAAACTAAACGGCTGAAAAATGTGTAATTCGACATTATGTTTCTGTAGTTTGGTGAACACGAAGTAATCGAAATGTTTGTTTTCATCATTCAATATACACTTGGCTTTTCTGTGATGTCTATAGGACGTGAAAGAGAAATTGCTTCGCTGTGCGTAAAATGTTCAATACTAACGGATTATAAGAATTGTTATACAGGAATTGTCATAAAATTCAGTTCGTTTCAGAAATGTTACATTTTCACCACCGTAGCTTCCGACTGATGGCAATCGCCTGTAATCTGACATCAAACGCTGAGATTATTTTTACTCTAGTCACTTTTCGAAGAATTACATGTGAAACAGTTTACTGTCGATATGAATTGGGAGTTACTGAAACAGATATTGAAACCTCACGTTCTTGATACGATGTAGGTGATTAAAATTCGCATATACCCATGTTGGATATTTTGCTACTCAGCTGTACGATTTACGCTCAAAGCAGGAAGGACTGTACAAACGTCTGTGAGCAGCGGTTCTGCGTACTGCAAAAATAAATAATTTCATCATTCTTTAAAGCACATTTATAGCGCATCAACGGGAAAACATTGGACGTTCCCTTCCTTTCAGTGTGTTTCGATATCCTTTGAAAGACTATCGTAGGCATGGGTTCGTAAACGGAATGATGTTCAAATTTCCATCTTTTAACAAATATCTAGGTACGTTTCAGCAATTAAGTAACATGTAACGTTTTTATATGCGGTCAGAATTCATCACAAAATATTTGTTGAGGATAACGTCTAAAACATTAGATTTTATTTTAAAAATGGACACAAACAGTCGCGACCTCAAAAACATTTATTTGATGTTAACAGGTTTCGGTCAGTTCTTGACCATCCTCAGATCCTCAACCATGATAGTAGGCGATGGCGGTGAATGGAGCTGGTGTTTTAACTCCACGAAAGTCAACTGCACAGTTTACGGTCGTGAAGTTACAACATCCTCTCCATTCATCAAGTCCTACCATCTTTTTATGAAGGTCTGAGGACTGTCAAAAACTGACAGAAGCCGGTTACCATCACAATGAATGTTTTTGCGGTCGGGAATGTTAGATCCAGTTTTAAAATCCTTTTGCCAGACCGCAATTCTCTAAGAGCAGTGGTCTCAAAAATTAATCAGCAGATTTTTATCTTTTTGAAATGTTTTCTGAAGTTGACAAGTGGTTCAAATGGCTCTGAGCACTATCGGACTTAACTTTCGACGCCATCAGTCCCCCAGAACTTCGAACTACTTAACCGTAACTAACCTAAGGACATCACACACATCCACGCCCGAGGCAGGATTCGAACCTGCGACCATAGCGGTCGCTCGGTTCCAGACTGTAGCGCCTAGAACCGCTCGGCCACCCCGACCGGCTGAAGCCAACAGTTGAACATGTCTTTTTCCGTGTGGCAGAGATAGATTGTGTATTATGTAGTACAAATTTCACAAGTCCCTTTTTTAGTTTTTGTCGTACAACATCTGATAGTGATTGTCATTTATGTTTTTTCATATTTTATTTCCCTCTTTCAGTCTGTATGGGAAAACACTCAACCACTTCTAACTACTAATATCAGCTTTAAAAATCCTTTATAAGTTACTTACTGGGTACCTGGCATTGACTGGGTAAATATGAATTCCAATTGTATTAGTCCAGTGCCTCCTTTCAACTCTCTCTTTCCATCTCATCCGTCTCCTCTCTTTCTCCATTTCTCCGCTCTTCGTCCACCTTCTCTAACCTCCACGGTCTGTCCATCTCCTCCTGCCCCTGCCACTGTGTATCTGCTACTCCCCTCTCTCTTTGTCCATCTGCTCCTTCCCACTATCTCTGTACATCTGTTCCTCCTCTTCTAACCATCTCCTGATCCACTCTCTGTCATTCTTCTCTGCCCTACATCGATTTCCTCCTCGCTGCCTCTCTGCACTTTCCTCTTCTCCCTTATATCCACCCCCTTTCTCGGTCTATCTCCTCTCTTCTCTCTCTGTTCGACTCCTCTCCACCCTCTCCCTATCCATTTCCTCCTCTTCCCTTTCCCTGTCAATTTCCTATTCCCCCTATCATTATCTACCTCCTCCTTCCCCACATCAATCTTCTCCTTTCCCCTGCCCCCCTGTCTGTCTGTGTCTATCTCTTCCTCTCCTACTCTCTGCCCACGATATCGCCGCATCCAAGAGGAGGTTGCTGTTTCTTGTCATCACAATATTTCTTTCCAGATAGTAAAATGTGTAGGAAGTTTTATTGAAATTGATCTTAAGAAGGGTATCCGTCCCAAAGCCTTGCCCGCATACACATATGCCACATATATTTCACACATATTTAACTAATCTCACACGTATTTCTACTGACGTTTCACTCGTATCTCCACTGAATTTCACCCTGCAGATTTCTTTCCACGCCGATCAATGTTTATGACGTCGTATCGCCCGAACTATGAGTCCTATAACGATATGATTCCGTACGTTCATTCAGTGGCAAATGTCGATGGTGTCTTGGTAATGTGTTGAGAATAGGACTAGTAAGAAGAAGTAATGATTTTAAATGTCACACCTGATGCGACAGTTTCACTGCACGAACAGATAAAATGTCATAAGCGATAAACTTCTGTCTTTCAAAATTTTGTGGAGGTTATAAGCAAGTAAAATTTTCATAAAGTTTTGGAATTATGTGTTAAGTTTGTAGCAACCCAGTAAGGGTTCTCATTTTCAAAAAATAAATGAATGAAGTCTGGGTATTCATATGTCCTGGGCTACACTTTTTTTGCACAACCACTCCCTTCCCTTTCATAGGCTGGTGTTTCTTATTCCCTAACTGATTCTTTCCGAACGTTAAGTGATTTGTGCACCAAGTTTGACCGAAACCAGCACACTTTTTAGGAGGAGGTGGCGAACGTACGTATATACGTACATCCACTTTTATAATAGGCATGGATTTTTTAATAGTATAGGAGGATTTGCCACAAAAACCTTAAATAGGCAATGTCTGTTGTTGGTATTTTTTGAAACTTTTACCACCGAACATTACATCTTAATGTTTGCAAAATATGAAGCGCTTCATCATACATAACTACTTTTCCATGTGTTGTACATGCGAACATTCATTGGATGTCTAGCATATTTTCTCTTTACTTACGAGAATTTTCTTCAGCTCATTGCCAAAACCACATTCCAAACCATGTATACTTATGCCTACAAATGTGGTACGGCGTTATTACAAATCACCCACTGTAAATGACTTACTTTAGCAATAGAAGCAATGCGCCAGCTTCCGCGAATAAAAGTAATCATTGAAAACATTTCAAGGTAAAGGTGGGAGTTTTTGCATTCCGTAGTGGTTTGTAATCTAAAAGTGGAGGGCCATCGTGTTACTCAACTTATTTCCCATTACATTTCAAAGTGCCTTTACCTAATGCAAAAGATAAATATGAAGATACAAATAAGGACGACATGGTATAGACAAGGAGCAAACGTTAGAAAATGCAGTGTCAAGAGAAGAGCATAGGACGTGAACACCGTGCGCACTAGTATATAACTAAAGCGAGTAAGAGACCCCAAATGTACTGAAATGGCTTTCCTAGGTCCCTTTGTGGCGAGCGGATACACATCATTCCCGCAATATGTAAGAAATGTTTCAGATCTACGAACGACACCTTCAGCGAGAAAGCTTTTGCATCTTGCTTTTATTTCCCCGGCCGCTGTTCGAGGAGAATGGAGCCCAGCTCTGAATAGATCGACATACCCACCGCGGGTATCCGTCTTAAAAGCACGAACACCACGGACAACGGGGCTGTCTCCTTGAGAGGCCGAATGTGACTACACATTCATGCAAGCAACACTTCCTTCAAGCAGAAATGTTCTTGTAGTGCCGTAAGATTTACCGGCAACGCCTCAATAGAAAACGTGCAATTTTTGTACTTTTTAGCAAGTATGATCAGGAAAAACTGAATAGAGTGCTGACAGATATCTGGAGTTTCGGTAGTTCTAAACGGTAGCAACCGATTCCCAGTTCATTAAAGTAGAAAAGTTTGAAATCGAGGCCAGTGTCATCTATTTGTGTGGTGAGATGAGTAAATGTCACACGTTCTGCAAACAAATTTATTTTCATTCAACCTGAACCTTTCAATGTCATATACAGAATTTTAAGCCAAATATTTTAAACATGAAAGTGACTACCAGCAGATATAAATACTGGATAGAAAATATGTATCTTGTAGATAGATCGATAATAAAGTTCCATGTATGTACTGCCGTCAAAACTATTATCACACCACTTACCCTCGCCGTCCAACAACAAACACGGCTGCGTGTAATTCGTACAGTCGGTACTAAGAGGGTTGACGGTGATGCTCCACACACTCGATTTGAAAAATGTCGGCATGAAATAGGAGAAAAGACGACAAGTCCGAAAAGTTGCTCATGCAGCCGTATGGGACATAGGGCAGCAGTCACTCTCTTCTTCGTGCCCATGCTGAAAGTGATCTGATCTTCAGAGCTACTTTACATCCAAATAATAGATATCTGGACATAGATTACTCATCAAAAATTTATCTACTGAGTCTCCTTAACAACTCCTACAAGGAATTGTGACACATCGTCTATATATAGGTCGCAACAGTAACAAGTGCAGCTATTTTTATATGTGGTACCTTAATATATCTACACATTAGCTGAAGGATATGATTATGTGAAGGGTCAGTTTGCGGATCGGTGCTCGTGATGAAGGTGAAAAATTCGGTATCTGTTAACATGGAAAGTGGTAAGACGGTATCTGGGTACACATGAAACAAAAACTTTACATTTTTAAATGAACTGAGTTGTCAGATCTGAACATTTATCATAATTGAATAACTATTAAGTAAATGACTTCACCATATTGATCCGTTGCACAACGGTTACCAGTAAGACGAAAAAATCGAAGTCTGTAGGGAACACATAAGTATGTGCTGTGTTAAAAGTATTACGTTTATTCAAAAAACTGAATGAACTAATAAATCAAAGAAGTAATATATGGTTGATGGTTGCTATTCTTCATAACACTCACTACTGATTTACAAAATTAACTTTACAAATGCGTCTTAGAGACCTCCAGCGGGATTTATCATTAATTATCAGAGTGTGAGAGGAATCTTTCAATAGCGACACTCACGAACATATACACATATCAGAGGTTCAGGACAAATATTGGAATAAAGAAAAACGTCACTAGTACCCGCGTGGTTGTCAAACAGTCGTTCCCTCGGCTTGAGTGCATAAAGCGAGTTAACAATAATTCACAGCCAAAAGTCAACTTAATAATTGCACCATAGACGGAATTTTGAAATAGGTAACTGTGACAAGTAACACTTCTCACAATCCGCTAACAAATGGTAGTCTCAAACAATTGTGTATAGAATGAGTGGTAAAAGATGGTTCAAATGGCTCTGAGCACTATGGTACTTAACTACTGTGGTCATCAGTCCCCTAGAACTTAGAACTAGTTAAACCTAACTAACCTAAGGACATCACACACATCCTTGCCCGAAGCAGGATTCGAACCTGCGACCGTAGCGGTCGCGCGGTTCCAGACTGCAGCGCCTACAACCGCTCTGCCACTTCGGCCGGCAATAAGCAAATTGGACAGGATACATTACTATGAGACGCGATCCACGAACTTAAGGATCTCAGATCCGTAGTTAACACGTGCTGAGGCAATAAAGACTTGTGAAAACGAAATTACGAACCTATATCGAAATTAGCAAAGTATTAGAAATCTGATGAATTATATTATACTCTTGAGGCCACCAACGATCTAAATGAGACTGAACTGAGAAGGTACATCACGCGTCCACATGTCTGAAGAAAGATAGAGCAGAGACAATACCTTGCATGCATGACTACGTGTAACTGCTTGAAACGTTCCGAAATTAGGAAGAAAAATTCCCTACACCGCTGAACGAGCAACGAGCAATGAGCAATAATAACAAGAAGTTAATTTTTACAGGAGCTCAAATCTACAAAATAAAATACTGAATTAACTATGAACTGACACACTCACACTTAATCAGTGCAGCCTGTCTCGCGTGTCCCGAATCACTCCCTAGTGGCCTCTTTGGGAACCCACGCGTCCCTTTCCTCAGGAAGTGCACAGAGAACTCTATTGTGTTATATCAACTTGTACAAGAGCTTCGTCTAAGGCGAACAAAAACTTCTTTGCTATCTGGTACGTGCTTTATACGGTTGGGTATTCTGCCACAGTAGCAGACTACTTTTATTCCCACAGATCTAGATACTGAAATTTACATTGTACACTCTCATGCTTTTCGTTTATTAGGTGAGGGGAGGGAGGATAGTGCAATGGCCGTTTGTTTTTCAAGCTCAGAGCGGCAAAATGTGGACATGCGCTGAAGGCCACTGCGCAACTATCGGACTACACGCTCCGTCATTTCCGATCTCAACCAGGCATCAATCTATGTTGCACTACAGCCACGTAAACATGGCTGCCGTCAGTGTTCCTTCCGCCAAGTGTGAATTACGAAGTGTAATTCGGTTTCTGCAAGCAGAAGGGAACAGTGGAGCATAAATTCATCAGAGAATGAGCCAAGTGTATGTTGAAAACTTGATGACTGATGGTGTTGTGCGTGAATGGTGCAGAACGTTTAAAGATGGCCGAAATGGCGCTCATGATGAAAGGGGCCAAGGACGCAAGTCAGTCGTTACAGCCGATCTTGTTGAACGAGTTGACAGAATGGATAAAGAAAATCGTACGTTCACCGTAACTGCTTTGTCTCTGCAAATTCCGGAAGTTTCAAGATCTGTCGTACACTATCATTACTGAACATTTAGGCTACTAAAAACTTTGTGCTCGTTGGGTTCCAAAAATGGTGACAGACACACACAAAAGTCACCGAATGGAATCAGCTTTGAATTTCCCTGACCGTTATCATGATGAAGCAGAGAACGTTTTGAAATCAATTGTTACTGGAGATGAAACTTATATTCAATACGACACATCGGAAACTAATCGACAATCACAACAATGGATGAATCCAAATTCATCAAACATACCTAAAAAATTCAAACAAGCATTCAACAACAGAAAGGTTATGGCTACCGTGTTTTGGGACCAAAAAGGTTTATTGTTTGTAGAGCTTATGCAGCGAGGAACCACTATCAATGCAGCTGCTTATTGTCAAACTTTATGATGTTTGCGGAGAGCCATTAAAAAAAAAACGGAAGAGGAATGCTGACTTTAGGAATTGTGCTCATGCATGACAAAGCTCGTCCACACACTACTGGCACAACCCAAAAGCTCCTTACAAAGGGACGTTTTATATTATCTGCGGTACAGTCATGACCTTTCACCCAAAGACTTTCACCTTTTTCCTGAACTGAACACGTGGTTAGGAGAGCAGCACTTTCAAACCAACGAAGATCTTCAAAACAACGTCAGTGTACGTTCGAAATCATTGGCAGAAACATTTTTTGAAGAGGGTATTGCAAAGCTTGTTCACGGTACGATAAATGTCTCAATCTTTTCGGTGATTTTGTTGGAAAGTGACCATAAGAGTACAACATTTAGTTAATAAAATAATAGTTTCCTGTTGACTTGTCTTTTGTTCATAGCCTATAGGAGGTTGAAAAAAACGGCTCTCGTATTTACTGAAGTACTGCACATAAATGTATTGAATATGCCTGAGGCGGGGGGAGGAGGGGGCGGTCCCAATAATTACCAACAATCTTAGTTAAATGTGGAGAGGAATAAAGACAATATACGCTGTCGCCACTATAGACACACTCAGACTTAAACATTGTACAATGAAAGCAACTGCGAAGAAACCATGGGTAACTGAAGAGATACTTCAGTTGATCGATGAAAGGAGGAAGTACAAAAACGTTCAGGGGTATTCAGGAATACAGAAATACAAGACGCTGAAGAATGAAATAAATAGGAAGTACAGGGAAGCGAGGACAAAATCGCTGCATGAAAAAATAAGATGAAATCGAAAAAAAAATTGCCAGAAGGACAGACTCAGCACATACAAAACTAAAAACAACCTTCGGTTATATTAAAACAAGGGCTATAACATTAAGAGCGCAAAGGTAGTTCCACTGTTAAATGCAGAGGGGAGAGTGGAAAGATGGAAAGAATATGTCGAAAGCGTCTACAAGGAGGGAAGATTTGTCTGATGTTTAGAAGAAGAGATAGGAGTCGATTTAGAAGACACATGGGATCCAGTATTAGAATCAGAATTTGAAATGTAATTAGAGGACTTTATGTCAGATAGGGCAGAAAGGACAGAAACCACTCCATCAGAATTTCTAAAGTCATTTGTGAAAGTGGCAACAATACTATTCACGTTGTTTTGTATAATGTATTAGTCTGGCGAATACCATCGGACTTTCGGAAAAGCATCGTCCACACGAAGACTGATACAGATGACAAGTGCAAGTATTATCACACAATCAGCTGAACAGTCAACGCATCGAAGTTGTTGACTAAAATAATATGCAGAAGAACGGGAAAAAATTGAGGATGTGCTGAATGACGATAAGTTTGGCTTTAAAAAAGGTAAAGGAACGAGAGAGGTTATTCTGACGTTGCGGTTAATAATGGAAGCAAGTAAAGAAAAATCAAGACACATTCATAGGAGTTGTCGAACTGGAAAAAGTGTTAGACCGCGTAAAATGATGCAATGTGTTCGATATTCTGAGAAAAAAAAGGGTAAGCTAGAGGAAGAGGCGGGTAAACATACAACATCTACAAGAGTCAAGAGGGAATAACCACACTGGACGATCAAGAACGAAGTTCTCGGATTAAAAAGGGTGTAAGACAGGGATGTAGTGTTTCGCACCTACTGTTCAATCTGTACATCGAAGAAGTAATGATGAAAATAAAACAAAGGTGCAGGAGCGGAAGTGAAATTCAAGGTAAAATGGAACGGACAATCTAATCAGTACAGAATATGGACTGAGAGTAAAACTATGAAAGACGAAAGTAATGGGAAGCTGCAGAAATGAGAAGTGCGAGAAACGTATTATCAGGATTGATGCTCAAGGAGTAGATGACGTTATTGAGCTACTTAGACACTAATGATCAATGACGGGCGGAGCAAGGAGGACACCAAAAGAAGTTTAGCAATGGAAAAAACGACATTCCTGGCCAAGAAAAGTCTACTAATATCAAATATAAGCCTCAATTTGAGGAAGAAATTTCGGAGAATGTACGTTTGGAGGACAGTATTTTAAGGTAGTGAGACAACGACCATGGGAAAACTGAAACAGAAGAGAATCGAAGCATTTAGGATGTGATGCTACAAACGAATGTAGAAAATTAAGTGCACTGATAAGGTAAGGAATGGGTAGGTTCTACGCAGCATCGGAGAGGAAAGCAATATGTGGAAATCACTGACAATGAGGAGGGACAGGGCGATAGGGCAACTGTTGAGACATGAAGGAGCGGTAAAGGGCCAAACTGTAGAGGAAGACAGAGATTCGAATACATCCAGCAAATAGTTGAGGATTCAGCTTGCGATTGCTATTGTGAGATGAAGAGGATGGCACAGCAGAAGAATTCGGGGAGGTTCACATTCAACGAGTTAGAAGAGTGAAGACCCCCCACCTTCTTTCCCCCACCCCCCACCCCACCCCCCACCCCCCACCCGAAAAAAGTACTCCCTACGTATTTTGACATGTGTAATAATTCGTATTGGCATTCGCAAAATGCATATTGTGATATTCCTGGCTGTGACCGCCACTATTTTATTTTGCTAAAAGCTCATCCTGATGCAGCTTGATACACATGAAGTATCATATGGTACAAAAGTGGAGTGATGTACAAGCGACAGATGGTAAAATATGTACCAATCTCGTGGGAGAGTCCGCCAACTGTACAGAATCTGCTTCTGTTTGGTCGGCACATTTGGGTTCAAATGGTTCAAATGGCTCTGAGCACTATGGGACTCAACTGCTGTGGTCATCAGTCCCCGAGAACTTAGAACTACTTAAGCCGAACTAACCTAAGGACATCACACACATCCATGCCCGAGGCAGGATTCGAACCTGCGACCGTAGCAATCGCACGCTTCAGGACTGCGCGCCTAGAACCGCGAGACCACCGTGGCCGGCACATTTGGGTGCTAGGCGCCCAAAATAAAGGAAGGTCTCACTACCGACGGGCTGTCTTCTGTGCTGGGGTCACAACTTTAGAAGACGACAGTTTGGTGGAAAGAATGGTCATGATGCCTACGCCGTACTTTTACCCATACCCTGCCCACAAAATAAACAAGAAGTCTCACTCTTGCTGGCGCTCCTGAAATTTCATTGCGGCAATGGTCGGAATCTCTATAATATTTGTGACGCACACGGTGGTTACGGTTACTACAAGCCACACCACAGGTTGGGAAACTGGGCCAAATTTCTAGTACTTTACTGTCGAGTTGAGATTTTCACAAATGTTTTATTCGTATCTTACAGAAACTAGCAGTACGGCAATAAACAGCCTTTTAAACACACCGCTAAATACTATCTAGTAATTTGTAGCAATACAATTTAAAAAAATTTGAAGAACATTAATAAACAGGCTACTAAAGTAAATACAGAACTTTATTAATAAAGTACGGTGAGGTAGTGAACAACGCTATTAAAAACATTAAACAGGTCTCAGCAAACACATGATTAATGGCAATAAAAGGAATGTGCAAACTTGGACGAATTAAAAAAAAATTAAACAAACGTGTCCTGGAATATCATTAGAACATAACAGATATGACGGACCCGTGTAAGGCGGCCACAAATCACCCATTCAGGTATGTTCAGGCTAGACAGAATACTGACCAGTTTAAATACGCCTGTAAACACAATTGCCACTCCCAGGCTGGTCACTGCACCGACTATCGGCCAGCGAACGTGCGAGGAAACGTTACACCACACAGTCATGAATGAGCGACCACATTAACAACCAACAAGAAGCATAAATTTACTCATAACCCACCACAGAATAGCGAAACAATTAAACTTCCAAAACTACACCTCCCATCGTGCAGTAACGAGAGGAGGAGGAAAGATCACTTTCTTCAATTACACCAGTGCCAGGGACAGGAAACCCGGTCGCCGGAGGCCACAAAGCAGAAGAGACGCTGGTACAAAATTACTTAATGATTAAACCTTCTACGAACACAACTTGCAAATATGCTCGAACAGGCAGTAGCCGACCTCCGATGGCAAGGATCCACACATCCACACGTCGCCAGCGTACCCAACACGCCACGGTCACGCGACGACACGCTCTGTCCCCGGAGTTCACGTCTTTTCTGCACCGTTGACGGGTAGTGACCGCTCCTTCATGTTAGGTGTCTCCTTTTCAACCCCAGTGTTGAAAATGATTTAAAGAAGCTTGTTAGCGTCTAACCAAGGCGAAATGAACAGCAACTACTCGTGGGGCGATTCTGTATACAACCAACACGCGGGGAGCTCTTCCGTCAACTCGACCCGCTCTTTGCACACAACCGACATACATCACGTGGCGACTCGGTACAACCGACCACGCCTGCTTCGTGCTGGAGAGCCACACTGCCCTCTTGTGTCCACCACATTCTCAGCGCGCTACGCCCCTACTTCCGCGCCACCACACGAGGTTGCAAACGGTCAAAGATCTCACTTCCTTGCCGGCCGCGATGGTCTAGCGGTTCTAGGCGCTCAGTCCGGAACCGCGCGACTGCTACGGTCGCAGGTTCGAATCCTGCCTCGGGCATGGATGTGTGTGATGTCCTTAGATTAGTTAGGTTTAAGTAGTTCTAAGTTCTAGGGGACTGATGACCTCAGCAGTTAAGTCCCATAGCGCTCAGAGCCATCTCACTTCCTTCATAGCAGTTTCCCGGAATCAAAAACGCAGATATCGATAGCAGAGGGAAAAGACAACCAAGCAGCCACTTAATGACAGACAACATATCAAACAAATATGTCAGGGGAAGAAAAGGAAAACCAATGCACTCTAAACACAAGGTAGAGCACGAGTCAATACACGGCTTAATTTGGCACTGGGAACCATTACCGTCTTTAGTGGATGACTTGAAGTTTTTCAAAATTTGAGAAATGAATTGGATTTTCAGTTTATACACACCGTGCCTTGTGGCTCAACAAACGGTAGTCTTTCTGGTGGGACAGTTGATATCTTTAAAGTATGGGGAATCTGATATATCGATATTTAAAATGTATGATTGTCAGCCCTGATATATTGAAGACCGAATCGATATATCGTCATATCGAAGTGGTAAATACAGATAAAAAGGTTTATAAAAATATTGGCTGCAGGTTGCCGGTCTTAGAACTGCATATTTCAGTACTTCAAAAAATGGTTCAAATGACTCTGAGCACTATGGGACTTAACATCTATGGTCATCAGTCCCCTAGAACTTAAAACTACTTAAACCTAACTAACCTAAGGACATCACATACATCCATGCCCGAGGCAGGATTCGAACATGCCACCGTAGCAATCACACGGTTCCGGACTGAGCGCCTTAACCGCGAGACCACCGCGGCCGGCATTTCTGTACTGACTTATTATTTCTGTACATAAACAAACCAACATCCTGACTATCCCTCTTAGAGCAACAAGTGAAAGGAAAACGATGCACGTTCATGCTTGGCGATAACTACTTTCTTAATAATGGTAACAGCAAGTAAGTGGCGTAATAAAAGGTGTCTGACGGGTCTGTCGTTCGGTTTCTTCACATATCTGATTTGTCCATAACACTTCATATCGACTTAACGGTTTTTTTTTATTTCTGCAAACGCAAGCGACCTAACTGCTGTAGTGTCAAAATTCCGTGGCGAAGTTAAACATTGGAGTTTCCGTTCTTAGCACCAATACTAAAATACGACAGTATTTCCCCTCACACGTTTCAGATCACCGCAAAGACCGATCTCGTCATTTACATTTTTGTTCATCACTTCCAGCTACTGTTTAGGAAGAATGCCAATGTGAAGATACAGAACACTATTTGCGTTAAAAATTGATCTTTATACATCTGATGTGCTACTTCGTAACATCTGAAATTTTGTTAATCATTTCACACCGCCAGTCCCAGTGCAATCGGACTTCTTCTTTGTGCAACTATACATGCTTCACACAGTAAAGAGAAATACTGTACGTAACGAAAGCTCGATAAATAGTAAGATTCCTTCACTCAGAGAAAATAAAATTAAGTTCTACTATAATTTCAAAATACCAATTACAAACAGCTAACGAAATTACGAAAAAAAGTAAAAATCAAAAAAGTCGCCACTGGATATCGCCATATCGAGAGGGATACGTCGGCCAAAATAATATCGCCGACATATATGATATATTTTGTGAAATACAGGGTGAGCACCAAGTCTTGCGCTGATTATAACAATTTATTACAGAATAACGTTTGACATAATAACTTACATTTGAAGCGGTTACACAGATTAGGGTTACTAGTTTTTTAAGACCACTTACGTTAGTAGACCTCGACGTGTTCTCCCTTGGTAGGTCGGAGAATGTCGAGGCGGTATTCCAGTTCCCGCCAGATGTTTCGTAAAATGTGTTCTGTCACAGTACCCACAGCAGCTTGTATCCTAGCCTTCAGTTCGTCGACGTCAGCAACTGGAGTGACGAAGACTCTGTCCTTGATATAGCACCACAAAAAAAAAAAAAAAGCCAGGGGGCATAACGTCTGGAGAGCGGGGTGGTTAGGAGTTTAGACCGTTCCTTTCAATCCACTGATCCAGAAATGTTTCATCCTGGAAATCACGCACTATGAAAGCCCCACAGTAAGAAGAATAACAACCATGGATAATTTTACAGCAAGATGGAGCACCCGTCCTCCCGTCCCCACTGGGCTTTGATTGAGCGTCATTTCCTGGATGAAACATTTCCGATTCGGTGTATTGGAAGGGACTTTCTGGCATCCTTGTGAGGCTACCCACGCAAAGATAAAGCCAGTACGCTACTAACTACTATTCACACACGGCCTACGCAAAGGAGTACTGGAAGTTTCTTTGGTGAGATTCTCCCGGCAAAAGCGTTTCCGTGGAAGAGTTCAGGGGTCGCGGCGGAAAGTAATATCGTTAACTGCTGACTACACTTGGTCGTTGGTTGTTTGATTTGCGGGATGTACCTTGCATCTGTGAACGGCATCTGAAAAGAGCAACACAATTTCTGTGGTTTATAGAATACATTGTGTAATTGGTTTCCAGATATAATGAATGAAATGAATGCCGTAGTTCGCGCACCTACATATGTCGGTAAGTCAGAGCTAGCACCAAACTATGACTGCTACATTAAATTTCGTCAGATTTTCTTCTTCTGTTGGGCACAAATTAAGCGAAATGAAGACTCCGTGCTGTTTGCCAATGGCTTCGCGCCGCTACCGCTTTCGTGTACTTCATCCAGGTGGTCCCCCTACCCCTCCCCCCAGCTCGAAGACGGATGGCGTTTCGAAAATTTATACTTGTCAAGGACATGAAAGAGATTTTAGATTCCAAATGGTTCAAATGTCTCTGAGCACTATTGGACTTAATATCTGAGGTCCCCTAGACTTAGAACTACTTAAACCTAACTAATATAAGGACATCACACACATCCATGCCCGAGGCAGCAATCGAACCTGCGACCGTAGCACCATCGCGGTTCCGAACTGAAGCGCCTAGAACCGCTCGGCCACAGCGGCCAGAAAAGGTTTTAGAAAAATGATTTACACCAAGGTGACAAAAGTCATACAAGGTTACATTCTAATACCGTGCCGCATCTCCTTCTACCCTGCGTATTGCAGCGACTGGACGTGACATGGACACAGTAAGTCGTTGCAGGTCCTTACAGAAATAGCCGCCCATAATCGCGACAGTGTTGCCGGTGCTGGATTTTGTGCACTAACTGACCTCTCGTTTATGTCCCATACATTTTCGATGGGATTCTTTCGGGCGATCTGAGTGGCCAAAGAACTCGCTCGAAATGTTCAGAACGTTCGTCAGACTAATAGTCAACGGTTGTGGCCCTGAGACATGATGCATTATCACCCGGAAAAATTCCCTTGTTGTTTGGAAACATGACGTCAATGAGTAGCTGGAAATGGTCTCCAAGAAGCTAACGTCCAAAGGACTCAGTCCATTCCACGCAAACAGAGCGCACAACATTAGGGAGCCAGCATCACCTTGCATGATGCCTTGTTGACACCTCGGATCTATGGTTTCGTGGAGTCTACAGCCCACTCGAACCCCAGCATCAGCTCTTACCAAGTGAAATCTTGTCTCAGCCGACCAGGCCCCGATTTTTCGATCGTCTAGGGTCCAATCGATACGGTCAGGAGCTTAAGAGAGACGCTGCAGGCTAAGTCGTGTAGTTAGCAAAGGTATTCCTGTCGGCCGTATGCTGTCAGAGCCCATTGGCGCCAAATTTAGCCATACTGTCGTAACGGTTATGTTCATCGTGCGTCTCAAATTGATTTCTGGCCTATTTCACGCACTGTTGCTTTTCTGTTTGCTCTCACAACACTAAGCGGGAGTCACTGCTCTCGGCTGTTAAGTGAAAGCCGTCGGCCACTGCGTTGTCCCGTGGCGAGAGTTAGTGCCTGAAATTTGGTTTTCTCGGCACACTGTGTAAAGATAATAAAGATAAAAATATTATGAATTTTGTTTCGGTTTTTATATTTCTGGCTGAATAAATTTGGTTTATGAAAAATAAATTTATTTTCTTAAATAATAAAACTATAATTAATCTTAGTAGTGAATAAATAATAAAGTATAGTTCTCAGCTGTTTTCTCTGACTGATAATTATCTAATTATTCACCCTAAATGTCTAATTGAGGAATATGCTAGAAGTTTCACTGTGGCTCTGGGTATATTGAATTTCGTAGAGGTTTCCGAAATGTAATGTCCATAGCGTCCAGCTCCAACTAACATTCCACGTTCAGGGTGTGCTAATTACCATCGTGCGGGCATACTCACGTGGGAAACCTTTTCACATGAGTCACGGAGTACACATTACATCTGCGCCAGTGCACTATACAGGCGATACTACCGCAATCTGTACGTCTGTATATACCTGTCCTATGATTCGTCACCTCAATGTAATCTCCGTATGGCTTCTTATTGTTTGTAAATGAAAGGATGAATTACTAACAGCAGATAACGTATATTCGGGTAAGAGCAACGTTTTATTGTGTCGACTGTCTTGTTCCTCAGTCTTCCGCCTTAGCGAGCCCGGGTTCGATTCCTGACCAGGTTGGAGATTTTCTCCGCTAGGGGCTGGGTATTATGTTGTTAATCATTCTTATCATCATCGATATACACGTTGCCCAACGTAGCGTCGCCGGAAAAGACTTACACGTCGGCGGCCAAACTTCCCCAGGCGGCGACTTCTGGCCATCAATGCTATTCGATCATTTCATTTTCTATCTGGTTTTCTAAAATAATGACTAACATAAATGCCCAAGTTGTTGCACCCATAAGTCGATCAGTTCAGAAAGGGTGCAAAACAATGACACACTTCCAAACATTTTATCAGATTGTTTTCCCCTATTGGGCGCGAGATACGAGGGGTGGAATTCCGTGCTGTTTGAAGATTGTTCTGCGTCTCCGCCGATTTCATGTGTTTGATTTACGCAATGCTAATCCCCAGCTTGAAGCTGTGTGGACATTCGGAAGTTCTTAATAGACGAAAATACGAAACATATTTTCACGAATTGAGTTATGAAAAACGATTTCTTCCCACTTGCCGCTCTTCTCCTCCACTCAGCAGACGTTCGTAATTCATTACGCTAACTTACGTTTGTAATTAATATTTCTGAGTGGTGGCGGAGGGGAGGGGGAGGTAACTAAAACATTAGATGCAACCGTAATGTTACAGATTTACTAGCTGAGGCTTCCGGCCTCTGTACGACTTACAGCACTTCCCCCTCTCTTTATTGCGTGAAGAATTCCGTTACACGAGAGGGGAAGGATCGACAGAATTAAATCGCTGGTTCGTTCTTTGTGGCGCTGCCCACACTTCGGCGGTCGCGAAAAGAGGTCAAGACCTTGAGGGCGCGGACACGGCCGCCTTAATTTCAAATAGGATTTTCCTTCTTCTCGTCCCCCTCCCCTCCCCACCCCCACCATCCCCAAAAACCCTTTCGTCCTGTAGGCGGCGCATCTGTGATTCCTCGCTGAATGAAGGGCTTTGATCTCACGTGACGCGGAGCGCTTGCTTTATAGAGTGTCGTAACACGAAATGAAGGATATTGAGTACGCTTTACGACGTCAAAGAAAGGCTCCCTTTTAACGGACGCTAAAGGTAATTTGCTTTCTGAATCTGAACTGCGGAACGGACGGATCGGTTACTGCATCTAAATTACGCGAACCGCTCTTCCCTCGGGCGGACGTTGAATGTCAGCAATTTCGATTCACTAGGACGTCGCGAAGAGGGGATGGCGACGCGCCGGGCGGACGCAAACACGGGACCAAATTGCGTCGTAGCCCGCGGTACAACAGCGCCAAGATGAGGTATAGCGAGCCGGAATTAGCGAGCGGCCATGGACACAGTTTAGTGTAAATTCGGCGAGGTTACACAGCGGGTGACGTGTTCTGCTGTCTTAATTCTCAATTACGAAAGCACATTGTATCGGCGCTGTGATAAACGGCTTTCGTAACGGTGCTATAGCATTACCTCACGGCGTAATAAGGTTGTACGTTTGCTCGTTAGTACATTAGATTTAGCGTTTGTGCTGTGATGATGATGATATACGCAATCCGGGTACGTGTTAGCGATTAATATGTGGTGTGTCCACTCTTCGCCTTTATAACGACTTGAACTCTGTTGGGGACGCTTTCAGAGGTGTGTGAATGTCTGGTTAGGTGGCAGCTCACTCCTCCGAAACCAGAGAATGTATTGATGTTGGGATCCGAAGCAAAGTCGACATTCTGATCCAACCTAAAGATATCCCTTCGCGTTAACGTTGGAAGTCTGGACAGACCAATGTCGTTGGGTTGTGTTGGGGGAGGAGACCAAACTGCGAGGTCATCGGTCTCATCAGGTTAGGGAAGGAAGTCGGCCGTCCCCTTTTCAAAGGAACCATCCCGGCATTTGCCTGAAGAGATTTAGGGAAACCACGGGAAACCTTAATCAGGATGGCGGGACGTGGGTTTGAACCGTTGTCCTTCCGAATGCGAGTCCAGTGTGCTAACCACTGCGTCACCTCGCTCGGTGACAGACCAATATATTTCAGTTATTGTCTGCTAGCTAATTACGTAAAACTGGCCGGCTGGAGTGGCCAGGCGGTTCTAGACGCTGCAGTCTGGAACTGCGCGACCGCTAAGGTCGCAGGTTCGAATGCTGCCTCGGGCATAGATGTGTGTCAGTCCTTAGGTTAGTTAGGTTTAAGTAGTTCTAAGTTCTAGGGGACTGATGACCACAGCAGTTAAGTCCCATAGTGCTCAGAGCCATTTGAACCATTTGAACTTAAAACTGGCGGCTGCATGTGTGCGCAGTCATTATGGTCATTATTATTATCGATGGAAGTCATCGATTTCATAGAATTCCTATCCTGCATGCAGTACCGTACGCTGTGAAATGTGTTCAGATCCTTCCTCAATCAGAGCTGTCTTAAACGCAAATCTAACACCTTCATGCTGTAGCTCCACCTGCTCTGTTCAAATGGTTCAAATGGCTCTAAGCACTATGGGACGTAACATCTGAGGTCATCAGTCCCCAAGACTTAGAACTACTTAAAACGAACTAACCTAAGGACATCACACACATCCATGCCCGAGACAGGATTCGAACCTGTGACCGTTGCAGCAGCGCGGTTCCGGACTGAAGCGCCTAGAACCGCTCGACCACAGCGGCCCTCACCTGCTCTGTAGTCCCCTTCTCTCAGTACACATTATGGCTGTTAATATTCTCCAATCATTCGCTTCCATTACAGTGTCACTGAGTATAGTGTAATTCATCATTCAAAATTCCCCGCTTCCCATGGTACCGTCTTGTGGCATCGCTCTGTACACAAAATGCGTGTATGTGTTCTCCAGACATGCATGCGGTATGTCTCTATGACGACATGAACCATGTTGGGGACGCTTCCACTGATGTGTCTGAATGTCGTAGGATAGACGGCGCCCTATTCATCCTTAACATCAGAAGCCAGAGAATGTAGTGGTGTTGGATGTTGGGATCCGAAGCAAAGTCAACGTTCCGTTAATAATATAATCAAGAATGGCGAGGCTAAAATGACTATACAAGAATGATATCAAAGGTCCTTTTACGCTTAGTTGAACGATTGTGATAGCATTAGGACTGTGACTTCGTGATGGAAGTTCGGACCGGAGCTGTGGGCGTGCTCAGATAACCGAAGTCGTTAAGGCGACCTCTCATGACAAGCGGGAAATCCGCGTTCGAATCCCGGCCCAGCACAAAATTTCATTTGTCACAGGTAGCTGACGTTATCATGTATTCACCGAGCCCCTTAACATCGTCTACGGAAATGTACAGCCTTCACGATCACTGTACTCGCTACGCACCGTGGTTGTGGTAGCTGGACTGTTAGTACTCTTTGGAACCGACTAATGATTCCGTCGCTTATTTCATGAAATTTTTGTAGAACGCCCTCAGCAGTCCTCGACGGTCACTGTCCATCAGCAGAAGAGATCTTGGTTTAGTGTGGTTATTCCATCGCGTTCGCGCTTCACTTTCTCATCGCTAACAGTTGAATTTGCACCTTGAAGATTGAAGTGTACCTGTCGGATTTGTTACTCATTAGGGAACCTTCTCATCTTACCCCACTCAGATTTAGTGGTAAGATGGCCCAGTGGACAGCGCGTAAAAACCTGAATACAGACCAATCATGAAAACAAGAAGAAGGTATACTAAACTAAGAAAACAAAAGCAAAATAGAAGCAGTGAACGGTTAGATTGTGAACAGCGCTAACCGGGTTCTAAAGTCCCTCGACTTTTTTTGTTCACAACTATATGATTTGTTCGTCCGGTCATTGATGTGTTGGTTCTTTTTTTGTAGTCTTGGCAGTTGTCTTACTACACATCGGCTTTAGAACATTAGCCGTGTGGTAAGAATACGTCACTGTCGCAACTAAATATGATAAATATCAATAGATGGTGAGATACCACGTAGTCGCCTCACACAAATGAAAACAATAATTAAACGGATCCGACTATGTTATAACAAAAGAATTCAAGAGTGAAAAGCGTTAGAAACATGTCTTTTGACAGCGCACAGAGACACTGTGTGATTGTGAAACTGTTGCGTTAATTTGTTGCAGCTCATGTGAGTATTAGGTTTCCATCATTTCCTTGGGAGTGATCACATTCATACGTACACGAACACCTAAATCGGGAAAGGAAGCATATTTCAGTCACTTAGCAGGCGTACAAACTAGTACACACGTATTGTAACTAATGCCATGTCACTCCAGACGTGTTTTCCGGGGGATGATTAGGATGACTTGTCGTCTTGTCATCAAACGTTTGTGGTTCCCATTCGAAAGTCTCTTCCTTTCGGCTGCTAATAGAGTGGTTGTGCCGCGTGGCGTGGCCGCGTGGTTTGAGGCGCTATGTCACGGACTGCGCGGCACCTCCGGACGGAGGTTCGAGTCGTCCATCGGTCATTTATCCATAAAGTCTCGGGACCGCTGTCCTAAGCGGTTTGATCCTCTAGGAATTCACTCACATTTGAACTTTTCTGAGAGTGGTTATGCAGAATCAACTTTTATGATAGATCCCTTCCTTACATCTTGCCGTTGGAATTGGATGTTACAGCACGACGCAGACACAGATTTGAATACGGCGAACAGGTAATAAATAAATAAATAAAACACAGCTCTAAAACTTTGCAATCCGACACCATGACCACTTAACCACGACACCGTCGTTTCTTCTATCTACTCAATATTGCACTTGATAAGCTTGGACCGTTCACTGTTTTTATTTTGCTTTCTTTTCACAGTTCAGTGCACCTTGCTCCTCTTTTCGTGCTTCACCTGTGATCAGTTTTTGATGGCCTTTCCACTGGGCCCTCTTCCTGCACTACTAAATCTGGGGGGGGGGGGGGGGGGGGATGAGAAGTTTCTCTTGTCAGGATGCATCGTTATGACTAGTCTGCATTTTGAGTCGCTCAGTTCTCACTACCGACCCACTCTGTTGTAGTTGTTTCTCTACTGAGAACGTAATGCTCCCCGCCTCCTTTTATAGTGGCGGGTCTGCCTCTCCTGATATCTAGGGGTTAATTGCAGAACTACATGGGAGTTTTCGGATACTTTTCATCAAATAGTGAAAGTGATCAAACCGTGGTTGTTGCCACTTTTGCTAAAGCTGTGCTACACGAAAATGTTCAACGCTGTGCTTACAAAAAGAATAATGTGAGTTTCAGTCCGCTTCACTTTCTACTGTTCTTCACTGAATTGTATACATTATTATAAGTAGTAGCATCAGGTTAGAAACGTCTTGTGTAGAGAAGGCGTACTGCCTAAGGGTATCGTAGTGGTAGTCTTCTGAAGAAAATTTTCTTCTTGTATTTTTCAGCATCGCGTCATACAAAAGTGGTGTCATAGATATTTGCGACTGCTTATAAGGTCATTATTAAATGCTACTCATCCACAGACATTATCACCGAGTTGCAACACAGAAAGCATGATTTATGGGTTGAGGCTGAAATACTCTTTCAAACCATATTGTTTGGAAATATGTACTCGTGCAAAAGTTCCAGTTTTGCAGATCAAGAAAATGTTACTAAAGACAACATTCTAGTTTTTGCAAGTTTCACAAATTGAAATTTTGCTCCACTACCGGTCAGAATGAAAGCCAGTTTTAAAGTTATTGTTTAGCAGATGTAAGTCATGTGTTTTAGTTTAATATGAAATAAAGAATCATTAAACACTAAAGAATATTTATGGTTCATGGTACATCAGAACATACATACCATGTTTGAAATAGCTGCGGTAGAATACGATCTTGTAACTCGAAATTTACAATGTCTAAAAAAGTTGTGTGAAAACGAGCCAAGAAATAAATTTCCATATATAAAAATTGCAACGTTTCAACAGGAAACCACATTAGTGTCAATTAAGTGTTCAATGAGAGAAATTTTTAAATGAAGACGTGTGAAGAGAAGAAATGTGTGCCTACCAACCACTGTCTCCTAACTAAAAGTTTGAAAAGATATCAGGCAGTAGTAGTAAAAACATTTGAAACCTGTTATTCCTGACAACGTAAGTAAATATAAGAGCTACAGTCACCTAATCGATCCTTCACTTGTTCTTTACTCCGACAGAACAATATAATGAAGCAAAGAAATATTTTATTGCGTACCGTGAAGTCATTAGTACAGAAATAAACATAGATATCCTGCGCATCCGATACCACCGTTTTGTTTAATAAATGGAAATAGACATAAGCTTCAGAATTTCTGAGGTCAGCTTTTTGTATACCATTAATTACTATAATCAATAATGGTTCAAATGACTCTGTGCACTATGGGACTTAACATTTATGGTCATCAGTCCCCTAGCACTTAGAACTACTTAACCCTAACTAACCTAAGGATATCACACAACACCCAGTCATCACGAGGCAGAGAAAATCCCTGACCCCTCCGAGAATCGAACCCGAGAACCCGGGTGCGGGAAGCGACAAAGCTACCGCACGACCAAGAGCTGCGGACCAATTACTATAATCGCTCACGCTGAACTTTCTACCGCAATCCATGTATTTTTGTGAATAATGTTCAGTTTGTCCTATGATTATAATTTTGTAAATTTAGAGACATAATTAATTATGGTACAACAGTTGCCATCTACAGTCTTTCTAAAATCAGTGCTGCATGGAGTGACAACATTTTTATGATTGTACCGTTGCGTAATGAGTACGGATCTTTCCACATTAAGTTACAAGTGCTACACCTGAAACGTAACAACTTTAAAAAAGTATTCATATCCCTCACATTAAATGCGATGACTCCAAGTAAACAGTTTATTGAGCGAGCTATCACGTTTACCCCATAGTTGCCCCTTAACTCTATCAATTAGCTTAAAGAAACCACAAAATATACTAATAAATGCCAATTATTGCTCAACATTCAATGTCATCAAGTGAGATATTTCCAGGGGATGATGCTCATGTAGAACAACTGACCTCTGAGCAAAATGAAATAAGTGAGAGCACTGAAGACAAAATATTACTTATAACGAACGAAGCTCCTCAAATGTACTAACAATGGAATATCATTGCGTATTGCGTCGCAGGTTTGAGTATAGATTTTCATATCGCCTTTTCTTTTATTGGCACGTGCTGTATTTTGTTTCAAAGAAATGAATTGTAAATTTTACTAGTATTTGGTTGGTAGCCGTCATTTCGAAAATAAACAAATAAAAAGCAACATAAATTCAACACTGCAGTCACTGAAATCATACATAGATCTTCCAGTATTTTCCAACACCCTGATCTCACATTTCTAGCTCAATGTCAGCTAATTATCGAACGCAGATATTCACTTAATCACTAGTGATATATTGCAAATAGTGTGAATTTCATTTCATCTTCATAATCATAGGCGACATGGGTAGCTTCTAAATCAACGACAGCAACTCCTGAAATTTTCAACTCATTGTGTTAGAGTCTGATAATATATGTACAACTACCTGTGTAAATAATAACTATCTCATTATTACCGGTTAAAAAAAACTTCTTGAGTTTAAAACTACACTACTGGCCATCAAAATTGCTACACCATGATGCCGTGATGCAGACGCCAATTTAACCGACAGGAAGAAGATGCTGTGATACGCAGATGATTAGCATTTCAGAGCATTCACAGAAGGTTGGCGACGGTGGCGACACCTAAAACGTGCTGACATGAGGAAAGTTTCCAACCGATTTCTCATACTCAAACAGCATTTGACCGGCGTTGCCTGGTGAAACGTTGTTTTCATGCCCCGTGTAAGGAGGAGAAACGCGTACCATCACTTTAACGAATTTGATAAAGGTCGGAACGTAGCTTAACGCGACATTGATCCTCGCGTTGGTCGAGATCGAATGACTTTTAACAGAATATGGAATCGGTGGGTTCCGGAGGGTAATACGGAAAGCCGTGCTGGATTCCAACGGCCTCGTATCACTATCAGTCCAGATGACAGGCATCTTATCCGCATGGCTTTAACGGATCGTGCAGCCACGCCTCGATGCCTAAGTCAACATATAGGGACGTTAGCAAGACAACAACTATCTGTACGAACAGTTCGACAACGTTTGCAGCAGCATGGACTTTCAGCTCGGAAACCATGGCTGCGGCTACCCTAGGCAGTGCATCACTGACAGGAGCGCCTGCGATGGTGTACTCAACGACGAACATGGGTGCACGAATGGCAAAACGTCATTTTTTCGGATGAATCCAAGTTCTGTTTACAGCATCATGACAGTCGCATCCGTGTTTGGCAACATCACGGTGAACGCACATTGGAAGCGCGTATTCATCATCGCTATACTGGCTTATCGCCCGGCGTGATGGTATGGGGTGCAACTGGTTACACGTCTCGGTCACCTCTTGTTCGCATTGACGGCATTTTGAAAAGTGGACGTTACATTTCAGATGTGTTACGACCCGGGGCTCTACCCTTCATTCGATCCCTGCGAAACCCTACATTTCAGCAGGATAATGTACGACCGCATGTTGCAGATCATGTATGGGCCTTCCTGGATACAGAAAATGTTCGGCTGCAGCACTGGCCAGCACATTCTCCAGATCTCTAACCAATTGAAAACGTCTGGTCAATGGTGGCCGAGCAACTGGCTCGTCACAATACGACAGTCATTACTCTTGATGAACTGTGGTATCGTGTTGCAGCTGCATGGGCAGCTGACCTGTACACGCCATCCAAGCTGTGTTTGACTCATTACCCAGGCCTATCAAGGCGGTTATTACGTGCAAGAAGTATTTGTTCTGGGTACTGATTTCTCAGGAACTATTCACCGAAATTGCGTGAAAGTGTAATCATATGTCAGTTCTAGTATAATATATTTGTCCAATGAATCCCCTTTTATCATCTGCTTTTCTTCTTGGTGTAGCAATTTTAATGGCCCCTAGTGTCTGTTCTACACAACAGGACAACAGTCTTTTCCATTGCGGCGGGATAACTGACAAAATGATAAATGCGGTCCGCCAACTTTCTGTAGAATAGTTCAAAGCCAGGAATAAGCCCTGGAGAAACAAGAAACAAAAAATTAAGTTCAGCATTCGCAGGAAACAAGGACAACCAACACCTTTAATTGCTAAAAAAGTTATCAAAGACAGCGACCTTAGCGGAAAGATAGTTACATCAGACGCAGTGTGCACAAATCAGTATCTGATCTGAGAAACTAAGCAGAAAAATACGTGTTAATTTCACATCTGGCTTTCAAGGTATCATCATATCTGACTTGATACTGTTGCGTCTAACCCAGAGAATGTCTTCGAAATGTTTATCAGTCAATCTCGTTCGATGTGCTGACTTGCCACACTGCTGTATCTAAACTGTTTGTTCACGAACATAAGGTGTTTGAAGCACTGATGCCTGACTAGCAGCAAGTTACTCCTCTTTTGGAAACTCCACACCAGATATGTTGCGGTATAATTCAAAAACATTTCCTTCCCTTTGCATTTCTTTCAACGAGGCATTTGCCTGTAGATCAGTGGGCTCCAGCTGTAGTTTTCCTGTCACTGTATCAAAGTTATAGTCAAAAGGTTACTGGAACAGAAGAATGTCACACTCCATGCTATGTGTTTATATGTGATAAATGTCTTTGTAATTTGATAGTGTTAGTAATTTGACGGAGTCCGTATGCAAAGCAACATGAGAAGGTGTCCTTATATCGTTGTAAAAAATGATGTCCGCCTTCGTATGGCGGGATGCAGACGAAATTCAGAGATGGAACTCCCAGCTTACTGCAGTAGAAAAGAAGTTCTTATGGCGGCAGGCTACGTTCTTGATCGAAAATTGCAGAAGGGAGTCTGGTTCCACGTACACGAATTCTGCCGCACAGACTCCAGTGTCGGGTTGGGTTTAAGGGCTGAACGTGGTTCCAGTAACACCAGTAGTAGGCCAGAAGTCACGTCGTCTCGTGTTCCATACGTTTTATCAAACAAATCGAAGTACCGTCGGCGGGGCGGATGAAAAGACATCGCGGACCGGACCAACCCGCAGACCTTAGACTTGTGACCAAAATTCTGCACGAATACGACAGAATCAGTTAGGTTGAGTGTTACAATGAACATAGATGGAAAGGAACAGAATTCAGTGTTAAATTCATTAACAAATAATTCGATACAACTTCGTTTACAAATCCACATAGTCAAACAGCGTAAATAAAGACTCAGCCAAATAACCTTGAGGAGATGATATCATCCTGCAATTTAGCTACATAAGTCTACAAAATATGGCCCTATTACATCTGTACTTTTGTTTCAGTCCTCGCTTATTCTTGGTGGGCGACAACGCTGGGACCTGTCAATCGTAATAATTTCACTGTTTTCAGTAAACCTGTTTCATACGCTACATAAGCAATAATCAGAATTTTATGAAATGTTTAATTATAAGTTAAAAAAAAATAAAACCGAGATTTCTAGTTTTGAATTTACAGCAAAGATTTTCGTTGATGATGATGGTCTTCTAAATGTGCGGATACTAGAATTACAAAAATTTAGGTCACCGTGTCTTCATTGTAACATTGACATAGCTGATCAAAATGTGGAGAATACAACTATTTAAAATGATTTTGCTTTTGGTGGTGGTGATCACGAAGAGAGGCTTTTGCACCTGCCAGGAACCAGGGATAAATAATCTGTTAGATATTCTAGTTACTGAGACTCAGTTATGGTCCAGGTGTTCGACTGGTCAGCCCGGAAACGTGGTGTATTTCTTATGCAGGGTATTGTTTAGTAGGTAATAGGGCTAGGATAATTATACTTCACCAAATTTCCGCATTTTTAATGTGACGAAAGCGCTAGTAGTAGCCGAAAATTGGTTTCTTAATTCGCTTAATCTCTCACGTAAAGCTATTCGTTGATCACCTTTCCATTCACACAACATGAATATTTAATTATATATTTGGGAGCACTGTTTTCGGGTGTGCGCCATGTATTATATTTCTTGATGGAAACATATTTATCGAGAAGAAGATACCGAACCAAACTCTTAGAAGTGGAGTAGCGCGAAAAATGTCCTTACTTCAAGTATGGAAGGGCTAGGGGATATTATAATCAGGCTTGAGGTGATGAACGTTGCTTCGTAGGTGACGATAAAACACGTTGTAGGTGTTGGTTACGTGCCAAACAACTAAAACCGAAGACGGAAGCCCTACATCTATATCGATATCGTAACTACTTTGCAGTTCACACTTACGTGACTGGCAGACTGTTCTTCGAAGCTCGTACACTCTATCTTTCTAGTGTTGCACTCTCAAACCGCGAGCCGGAAAATTCTACATTTAAATCTTTCCGTGCGATCTCGGATTTATCTTGTTTTATTACAATGATAATTTCTCGCTAACATTTTCGCATTTAGAGGAGAAGGGAAGTGAAACATCGTGAAAAGATCTAACGCAACGACCAACTCCTCTGGTTTAGCGATTGCCTCACCAGCTAGCTTTTCATATCCGCAATACTCTCTCCTCTACTTCGCGATAAGACAAAACCAGCGCTCCTTCCTTCAACTTTTTCTAGGTCCTCTTTCAATTCCATCGGGTAAGGACTTCACAATGCGCAGGAGTACTCTGTCAGAGGACGGGCTACGTTAGTACAGGCAGTCTCTCTAGTTGATCGGTTGCATCGTCTGAGTGCTCTGCCGCTAAGAGGCAGCTCTTGGTTTTCGTTGCCCACTTCCTTTATAATTGTAATTGCTAGGTATTCAGCATTTCGATTTTTCTTTTTTTATAGTGTAAGCAGAATTCCTTTTAGTGCTTACGTGGATCACTTCACACTTTCCATTAGGCAGGGCCAACTAGAACTTTTCACACCATACAGATATCCTGGGAAATTCGTTTTGTAATTGATTTTGATCTTCTGAAGACTTTGCTCACCAGTAACTGACAGCGTCATCTGCAGCCAGTCTGACATATCTGCTCTGTCTCCCAAATGCCGGCCGTTGTGGTCGAGCCGTTCTAGGCACCTCAACCCGTAACCACGCTGCTGCTACGGTGTCAGGTTCGAATCCTTTCTCGGGCATGGATGTGTGTGATGTCCTTAGCTTAGTTAGGTTTAAGTAGTTCTAACTTCTAGGGGACTGATGACCTCAGATGTTAAGTCCCATAGTGCTCAGGGCCATTTGAACCATTTTTTGTCTCCCAAATCATTTAAATGTATTTGAAACAGCAGAGGGCCTACAAAATTCATTGGGTAGATACTAGTTTAGTTCTATTCGATGGTTTCACGTGAGCTACTGCTACTTGTGACCTTTCCGAAAGGAAATGAAGAATCCTGTCGCACAGTTGAGGCGATACTCCTATTGGCACACTATTTGGTAAGAAGCCGGTCTTACAAGCCTTCTCGATATCTAAGAATATGGAATCAATTTGACATCACCTGCCAATAGCACTCGTTACTCCGTGAGAATGAAGAGCTACCTGTGTTTCGCAAGAAAGACATTTTTCTGAGTCCGTATTGGCTGTTTGTCAATAAATCGCCTTCTTCGGGGTAGTATATAATTTTCGAACACAGTATATGTTCCAAAACCCTAGCTCAAATCGAGTTCAGTGATATGGGTGTGTAATTCATCAGATGTCTTCTGCTTCTTGAGTATTTGTGTGACCTGCGCAACTCTCTAGTCTTTAGGTAAGATCTCAGTCGAAAGATTGGTTGTATGCGGTTGATCAGTACTGAGACACAAAGGCAGCAGACTTTGAAAGGAATGTAACAGGTATACAGCCTGGACAGGAGGACTTACTTTTTGTAAAATGATTTAAGCTGCTTTACTACAACGAGTATATCTATGTATACTGACTTCGTTGACTGCTAGTCGTTAAAATCCAACCTTGATATTCCTCTCTAAAATTGGAGAGAAGAGACGGGGACGGTAAGGCAGCTGGAGGAAAGTTTGAGGAACGGGAAATTTGTAGGTATTCAATATTGCAGAGCAGACAACACGTTAGAAAAGAGGTACAGAAATGTATCAACCTTCCTTCTGCCTGAACACCAATAAAGTCGTACTGTGGCGTGTACTCCTGGGGTTATAACTCAATCAAATGCACTGAAGATGGCTATTTATAGCTGAAATATTGATATGCAAGAATAATAAAAAAACAGTTGGACTGCGACTGATTGCTGTAATCCTATCCTTCCTTGTACGAGACTAGTTGTCATCCAGAAACCTAGGCAGGTTTTTTGCAGGTATACGTAGAGAGACAGTGAACTCAGGCCCAATTTGCAAACGAGAGGGTGGATCGATGTTCACATGTGATGACCAAAGCCTGGAATAGATCCATTTGTCTCGTACGGTACTTTCAACGTTTGTTTATGTGACGTCATTGCAACATTCAATTATTTACACATTCTGTAGATTATGTTCAGCGCTATTTGCAGCCATAACTTATATAATACAGATAGTAGCTGTAAGCGTCACTGTCGTGTCAGTGAAACAGGTTTGCCGTAATTCCTCAGTATTACTGGAATGAACTCGTAGATTAGATATTTGCTGAGTAAACTTTATTAATGGCAATACGTACAACGGAATGCGAAATTTAGTATTTGGTACCCAATTATACACCTTTCGCCGCAGTGCGGAGGTGGAGAATCATTTTCAGTCCGAGTAATCGAGTCACACGCGTCGCCTCCTCGCAAGCTGCGCTTGGCCGCGCAAACGCGACGCACGGGTTTTAGAGCTGTACTATATAACCCGATGGTGTGGTCTGACCTTTTACTCCCGCCCCGTCGCACAGCCCGACCAAAAAGCCGGGCAGCGCGACCATAAATTTATTTGCGTTAGCGCAGACAGGTACGTTTACAGGGCCGTTGCTAATTAGGCGAAATCAAACATGAAGCGCACGTCCGTCCGCACCCCGCTGCCCTCACCCTAGACACATTGTCGGGCTGACCGCCGGGTTATTCACGGCCAGGCTGCCAACACTCACCGCACTGTGAAGTGGGTAATATATTCCCCAGTAAATTCTGATTTTTAAAGAAAATATACGCCGATGAGCCAAAACATTGTGACCACGTACTTAAAAACATGCCCGCCCACCTCTGGACCTCAGTTCAACAGTGATTCTGCTTGCCATGGATTCGACAAGTACTTGATAGGTTACCAGACGTCTGTGACACCAGATGCCTACACACGGGTCACACACTTTCCGTAATTCGCAGGCGGTTGGTTTGTGGCCCGAAAGTGCCCGATAGCATCTCAGTTGGGTTTCATCGGATTCATATAAGCTGAATTCGTTGGCCAGTCATCAATGTGAGTTCACTGACATGCTCGTCACGCTATTGCAGCACGATTCTGGCCTTCTGATACAGAGCGTTATCCTGCTGAAAGATTCCAGCGCTGTTGAGTAAGACAACAAGCATAAGGGGTTACAGGTGGACCCCTAATAATTTTCACGTGGTCCACAGATGTTACGGTGTCTTCGAGTACTACCACAGTTCCCATGGAAGACCAACTGAACGTCCTCCATAGCGTAATACCTCACCCATAGACCTGCGTCTGTGGCGCGCTACATGGTTCCAGCATCTGTCCTCCAGGATGACAGCGGATCTGGCCACGGCCAGCTACCTAGTTTAAAAATAAGCACAATTCATCTAACCAGGACACACTATTCCATTGATTCGCTGTACAATCTCGACGATCCCGTGCCCACTGTAATCGTAAGTGGCAAAGTTGTTGGGACAACTTGGGATAATGTAGGGGTCATCAGCTTCGGAGTACCATGCTGAACACCATCAGCTCAACGGTCTGTTCCAATACACTTGTACCTGCAACTGCATTGTACTCTGTCATCCGATCGGCCACATACACTATTGGCCATTAAAGACGAAGAAGACTTGCTACAGACGCGAAATTTAACCGGCAGGAAGAAGATGCTGTAATATGCAAATGATTTGCTTTTCAGGGCATCCACACAAGGTTGGCGCCGGTGGCGACACCTAGAAGGTGCTCACATGAGGAAATTTTCCTACCGATTTCTCATACACAAATAGCAGCTGACCGGCGTTGCCTGGTGAAACGTTGTTGTGATGCCTCGTGTAAGGACGATAAATGCGTACCATCACGTTTCCGACTTTGATAAAGATCGGATTATAGCCTATCTCGATTGCGGTTTATCATATAGCGACATTGCTGGCCGTAGTGGCCGTGCGGTTCTAGGCGCTACAGTCTGTAGCCGAGCGACCGCTACGGTCGTAGGTTAGAATCCTGCCTCGGGCATGGATGTGTGTGATGTCCTTAGGTTAGTTAGGTTAAATTAGTTCTAAGTTCTAGGTGACTGATAACATCGGAAGTTAAGAGCCATTTGAACCATATCGCGACATTGCTGCTCGTGTTGGTCGAGATCCAATGTCTGTTAGCAGTATGTGGAATCGGAGGATTCAGGAAGGTAATACGGAAAGCCGTGTTGGATCCCAACGGCCTCATATCACTAGCAGTCGAAACAACAGGCATTTTATTCGCATGGCTGTAACGGATCGTACAGCCACGTCTCGATCCCTGAGTCAATAGATGGGAACGTTTGCAAGACAACAACCATCTGCATGAAGAGTTGGACGACGTTTGCAACAGCATGGACTATCAGCTCGGAGACCATGTCTGCGGTTACCCTCGACGCTGCATCACAGACGGGAGCACCTGCGATGGTGTACCCAACGATGAACCTGGGTGCACGAATGGCAAAACTTCATTTTATCGGATGAATCCAGGTTCTGTTTACTGCATCTTGATGGATGCATCCGTATTTGGCGGTGAACACACATTGGAATCATGTATTCATCCTCGTCACACTGGCATATCACCCGGCGTGATGGTATGGGTCCCACTGGTTACACGTCTCGGTCACCGCTTGTTCGCATTGACGGCACTTTGAACAGTGGACGTTACATTTCAGATGTGTTACAACGCTTCATTCGATCCCTGCGAAGCCCTACATTTCAGTAGAATAATGCACGACCGCTTGTTGCAGGTCCTTTAGGGCCTTACTGGATACAGAAAATGTTCGGCTGCTGCCCTGACCAGCACATTCTCCATGTCTCTCACCAACTGAAAACGTCTGGTCAATGGCGGTCTAGCAACTGCCTCATCACAATACTCCAGTCACTACTCTTGATGAACTGCGGTATCGTGATGAAGCTGAATGGGCAGCTGTACCTGTACACACCATCCAAGCTCTGTTTGACTCAATGCCCAGGCGTATCAAGGCCGTTGTTACGGACAGAAGTGGTTATTCTGGCTACTGATTTGTCAGAATCTATGCACCAAAACTGCGTGAAAATGTAATCGCATTTCAGTTGTATAATATATTTGCCCAATCGATACCCGTTTATCATCTGCATTTCTGCTTGGTGTAACAATTTTTATGGCCAGTAGTGCATTTCCACCTACCCAGCTTTAGAGAGTGGGAAAGCCTCTGGCCTCTATGACCTGTCATAAGGAATGCACGGCAACTTCTTGTCGCCTTCTCGTGGTTTCAGCATTTTTCTGCCACTTTCCACAGATGCTGAATACAGCAGCACGCGAACAGCCGAGCAGCTTCGACTTTAGCGAGATACTCGCTTCCACGCAGTGGGCCACAAGAATCTGGCTTTTGTCAAAGCCGCTTAAGTCTGCGCATTTCCACCACTTATCTTCTCTAGAAAGATTCCCCCTTCGTCTCTGCTTCCCTCATATACTTCTCTTACCACTTTCACGTGCACCTCACAGTTGGCGGTGGTCATAATGTTTCGACTCATTAGTGTGTACAGGATGAGATGGCTAAGACAGATCAACGACAAGTACGCTAATGGAAAAATTCTCGAATCCAAGAAATAATAAACGTAGAGTACTAAAATTTTGGGAGTATGTTTGTCATTGGAAAGCCACAGGTTAATGTAAGTGTGAAATAAGCTATTGCAGATGTGAAACGCTGGTACTTTCATAACCGGTGTAATCGCCAGAATGTTTAATGCATGCATGTAAAGGTGCATGCGTTGTGTTACACAGGTGACGGATGTCGGATTGCGGGATGGAATTCCGTGCCTGTTGCACTTTGTCGTCAACGCAGGGGCGGTTTAAAAAAACGCCTACATGATGATCTCAAATGATAAGGCACCTAGTACTATCCATCTGAACCATCCAAAAACACGTACCACCTTATGTTTATGTTGCACATTTCCTTCTTGGTGTTGCAATTTTTTCCGCCATTGTGTATTCATAATAAATAAATATATCGAGATTCGGTTTGTGCCTTGTTATAGCGGACAATATGGTGAACTTGTGAAATTCACATGTAATTTTTATCACTTATAGTCGCCGAGCTACGGCAGTATCTTCTCTTCCTTATGGTGTTGTGAAACGTCCCCTTAGAAAAATTGTGCAAGACTGTGCTTAAACTGACACACAATATCTTTTTAGCACAACGCAGTCTGACTTTCAGTAATCCCTACAAGAGAATGGCCCTGACTAACATTAACCTATATGTTTCGCAAATCGGTTACCTCACAAAAATCTTAGTTACTCGAACTACTGCATTACAGCGAGCGCCACTACTGCCAACTAAAAAAGAGATTCAAACTACGGAAGGGACTAACTACTGATAGGCATAGTTAGCAAATGAAAGATTTTAATAGAGAACAAACAATGTATTTACCTTAATAGTCTTCATATATATATCAGTTCATGACATCAATTCTTACAAATTTTAAAACTCCGTCATCTCTCTCCCCACATCCACCACTGCTGGCGGCTCACCTCCAACTGCGCAACGCTACGCGCTGTTAACATCCAGCTGCCCAGCACTACAATGGCGAGTATTACAACAATGCCAACCAGCCACTGACTGCACACAGCACAGCCAGTGATTTTTCATACAGAGCGCTATGTAGCGTTACCAATAAAAGAACCTTAACAGCCTACTTACATAGCCCCCATGCTCCCCACAAAAAATTTTACAAATTGTTTTGGGCAGTGGCCAGTACAGATTTGAAAAAAATTTTCATAATTACAATAACAAAGAAATGAAATGCACACTCTTATCGATACAATGTTGGTCAAAAGCTAAAATTTTCTCACAGTCCATAAAGACAGTCCTGATCATTCATCAAAGTAAAATTGCAGTGTTTTTCTCAAAGTCTGAGTAGTAAAAGAAAATGCACACGGAAGTTGTGGATTTCCATGCAGTCTTGAAGAAGTAGTGTTGTCCTCCCTACGGAAAGACAGTGCTGAGTCCTGACAAGCAGACAGGTAATGGGCCACAACAGAGCAAACCCACAGCAGAGTCAGTCGAAGTTTTGAAGAATATTGGTTGGTAGGTCAGCACCGAGTAGACCCACTGTAGTCCTGGTAGAGATTACGGTATTGGTGGGCCACCAGAGATGCAAACCCACTGTAGACCTTGTAGAAATAATGGTATTGGTGAGTCATCAAAAGTGTAGACCCACTGCAGTCCTTGTAGAGATCGCTAGCAGCCAACTATTGTGACTGTGCAGGTGCACAATCACCATCGAAGAGTCTTGCAGAGAATATAGCAAGTCCATAAACCACCACTTGTCCACTCACAAAGAATTTGTTTGAAATGACCTTAGAACCAGCAATGCTTTTATCCAGTCCCTTGCTGAATTATTAACACACGTGCAAACACTATCAGTCCCTACTTCGCATGTCCATATACTATGACCAACAGAAACGTGTGCTGTGAAATGTACCTTACAAGTTACTTAATTTGATGAACTGGTGTCAATTACAGTTTTATAACATAAGAATACAATAACAAAGGTACAAAATATATCATTAGAGAACATAATAGTACAGATAACTTTTGTAGTAAAACAGACCAGGCAATATTTAAATGTAGGTAGTATATGCGCGTGTTCAATACAGGAACTGGAAACCGTTGTTACAAACAACCTTGTAAATCTATTGAACGATGTGATCCTACTTTTTCTTCGTTACTCTGAAAACTGGTATACATAATTTATAAATATACGAAATATATAACAGCGAAACGTTCTTAAGAAAAAAACCTAGAAAATTTTTGAGCGATTTGCTTCCAGTTTTTTTATGATTAACAATCAGACGGATGTGAACAGCATATTTCTTAAACAATAATTTTATCACAGTTTTGTCTGCAGGACAGTGGTTAACTTGAATGTCACATGATTATTCATTTTTTATTGTTTCTTTCTCACTTCCTTAAAACTCCTCATTCTTCGTCTGTGTTCCTGTTTCCTTCGCTCTGAGTATATTTTGACTATTTTCTTCCTGCCTCTTACTTCAAATGTCGTGTTCATAATTTTGTTCCTCAATTTGTCTTCCATCTAACATTTCAGTACTGATCCCTGCTTGTTTTAAGACTTCTCCTATTCCTTGAAAACAACTGGTTTTTGACTGAACTCTTTGCTACATCAAAAATGCTATTTTTGAGTCTGTTGTGGATCGTTCTGTGTACGTGTCCGTAGACTGTTAGTCGGCGGTTTCTCATTAAGCCTGTAAGCCTATCTATGTGTTCATATATTTCTTTGGTTGGTCTCCATCCATATACCATCTCCGTGTAAAGCTATAAAAATATTTTCTGAGGATTTACCTTCTATTCTTTCTGTCTCTGAGGCTATTTCTAGTTTTTAGAGTGCTTCTGATTGAACAAATTCACTGCAGTGCCTGAGCTTAGGATGTCCTTCATTGTACTGCTTTCATGTTAGCTTGTACCGTTTCTGAAGTTCTTGTGTTCTTTTTATGATGGATATTTATTTGATCCTCCTATTTGTTAATGTCTTCGTCTGTGTTTCTGTTTCCTTCGCTCTGTGTATATTTTGACTATTTTCTTCCTGCCTCTTACTTCAAATGTCGAGTTCATAATTTTGTTCCATCTGTCATTTCAGTACTGATCCCTGCTTGTTTTAAGTCTTCTACTATTTCTTGAAAACAACGGGTTTTTGACTGAACTCTTTACTACATCAAAAATCCTCTTTTTGAGTCTGTTGTGGATCATTCTGTGTACGTGTCCGTAGAGTGTTAGTCGGCGTTTTCTCATTAAGCCTGTAAGCCTATCTATGTGTTCATATAATTCTTTGGTTGGTCTCTCCATCCATATACCATCTCCGTGTAAAGCTATAAAAATATTTTCTGAGGATTTACCTTCTATTCTTTCTGTCTCTGCGGCTATTTCTAGTTTTTAGAGTGCTTCTGATTGAACAAATGCACTGCAGTGCCTGAGCTTAGGATGTCTTTCATTGTACTCCTTTCATGTTAGCTTGTACCGTTTCTGAAGTTCTTGTGTTCTTTTTATGTTGGATATTTATTTGATCCAACAATTTGTTAATATTCCCCAAGATATTTGAATTTTCCCGCTCTGTTTACCTTTCCGTGTTTTGTGTTCATGGCTTGGTTCTTTTTGTTCTTTCTTTCGAAGATATCTGTAGACTTGCTTTCCCAGAGACTTAATATAAGTATTCCAGTGCTGACCATGAATCATGATACAACGCGCATTATAAAAGTTGACTTGTATTTACAAAGCGTACTAAACATGACGTAACTCTACGGTAAGAGCAGCCTGTCACCTCTTGCATCTTCGTTCGTAGAATTTTGACCCCATAAATTATTGCATTCACAAGTCGAATGCTGACTTTTCGAGGATTTGGGGATTGTACGCGCACAGTTTCTCTTATCATGACCAGCTCGTATAGCATAACGCGCAGAGTGCTCACTGTCGAAAGACAGGGCTGTTTTTTTTTTTTTTTAAACAAAAATGGCTCAAATGGCTCTGAGCACTATGGGACTTAACATCTGTGGTCATCAGGCCCCTAGAACTTAGAACTACTTAAACCTAACTAACCTAAGGACATCACACACATCCATGCCCGAGGCAGGATTCGAACCTGCGACCGTAACAGTCCCGCGGTTCCGGACTGCGCTCCTAGAACAACTAGACCACCGCTGCCGGCACAGAAGGCTTAGTCACTCACGGACGGAGTACGTGCTTCTGGTTCTCCGGACAGGCCGTGTGTGACTTTTAAGTCGTTCCCTAAATTTCTTTAGGCAGATGCTAAGTTGCTTCCCAATTTCAACCTCTGTAACTACTATACGGTACACAAACAGAACAAAGTTTACACCTCTCGCAGACAGACTTTCGTCCTCCACTCAAGTGACGAGTGCTCTGTAGGGATAGGAAAAACCGAAACCGATATCAGTACTTCAATTTTTTTAATATCCAGTATGTGTTTGGTTTCGGTTAAAACAGATGTTTTAAATTCTTTTACAGAGTAAGAAAAGCGAAACATATTATACATATAGCAGCGTTGCTAAAATTTTCCGATTTTAAATACCTTTATTTAAAGAAGGAGTAACATTTATTCATTAAATTTATATTGGTTTCAAATACTACGTTGTTATTGAAAATGGGGAAAGCATTCAGTGCTGTTTTAATAACGATACTTCCAGAAACACATTGCGTAAATGTTAGTACAGCATTGCTGAAACACTAATGTCCCTGTTGCAGTGTGTTGTGGCTTAAGGTATGCGTGCCCCCATCTGGTCTATACGGTAGATTTCGCTGTGGTCGCCGGATATCCCTTTTATTCCAAAATCAAACGAACTTTAATCTGGAAATATTGGTACTGAGTGACGTAACAATGAGGTACAATGCTTCATTTGCTTTAAATAATTATTTATCTGCCATTATTATTCATGGTATTCAATAAAAACAGAAAGTGACACTTCTGCTGCCTGTTACTACATAATATGCCTTTATCGCCTGAAGCCAAAAAGGACTAATGAACATGAAATACAGAGCTCTTCAACCTCAGTTTTCACCAGTTAGCACTGAATATTCGTAAAATCTAAATAGTGGTATACTCCCCGATTAAAACATGATTTTTGAGCATTTTTTTCAAAGAATTTGAATCAGTAGGAGAATGGTGGTGATTTTGTTGTGGTTTCAACCTCTTAGCACCTTTCGAGAAAAGCAGCGGACAGTGGATGGATTTTCTTTTATTTGCATATTTAATTTCATATTTTGTTTCTGCTTTACGCGAAATTGAGACAGTAAAAAATTTTATACCTTTGTTCGATTTCTGCGTTAATTACAGGAAATAACAGATATAACAAACCGAAAATCGATTCTGTGAGAAACCGGTTATTTTGTGCGGTTTAACAGTAAGATGAAACCGGCGTGGGAAAAAAGGAGTTAAACGAAAAACCGATTGTGTCAGCAACAGCCGCCACTCCCACTGATGCAGCAGTAATGGTATCCCGACATAAAGTTAAATAAAACATGTTTTCCAAATCTTTAATACAGTGGAACATGTTCAGGGTGTAATTAACAGCAAGACTAAAATGAAAATATGAATTTAAATGTGGCAAACGATGATGGAATTTGTTTCTCATATCGCCCACAAACTGATAATACTGTCATCGAGTTACTGGATGGTTGGATGGATGGATGCATATGTTGGTATCGGCGCACGACAGCAAAGTCTTCAACGCCCCCTCGAAAACAGTTTGTGACGAGCGTCGGGAGAGTACACTAAAACGCAGTATAAAACAGCACTGAAACCAAAAGTAATAAAACGTTGAAAACTATGGGTGTATTCACATTGGAGCACGTAACGAAAAGGTCGTCAGAAGACGAACACAAATTACAAAATGATTTACAAAAGATCGCTATATGTTGCGAGAATTGGCACTTGACCCTATATACTGAAAAGTGTGTGGTTATCCACATGAGTGCGAAAAGAAATCCATTAAACCTTGGCTAAACGATAAATCAATCACATATAAAGGGCGTAAATTCAACTAAACACCTAGAAATTACATTTACGAAATACTTCACCTGAAAAGAACACATAGAACATGTTGTGGTGAAGGCGAACCAAAGACTACGTTATGTTGGCAGAACGCGTAGAAGATGCAACAGATCTACTAAAGAGACTGCCTACACTACGATTGTCCATCCCCTTTGTAGTAATGCGGCCTCGTATGGGATCCTTACCTAATACGATTAACGGAGTACATGAGTTCAGAGAAGGGCGGTACGAGTTGTATTATCGAGAAATAGGGCAGAGTGTGTTACGGACATAACACAGGATTTGGAGCGGACATCAGTCGGAAAGGTGGAAGGAGTATATAGAAGGTTTATACAAGGGCGATGTACTGGAAATGGAAGAGGATGCAGATGGAGATGAAATGGGAGATACAATACTGCGGGAAGAGTTTGGCAGAGCACTGAAAGACCTGAGTCGAAACAAGGCCCCGGGAGTAGACAACATTCCATTAGAACTACTGACGGCCTTGGGAGAGCCAGTCATGACAAAACTCTACCATCTGGTGAGCAAGATTTAAGAGACAGGCGAAATACCCTCAGACTTCAAGAAGAATACAATAATTCCAATCCCAAAGAAAGCAGGTGTTGACTGATGTGAAAATTACCGAACTATCAGTTTAGTAAGTCACAGCTGCAAAATACTAACACGAATTCTTTACAGACGAATGGAAAAACTGGTAGAAGCGGACCTTGCGGAAGATCAGTTTGGATTCCGCAGAAATGTTGGAACACGTGAGGCAATACTAACCTTACGACTTATCTTAGAAGGAAGATTAAGAAAAGGCAAACCTACGTTTCTAGCATTTGTAGAGCTAGAGAAAGCTTTTGACAATGTTGACTGGAATACTCTCTTTCAAATTCTAAAGGTGGCAGGGGTAAAACACAGGGAGCGTAAGGCTATTTACAATTTGTAAAGAAACCAGATGGCAGTTATAAGAGTCGAGGGACTTGAAAGGGAAGCAGTGGTTGGGAAGGGAGTGAGACAGGGTTGTAGCCTCTCCCCGATGTTATCCAATCTGTATATTGAGCAAGCAGTAAAGGAAACAAAAGAAAAATTTGGAGTAGGTATTAAAATTCACGGAGAAGAAATAAAAACTTTGAGGTTCGCCGATGACATTGTAATTCTGTCAGAGACAGCAAAGGACTTGGAAGAGCAGTTGAACGGAATGGACAGTGTCTTAAAAGGAGAATATAAGATGAACATCAACAAAAGCAAAACGAGGATAATGGAATGCAGTCAAATTAAATCGGGTGATGCTGAGGGAATTAGATTAGGAAATGAGACACTTAAAGTAGTAAAGGAGTTTTGCTATTTAGGGAGTAACATAACTGATGATGGTCGAAGTAAAGAGGATACAAAATGTAGACTGGCAATGGCAAGGAAAGCTTTTCTGAAGAAGAGAAATTTGTTAACATCGAGTATAGCTTTAAGTGTCAGGAAGTCGTTTCTGAAAGTATTTGTATGGAGTGTAGCCACATATGGAAGTGAAACATGGACAATAACTAGTTTGGACAAGAAGAGAATAGAAGCTTTCGAAATGTGGTGCTACAGAAGAATGCCGAAGATTAGATGGGTAGATCACACAACTAATGAGGAGGTATTGAATAGAATTGGGGAGAAGAGGAGTTTGTGGCACAACTTGACAAAAAGAAGGGACCGGTTGGTAGGACATGTTTTGAGGCATCAAGGGATCACAAATTTAGCATTGAAGGGTAAAAATCGTAGAGGGAGACCAAGAGATGAATACACTAAGCAGATTCAGAAGGATGTAGGTTGCAGCAAGTACTGGGAGATGAAGAAGCTTGCACAGGATAGAGTAGCATGGAGAGCTGCATCAAACCAGTCTCAGGACTGAAGACCACAACAACAACATCATTAAAACGAAGATCTGTGCCGTTGCGGCAGGATATTCTTACGAAATTTCAATCACCAACTTTCTCCTTCGAATGCGAAAATATTTTGTTCACGGCGACCTACGTATGGAAAAACGGTCATCACAAAGAAAGTAAGGAAAATAAGAGCTCGCACTGAAAGATATAGGAGTTCGTTTTTCCACTCGCTCTTCGAAAGTGGAATAATAGAAAATTATGATGAAGTTGGTTCGATGAACCCATTACCGGGCACTTAAGTGTGATGGGTAGATTATTTATGTAGATGTGATGTAGATGTAATGCATAGTGATCCACGCCAGTGTGCTCACGTACTGGAACATGTGACGAATTGTGATCATCCCACCATCGTGCGAAATTTGCATGCACTGGGTAAGGTTGAAAAGTGCGCGTAGGGCTACCGCCTGCTCGTAGCCAAAACCACAAAAATCAGCGCGTGATCAACTGTGCATGTCTGCTTGTTCGTCATCAGTTGGGTCGTTGACAAAATTTATCTTTCCTATCCTGTATCGTCACTGGTGACGAGAAACGATGTCTTTATGCTAGCGCAAGGAAAAGAAAGTAATGTCCGAGCCCAAACAAAGTCGCACTCCCCGTAGAAATACCTGAGTGCACCCACAAAAGGTAATGTTTTGCATCTGGTGGAACAGCGTCGGTATAGTGTACTACGAATTGATTTCTCCAGGTGTAACCATCCTTGCTGACATATATTGCCAACAACTAAGCGTTTTGCAGCTGTAGGCTAAGAACAACGACAAGGAAGACTCCGTGAAATGATGTGGCTTCACGATAACGCAAGCCTGCGTTATGCTGGACTGATAGAAAACGTGATACCGGAGTTGGATTGGGAATTCAATTCGCACCCATATTATTCACTTGGTCTTGTGCCCTCAGATTTTCATTGTTTTCGTTCACAATCGAACAATCTTCAAGGAACTGCATTTGCGGAAGAAAATGGACTCCGAATAAGAATCGGCGAGTTCTTCAACTCAAAAGCATGTGATTTCTACAGACGCATCATGGGAAGGTTGCCCCGAAGTTGACAGACCTTTTTAAACAGTGAAGGATAAGGTATTATTTGTCTGTTATGTGTATTTGTTAGTCCGCAGCTCGTGGTCGTGCGATAGCGTTCTTGCTTCCCACGCCAGGGTTCCCGGGTGCGATTCCCGGCGGGGTCAGGGATTTTCTCTGCCTCGTGATGACTGGGTGTTGTGTGCTGTTCTTAGGTTAGTTAGGTTAAAGTAGTTCTAAGTTCTAGGGGACTGATGACCATAGATGTTAAGTCCCATAGTGCTCAGAGCAATTTGTACCATTTGTGTATTTGTTATGTTTATTAAACGTATCGAAAAACGGTAACCCAAAATATAAACGTTGTGTTTCGTTAGATAATGTTAACACTAATTAATTTCATACTTTGTGTTTCTTCTGTGAATTTAGTGTGAGGTATTTCAAAAATCTATTAATTTCGAATAATGTGTGAAAACATGGCTCCGAGAAAAGATGCCTTACTTATGAACCAACGAAAGATCTAAAAGTCAATTAACATTCCTCATGTTTTCATCAAAATTTACATACATAGTCAAAAGTGGATGTAGGACCTATGGCTGTTGTGTGTGGCTCGCAAAGGGTGGCTGCGTGTGTTAGTGATTGGCAGGTGCGTATTAATCTGAGAAAGTAGCACAGAAATATATTACAGAAGTGCTGTAACGCAAAATATTTTCCTATGAGAAAATACTGGAACTGGCATTGTTGACCAGTGTAACTTAAGAAATTTCAATACATATCCAAACACAGCCTATAAGTTGTTAATCTTAATTATTTATCTCAAAATCTTCTACTGGCTTATTCAGCGTTTTAAGGGCGCTTGATAACTTAGTTTGTTGAATTTTAACGCTATACATAAAAAAGTTTTCATCGTATCTATTAAATTCAGCGTAAAATGGCCGGCCGCGGTGGTCTCGCGGTTCTAGGTGCGCAGTCCGGAACCGTGCGACTGCTACGGTCGCAGGTTCGAATCCTGCCTCGGGCATGGATGTGTGTGATGTCCTTAGGTTAGTTAGGTTTAAGTAGTTCTAAGTTCTAGGGGACTAATGAACACAGCAGTTGAGTCCCATAGTGCTCAGAGCCATTTGAACCATTTGAACCAGCGGAAATTGGTTATCAATAATCATCATAGACTCTGTAGTGGTGAGAAGATACAATGACTTTATGTTTCTAACTTTGATCTAAGTTATTAACTTTTGGTATATCAACAGAAATCTTTGGTACATTGGACATTGTTACACTAAGTAGTAAAAACAGAAAAATAAAAAAAATGAGATGACATATTTTTGGTTACTTTTTTCTGTAGAGTTAAAAGCAACCAGTAAGGCGTGTAAAAGTGCCTGAGGAATGTGGAATTTTTGCAGATTTTTCTTCTGGAATATTACTTAGCTGATACTGAAATTCGTAATTTGATAAAACGACAGTCAATCTTTAGCGCCATGACTTAAGCAATGTAAACTGTGAATGAACTGAAAGAAACTACATACGATTTTTCAGAAGACAGATCTGGCAGCACCACAGACTTGTCTATTTGGAGACATCTGCCCTTCCTTTTTTCTTTTACCTGCTTTACTGTAGTAAGTCTCCATATTTTGTCGAGAAGCATCTTGCCAACAGTGACGAACCGAGTAACTGTACTATCGCTAGCCACCGACATTTATAATTCAATCTGTTGCTGCGTCACCTGAATATATTAAAGATCTAAGTACTCCAAAGCTTCAGGGTTTTGAATGGTTATAATTTAAGTGCAGCTCTTCACGGACGTCCGGTGTTGGTTTTAATTACTGTACGGCAATGAGACTTAGTAGATATGTTAATTCGTTAGCTGCGGATCGATGCTGGAAGAAAAGTAGTTCCACATTTGGTCACCAGGTGCAAATTTGGCGTTGTTCAGTGTTTGTATGACAGTTTGATATCGAAGCTATCATTTGAGAATACATAATATGAGGTAAGAGTAGGGCTGACAAGAAGAGAGACCACGCGTTTTTAGTGAAATAGTTTTCCGTGAACGAAAGCTACTACAGTGCTGTATTGAGAGACAGTCACCGAGGAAAGCTCTGTAGTGTAGCCCAATGTCGTTAAATAGTTTAATGACGAGAATAATGTTGGAAAACATGGATGAGCTTGGTATGGCACCTGGAAGAGGACGGCTTCCCACTGCACTGGATGTTATTGAAGAGGTTCATTTTGCCGTAATTGACAACGTAGCGCGTGCCCCGGGTAATGCTAGGGCTTGTGCAGCGTCGCGAGAATAGTACTAAATTCTTGTGATCGAGAAGGCATTGTCTTCGCGTTGCTTGCCAGTCTGTTCTGATATGTGCTCTTGATTGAGCGCCTATTATCGATCTTCTTGCAACCACTTTGCCGACTGCTGTGTTGGCGACAGCTTACTTTAGTTACAACCACCCCACACTTATTAGTACAAAAAATTTTGCGGTGCTCCTTCTTAGATATTTGAGATTTAAACTTCGTTCCTATTCTACATCTGACAAAGGTCACATTCCTATCACATGATATTACCACATCGTTCTCCAGTAATGAGTGCTTGTGACTTTACTGTCCTAAAGTTTTTTTTTCCAGTTTACGTTCTCACAGAGTTTATTACTATAGTTTAGTGCTCAAATGGACAACATTTTGCCTTAAAAATTTCTGGTTGTCTAAACAGTTTCATTAAGTATATAGAAATTTTCTGAGTCTCTAAAACTGCGGTAACTGACTTATCTGAGGTGGTATAAAGTTTAATCAGTTGGAGGATTCTTTCCTCTTTCCACTCGGTTGCGTTCACAGTTAATGTCGCCTTAAGCAAATAATGCTGAGCATTATTTTACAGTACTTTCTGACGTACTCCTAACCACCAATTGAAAAAAGTCGCCCGCATCTCGTGGTCGTGCGGTAGCGTTTTTGCTTCCCACGCCCGGGTTCCCGGGTTCGATTCCCGGCGGGGTCAGGGATTTTCACTGCTTCGTGATGGCTGCCTGTTGTGTGATGTCCTTAGGTTAGTTAGGTTTGAGTACTTCTAAGTACTAGGGCACTGATAACCATCGATGTTAAGTCCCATATTGCTCATAGCCATTTGGACCATTTTTGAAAGGAATCTCCTGAACTGAAAATATGTAGCAGAGACAGGTAAACCGAGGTAGAACATTAACTGAACTAAATCTTACCACATCTTACACACAGATAATAATGTGGAAAAAAGTATTATAATACAACCAACGTTACAAAAAGCTGTCCTACTGGTGAAGCAGAGAAATTCAGTGTCTTTTATACAACACTCGTGAGAGGGAAGTTTCGCTTGTTCCCCCCATTTTAATTGCCTGAATTAAACGAATTAACTGCAAAAGTTATCAAAAAGGCAAACATTCTCCAGTAAAGAATTAAATGGCGCAAGAGGCTGACAAAAAGATACATTTAGAGAGGCTATTCGAAAAGTAAAGCAAATCGATTGCGAAATGAAAACCACAATAAAAATAAGATGAAGCTTTGCGTAGGTGTGTTGGACAGTGTTTATAGTATGCCTGCCGATCGTATCAAGTCGTTCTTTCTAGTTATGAGCGCGCAGTGAACAGGTAAAGATGTCTAGAAAACAGTGTCTCCCACCGGGTAAGAAAGCCTGTGAGGTACTTTATCTGATTTAATGCAGCCCACACAACGTCATGCATTTCCTTCTTCTGCACAATGCAGCGGCAATGAGGACTCTCCTACAGTATTGTCGATGGCAAGTGCTTGATGACTAACCTTACAGCCTGGAGTTGGCTGCCTCTGATTTTCATCTCTTTTCAACTGAAACGCTGGATGTGAAGACAACGAACAGCATAGAGAACAGGCAGAAAGCATATGTCGCTGTCTTCAATGAGGGAGCTTGTACAAAGATACAATAAATGTCTCAGTCTGAGCGGTGACTATGTAGAGTATTAGATCAAACGTGTAGCTAACTATACCAGACAGTCTGTAACCGCGCGACCGCTACGGTCGCAGGTTCGAATCCTGCCTCGGGCATGGATGTGTGTGATGTCCTTAGGTTAGTTAGGTCTAAGTAGTTCTATGTTCTAGGGGACTGATGACCTCAGATGTCAAGGCCTATAGTGCTCAGAGCCATTTGAACCACTTTATACCAAATCAAATATTTTTGGATTTTCACTGTGGCTTACATTTCGCGATCGATCCTACCTTACTTTCTGAATAACCCTCATACATTTATCTTCAGTACTTCCTGTCCTCATCACTAGGAGTAACAGACTTCGCCATACTCTTGAAGTAGCACATGGGTAATTTTTAACCAACAGTAACATACCACCATTTCATTGGCATTTGGATGGTATTTTGTACGTCACCATGTTAGAAATACGTTCCGGAAAACCCGAAGGTGTAACCAAAGGATATTTGAGTCTGTAAAATGAATATTAAAACGTGAAAAACCAATTTTCAGAAATAAACAGTTTTTAAAATGTTTCCTTTTACAGACAAAACTCCTCAGCCATTCATCAAAGATCACTAAAATAAGTAAGTAAATCAATGTTAGACGGTTTTTCCTTGTAAGAAAATTGAAACAGAGTCAGATCATAGTGTTTATATGAGCGCTAATAATACTTTTACTTTCGGAGCCACGTAAGTTAATTGTCTACTATTTGTAAAAGATTCTAAAATGCAGCATGTGACTCAGATTTCTGCGTGTTTTCTTTCTTATTGCAGTTAAGGAACAAACATTCAAGAACAAGGAATTTCATTCTTCAACTATAAGTATTTGGAAATGTTTAGCAACAATGGAGTGGACAGAATTGTCAAAGCCGGGGGTGGGCTCACCATTCAGACATTTGACAACGGTTTTGGCTTGGCAGCTTTTGCGCAGATACTTTTTGCACTTGAAATACACGTGCGATATTTTGCTTTAGTTCTTTGCAGCAAATGTGAATTTGACAGAGGTTTCTATTTCCATGTTGGCCACAAGAGTTGCCAAGTGACTACAAGGGGAGATTGGCTCCAATCTGCACTTTGTAGAGGCCAGGAAACTCATCCACACCTCCGTGGACAAGGTCTGGCCGTGAAATATTCTGAAGTGAGCAACTTAAAAACTGTGTGGGTCCCAGCTCGGACATTGCTGAATCTAGCTATTAGGCCAACTACGTCGGCTATACTCTTAGTTTCACTACAAACAAAACCTTTAAAGTTTTTGGAAGTTTTTTCTCAGTATTCTCATTGACCTGACATCCAGCATGCATGTTACTCAAAATAAAGACCTTTTCTTCCTTTATTCGTTTACTGCGAGAAAACTGACGCCCGACTTCTACAAGTGCGTTGCACACAACCCGTCGTTTCCACTCCGCGCCGCAGGAGGGACCTCTTTGACTGATCTATTGTTTCGTTTTGTTTCAGCTCATTCACCAGTTTCATGGCGTTGAAGAAATTTTCATTAGTGATGTTACGACCAAAGTTGAAGAATGGCTGAGTCAAATTTGTAACATGATGATAAAGACCCTTGTTAGGACAATGAGATTCATTTACCATGGAAACGGAATTCGTTCAAGAAGTAGTATTTGTTAGCGTCACATAAAAGTCAGTAATTTATCATATACTTATCAGGTTTTGTCTGTGCATATACTGTACTATTAGGTACCTGCACTTGCAAGGATACAGCTGGTCGTCAACAGTCACCTTCTCCCCCGGCTTGTAGCTTCTTGCGTTGCGTTCTTGATCACATAAGATCAAATTTTGTGACATTCATGGTGGTGTCTGTTTGTTCTATATCGTGTCTTCCTAACATTTTCGCGCAACGACGCTCTGAGCGTGTTTTTTAGGGAATTGACTAGTTTGAACCTGGGATCTGTTGCTGGTAAGGAGACGCTAGACCACACATGACATGTAGAATTCAGAAGAGTTCAGTGAGACTAGCGATGCTATAACCAAATACTTAATGATTTCAGCGTCAGATCCACTGCACTACCTGTACAAGAATCTTAATACTAACTAAATTTACTGGAAGGGTTTCAAGGCTTTCCTATTTTTAGTTAGCTGGTAAAATAACGTCGAAAAAGCAGTTAAGTTTACCATTGGAAATTTTATTCTACTCACAAAACATTGTTTATAAATTGCACTATTGATAAAAGGAAATGTTTCAATACAGGATGGTAAAAACCAACTGCGTTCAACAAAAATGTGAACGAATATTCCCTGAGTGGGTTTCCAAGTTCTACAATGGATCGAAGGATGACCTATGCCATATCACATCTATAATCTAGGTTTAAATTAAGTTTCACAAAAGAGAAAGCTATGAAAATGGTCTACAGTGACCCTCAATTATCTTTAACTACTTATCTAACTTGTCTTTAATTACAGTGGCTGATGTGGCTTCTCAATAACTATATAACAGAAAAATCATCGCGTTTCAGATTTTTACTTCAAGTTGCAAATGTGAACACCATGAGCTTTAATTTACGATCGACACTAGTATCACGCAAAAAGGGGTGTAACAGATGAGACTTCTGCAGTTCTGAGTGAAGCCTTATGCGCTCAGAAATGCGGCATCGCGTGCTTTCATTACCTTGTCGGTGATTAGGCAGCGTCAGGGCGGCAGCGGCCGGCGCAGCAGCCATCCAGCTCGCCGTCTCGAACTAACTCTACTCTAACTTCTCCTTACTACAATTACCGAAGTTGGTTTAAAAAAAAACTATCTGGCTGTGTTTCATCTGACCAATCAGGGTCTCAATGTTAACCTTAAGCTCCGCCTACAAAAATTCTGTCTATCCTATGAGAAACATTATACTTTTCGTGGTAGGGCAATGTTTTTAAAGTTTGCAACGTAACAGAGACGCGAAAAAGTCTCATGCTAAGACTTGCAAGTGGTGTCGTCCTAATGGTTAGCTGGCGACGTGGGTGTCCAGTCCGTCCCTTATGATAGGGCCTTCTAGCTTAACACTGTTCTGCTCTCGGCTTCTGTTCTCGTTTCTCCCCTCGGAACAGCGCCTGTCTCACGGTGGGAAGGTATGACATGCATCTAGGCATTCTCGTGTTAGTCTGTGGTATTTCATTTGCTCACTCGTTACTCGTATTACTTTGGTTAATTTAATGTCACGATTTGTTCGGAGCTATGTGACATACTACTTGATTTGCTTATCATGTCAGGGTTTCCATGGAAGGTGTTGGATTTGCCTGACACCTTACAATCTAAGATGACTGATTATTTCTGATAATCTGCTCCTGCACAGGAGGTCTCCATGTATTGCTGCACATGTCTTTGATTGAAACAGCACGAGCCCCACATTCTCTATGTTCACGTTGGCTCAGGTTGTTTTTGTCTTAAACTATCATAATACGCTCAGGCATCTCGTGAATAACTTCGAGGCATGGCCGGAAACAATTTAGAGCCCAGAAACCTATGTTATTGCTATCAAATTGCGGTAAACTGCGAATGCGTCATAAATGACTCACATGGTACCTCAGGTGCAACAGATAATTTTTTCATTCTAGGGGGGTGAAATTCCAGTGAGTTGTACAACATCATAAATCATTAAAATCAGTTCAGCATTTGCTCCCGTGATGATTATGGAGAGGTCAAAAATAACACACCTGGCCCTCCTAGTGTTAAATATTCAACTGTAAGTCCCATGATAAGAAGAATGTTTTAGCCTCGAAATCGACAAGCATGTGTGCTTCTGGCTTTGTTTTAACAGCACGACGTATGGAGAGGTTGCACGTGTTCCACCGGTAAGCTAGTCGAGAGAGTAACACGCGCTTTCACTCCTCTCACCTACATTCAGAAACGCGAGACAGGACCCCGACACACAAGAATGGGGGTGGGCTGCAGGGAAACACATCCACTAGACGTCTGTATGCACAAGGCACGCTGAAGCATCCGCGCTATGCCCGTGGAGGACACGTGGCTGCAGAGCGGCGCTGTAACGGCTGAGAGCGCTCTGTCCACCGGCGAGGGCCACTCGTGACGTATATTGGCTCGCAGCGAGCAGACCGCGACCAGAGCGGCCTGAGCTAGCGAGGCGAGCGCATCGCTGCCGTTGCGCGCTACACTAACTCGGCCGTTGAAAGCTCGTGAAGAGGTTTCTGTGCTGTGGGAGCGGCGGAGAGCAAATTGCCGTGCGTTGTTTTCACAACACGTGCAGATTGTCGTGTTCCGCGCCTCACAGCATGGGAAAGAAGGGTGCGCAGAGGAAACCTGCCGTTACGAAGGGTCCTTCGGTTGCGCAACTCAGTAGTCAGCCGACCATGCAAGGAACTCCCGAGAAGACGAGTCGCGGCCTGTCCCCCCTTTGTACATCAAGTGTAAAGGCGGGTGGACAGCGCTGTTCGACACCATGACGAATTGCGCTCGGAACGAAGTGGTCTACGAGTCTGTCGATACAGACTCGCTGATCTGCATTCGAGCTGCCAACGTGGCTGACCACAGGGCGATCAAGGTCGCAGTGGCCGACCACATCGTCGACGCGCCGGCGGCGCGTGAGAAGGCACCTTCCGCAGGAAGGATGAAGACGACCAAAGCACTCCTCAGGGGGCTACCTTGGTGCTGTGATGAGGCAGCGGTCCGGGAAGGGCTGCTGCGAGCCGGGTTTGGTAGCGGAACCGCAAGGTTGCACAACCGGACCAACAAGAAGAGGGCGCCGCTCTATGCCGTGACCGTGCAAACGGTCGACGGCGGGAGCGACATCCTTGACTTCCGGAAGCTGCTGGGCTTCCCGGTGACGTCAGAGGCTCTCCCGACCGCGATGGACCCCCAGCCCCAGTGCTTCGGGTGCCAGGGCGAGGGCCACGTTGCGAAGTATTGCCGCAACGCGGTGCGGTGCGTCAAGTGCTCAGGGGAGCACGACAGCCGCGCCTGCGACCGCGGCAGCAACGGTCTGCCGACCTGTGTCCGGTGTGGCGGCCGGCATGTCGCCAGTTGGCGCGGCTGTGCGGCTTTCGCAAGCAGCAGCCGTGCCGGGGGCGGCGAGGCGGCCGCGGCCGCAGCGACCGGAAGAAGGGAAGACGACGTCGGAAACGGCGTAGGGCGCAGAACAGCCTGGCGCAGCATAGGGACGGCGCAGCAGCAGCTCCTCCTGCCAGGAGCAGGGAAGACCGCTTGGAAACGGGCGGCCAGGACGCAGCCCGTGCTCCCGAGAAGATACGTGACCTCGAACTCGGCACCGCCGTGAAGGAGGCCACTGCAGCCCTCAGAGCCGTCATTGCGACAGAGAGGGCTGCCTTCGTAGCCGCCGTGGCTGCAGAGAAAGAATAGGCCTTAAGGCAGCTGCGACCAGTCTTCGCCCGAGGCCCCAGCGCAGTAGTACCTGCGAACACTCCTGCGACCTCGTAGAAGGACGTCCGCGCGCCTGAGCCAGCGGTGGCCCCAGCAGCACCGCAGGTGAAAGGTGCTAAGAAGAAAACCGCCGCCCCAGCTGAACCGGTGGCAACGCCGACCGCTACGGGAGCGGGTCCCGCAAGGGATCGAGAAGCCAAAAGGGCAGCCTTTATCGCCCAGTCGCGAGCGAACGGCAGAACGTCCTCGGACGCTGAACTGTCGCAGCTCTTCGAACAAACGGAGCTCGTGGAAGCTACATTGCGAAAGGGCTGCGGCGTGCAGTAGAGGAGGACGCTGAACGGTAGCCGATCGCTGCCGTTCTGCACCAGCCTGATGAAGCTGCACCAAGTCACCGACGACAAGGCGCAGCAGAGGGCCTAACAGCAACGCATGCGTTGCCGCGCCGAACTCTTATGTTACAGGGATGAAGCCACTGCAGCCGGCCCAGGAGACTACAAGCGAGCCCAGCCGCAGCACCCGGACTGACCCAGCTAACGGACACGCAGCACATAGGTAACGATGCACGATACCTCACGCTAACCGACGTCACCTTGCATGCTCTACTGCCCTTACTACCCGTCCTACTGTCGCAGAGGTTTTTTTTTTCCCTTGGCGCTGGCCTTGGCACTTTTTTCCCTCTACCCTTACAACCGCTAGCCTTCGATCGCTTTCGACCACTTCTATCTCCTGATGGACCATGCTAATGAGTAGTCTTACCCAGACGCATGGACAACATCACAGCCTGCATCCTGTGACGCCTGATTCAAAACTAACATGCTTACGGAGGTGACAGTAGAACTTTTGGTTTGGTCACCACGTTGGTGCGGGCGTGGAGGGGCCCCATCCTATATTAAAAAGCAGACCGCGACTAACGGCACCACGTCACCGCTTGCATTGTCCATAGCAGTCCTTCCATCAGTCAACGAAACGACAGAAGGGAACCGTACTTCGCTGCCTGGCAGCTCCCATTGAAAACATGCAAAAACGGAACTTTTCTCTCTGTACACTGCGGGTTGTGCGCTTCAGTGTCTTAAGACCACATAAAAAATTACCTCAGGGTTGCAGTCTCGAGGAATTGTACGAGGGCAATTACAATGGACTCCTGTGGTCTGTTTTGCTACCCTTCAAGATTTAAGTGCATCGGCACCCTTACTATAATCTTATAAGTTTGATAGCCAACGTCAGTTCTCCTTAGCCGCTTCTTCTTTTACAACTGAAAGTTGAATACCATTATTGGTTAAAAACAGTTTCGGTTTCAATTTTATTTTTTATTTTTCGACTGCGCGTTTCGCCTTATTTAGGCATCTTCAGATTATCTTAATTTTGGTATTTATTAGAAGGATCCTTTAGTCAGTGGAGCCATAGGGCGTCGTCGAACATATCAGGCCAACAAGGCCTTCGTTAAACTCAGTTACTCGCGTCCATCTAGAAAAGATTTTACTGAGTTTAACGAAGGCGATGTTGGCCTGGTATATTCGATGATGCCCTTTGGCTTCACTGACTGAAGGATCCTTCTAAGAAATACCAAATTTAAGATAACGTGAAGACGCCTAAATAAGGCGAAACCTGTAGTTGAAAAATAAAAAAAAACCCAAACCTGCAACCAAGAATGTTTTTACCCAATACTGTTGAGCACTGGTTTGCTGTATGCCACATATGGATTGGAAGAATTTCTTGGATACCATTGTTGATATCTTCATCCGGTATCCTTCCGGTGATGGAAAAGTTGCTTAAGGAAAAGTCTTTGTATGGATTTGAACTACACACTTAGAATGAAACGAAATCAGTCACTCTTGAAGAATTTACTTACCTATCTACCACTGGTCCCACGGCTGCTTCCACTCGTTTCACATCTTCTAAGTAAACGCCGTTTCCGCCTTTATTTATACCTCTAGCGTGTTTTACCCTTTGACGTCGTGGCTCGTGTGGTAAAGTGTTTTGGAAATTCGTTTCGTTACTACGTGTTAGCTACATTCAGAACCACAGATACTCTGTTTAGTAGAATGCAATATTTGTCTGTCTCTTCACATCATTTTCCAGTGGCCTTGCGCAATGGCAACAACGATTCCCGTCTTTTCCCCGAAGTTAAGCGCTGTCGGGCTGGTCTAGCACTCATAATATCTGCCGAACGCTGTTGGTAAGCGGAGTTCACTCGTTCTTTCTGAGGCAAACTGAGGAGCTATTTGATTGAGAAATAGTGGCTCCGGTCTCGTAAATTGACATACGGCCGAGAGGGTGGTGTGCTGACCACTCGCCCCTCTACATCCGCATCGAGTCACACCTATGGGCTGAAGATGACACGGCGGCCGGTCGGTACCGTTGGACCTTCCAAGGCCTGTTCAGAAGGATTTTAGTCTACACTTCCTTTAATTACTGCTCCTTCACCTGCCAAATAAGTGTGGTTTGTATTACACTACCATGTTTCTTTTCTCCTTGAAAACTTTAAACAGTACTGACACACATTTTCTTTTTAATTCTAATCACCTCTTCAACTCAAACAATATCAAATTACGCAGAACTCCTTTTATAGCACACGACAAATTTTTTGCTAAGCTTTTTCTTGAGGGCCAAGATATTTCTCTCCAACATGAGACTACTAGACATCTCGAAAGCGAAGCACTTTATATATAAAAAAAGGATCCTAGGTAAAAATTTGAGATCAGCAAAAGAGACATCTGTATGAGATAAAACTGACCACCTCCTAACCATCCTTCTGCGTAGGCGGGGTGGACTTTGTATTTTCAAGTGGGAACCCCTTATTTTTATAGCATATCCAAATTCTACACCAGACCTAAGTGTGAGTTACTGAACTCATTATATTCCATTCGTAGTATATGGCACTGTAATCGGGAAACATCAAGTGTGCCTGGTTTTACAATTAACAACAGACGCAGCTTAGTCTGTATTTCATTGACAATGTATATGTAAACCATTGTGTTCTAACGATTCATATTCGTGTTCGAAATTAAATGTTGTGTTACAAATTTGACTGTACAGTACAATATGGTTAGCCGTTTCCAGGTCTGTTAAGAAACTATGTTCAGCATGATAAAGGAACAACGACGTGGACGTAATAGTTTTCTATTCTCATCGAGGTGCTTGGAACCGAGAAGTCCCTTTCACAATTGTGGGGCTTGAGTTCGGGCATCCCCTCGCTTTTCACCATTTGGATGCTTGATGTCGGTGAGTCCTCTTGACTCTCGCAACTGATGTGCTCGATTTTGGTGAGTATCCCTAGCAGGTACACCTGTCGCTATCATTTCATGGACATTTTATATTATTGCCAAAGTTGAGGTTTGTATTTCGCCTGTAACCGAGTAACGGCTAGCTCGAGAGTTAGGGCGGTTGGATGGAAAGAAGTTCAAGGGCGACCACTGGGGTCACGCATTCCGCTGATTTGGAGACACACCACACTAAACCCCGTAGGGAACAGAAAACTATGTTGACATACAAGTAGTTTATTTGCCGGAAATATCAATGTCTAGACATATTATTGTAGAATCCCATTTGGTACTCTCACGTAACATTTGAACATCAGTATCAACAGTTACAACACAAATCTTTACATTTACATCGTGAGTGAAATCTTGAATCAAACGAGTCGGTTCTTAACTGCGAAAACATGCACATTTGATATTTGTCGATTACAGCTCCTTTTGCCACATATGCGTGACAGTGGTGTGAATAAAACGCACATATTTCTTGATCTAGAATCCGAATATGCAATTGAAATCGGGGGGCCTCATTTGAAAAAAAAATCAAATCTGAAGCCACCCAAGCCAGAGCGGTGGCTATGAGGTGGCAAATTGTACCAGAAAAAGACGCTCCCTTCACTAATATCAAGTTTTTCGTAGGATTCGTCGTTTTCGAGATATTTAACTGTCTGATGTTAAAGCAAACACCTGTATCCTTTCCTTCCATAGCGTTCTCTGCTCAATCTTCGTAATAATAACGTAAGCGTGGTGCAAAACCACTTGAATAATTCTTCGTACTACACGTCTGAACAATTTTTGTATTACCAGGCTATAGCTGAAAATTGCGTACTAACTCTTCGTTGTCATTTACTCTTGCTGCAGAAGTAGACAGAGCTTGGAGTGACGCGTCTCACTGCAATTTTGGAGTGTTTTATTGGCCGTGGTATAGTGGCTGGGTTCATGTTTCTTAAGATTATTCTTCTTTCTCTGAACAGTTATATCTTGGCTGTAAGTCGAAAGGTTTCTATTGTAGTTTCGTTTCTTAATTTATTTCTCACTGACTTTTGTTACGCCGTTTTCCACCATAGTCATGAACGGTACCTCAGGATAATCACCAGCATCGACTGCATTACTGAAAATCCACATGCGCCGTTAATTGAAGCCTCCGTTACATTTCGATGTAAATACTTAGAGACGTGAGATAGTAGGATCACCGCAACGTAAGTTACACATATGGTCCCACGCTAAGAACATTGCATACTGGGAGTGCTACTTTTCAGAAAAGTTTACATGTGGGTGTTTCCCTGAAGACGTAGTTGGGCTGCGGCACAGGAAACACAATGTACGACTGAAATGACACATGAAGTGGGAGCCTACGTCAGAGTTGAAGTACGCCGGAAGATATACGTCCTGTGGGCAAAATGTCTAAAATTCAGGTGGAGTATGGAGCTAACGCAATGTCGAGCTAAGGTGTAGTAATTTTCTGACAAGAATTTGACCAGAGCCGCACAGACGTTAGAATGGCTTGTCTGGATGTTCATCTCTTTACACTACATGATCAAAAGTATCCGGACACCAGCAAAAACATACTTTTTTTCATATTTGGTGCATTGTGCTGCCACCTACTGCCAGGTACTCCGCATCAACGAAATCGGTAGTTATAACACATCGTGAGAGAGCAAATGGGGCGATGCGTGGAACTCACGGACTTCGAACGTGTCGAATGGGTGTTACTTGTGTTATTCGTCGGTACGCAAGATTTCCACACTCCTAAACATCCCTAGGTCCACTGTTTCCGATACGATAGTGAAGTAGAAACGTGAAAGGTCACATACAGCACAAAACGTACAGCCGGATCTTGTCTCTTGACTGACAGAGGTGATGTTATCGTGTGGTCGTGTTTTTCATAGAGGGGACATGCACGTCTTGTTGATTTGAGTGGCACTATCACAGCACCGGCCTGCATTGATGTTTCAAGCACCTTCTAGCTTCCCACTGTTGAAGTGCATTTCGCGTATGACGATTGCACCTTTCAGCACGATCGAGCACCTGTTCATAATTAACGGCCTGTGGCGGAGTCGTTACATGACGATAATATCCCTGTAATGGACTGGCCTGCACAGAGTCCAAACCTGAATCCTATAGCGCACTTTTGGGATGTTTGGGAACACCGACATCGTGCTAGGCCTCACCGACCGACATCGATACCTCTCCTCAATGCAGCATTACGTAAACAATGGGCTGTCATTCCCCAAGCAACCTTCCAGCACCAGATTGGATGTATGCCTGCGAGAGTGGAAACTACCAGCAAGGCTAAGGGTGGGCCAACACCGTATTCCATTCCAGCATTAACGATGGATGGCTCGACAAACTTGTAGATCAATTTCACCCAGGTGTCCGTATAGTTTTTATCACGTAGTGTACCACGTCGTTTCCATATTTGTGGCAAGCTCGTAGAACATCTGGCGGCAAACATTTATTCTAGCGTTGCAGACGGTCTTACAGAGGTTCTCGAAAGGATTCGTGGCCGAGAAATGCATTTATATGGTCGAGGAATTAAATGATTGGTAGAACGTTTCGACACAATTGTTACGGAGACTAGGTCACTGTGCTGGAAGTTAATGCCAGGTATCTGCACAACTTTAACGTGTAGCGCAGCAGTCAGTGCGTTACTTGGTAATTATAATAAATGTGTCTTACATTTTGACATCCCCACGCATTTGGTGCTGATATACTGCCGGATAAGAAATTAGTTCACCCTTTAAGACATTTCTAATTCACTCAAGACTTATTCTTGCAACGGTGCGTATGGTGTACCTGAAACGTACACATTTACAGACGAATAGTATGCCAGAACGAGTGGATTTGAGGTGCAAGGTATCTATCGATTCATGCTGAAACATTCAAATTAGTTCGTGTTGGAGCCTTCACTTTCGGCAATTCTTCCGGTGACTCTGGTATCCAGTCGATGGTAATGATGCAGAATACTGTCCAGGGATACGATATACCACGCCTGCAGGACCTGCTCGCGCAGTTCTGTAGGGTTGATGGTTGACGAGTCCAAGAATCACTTCTCGTCGCATGACATCCCACACGTGCTCGATTGGAGATAATTCAGGAGATTGTGCTGGCTGTAGAAGATGCCGCACGTTTTGCAGAGCACGAGTTCCACAGGGAGTGTGTGAGCAAGCTTTGTTCTGCTGGAACAACACGTGATATTCCTGTTGCAAGATCAGCAAAAGGATGGGTCTGCACGTGCAGAGCTCTGGTTGCCGTCCCCTCCAGAAACACCAGAATTGTAACGCAGTTGTATCTTAAGACCTGAGGCCTGTGAAGGGACCGGTGTATTGGACAAATGCACTCTACGAGACAGCGTCCTCCACTTCTACGTCGTACAGACAAACAATCGTTACTTGCTTGCAGGCAGAATTTGCTTTCATCACTGAAGATCACGGCGCGCTATTCCATATTCCAGTCGAGCTGTGACGTCGTTGCTGTGGTTGAGTGGAAGACGGGCTAGAGCTGTGCGTGTCCTGTGGACCACTTTGACGTAAAAAAAAAAAATTTCTATTGCCACACATATTCCACAACCAAGCGTTGTATCCATCAAGTCACGTACAACAAGGCGTCCCAACTTGCATTCCTTGGAAGCATCCATTTGTGGAACTGCATGTTGGCTGAACAAATACGGCGTCTTCACGTCTTCAGTCGGCCGGTATGGTGGAGCGGTTCAAGGCGCTTCAGTCAGTACTATCCGAAAATTACCTCAAGCAATTAAACAGAGAACCGACTCGTGGAGATAACATCTTGGACCTACTGATAACAAACAGACCCGAACGTTTCGATTCTGTAAGTGCAGAACAGGGAATCAGTGATTATAAGGCCGTAGCAGAATCCATGAATATGGAAGTTAATAGGGATATAAAAAAGGGAGGGACGTATATCTGTTTAGCAAGAGTAATAGAAGGCAGATTTCTGACTATCTAACAGATCAAAACGAAAATTTCTCTTCCGACATTGACAATGTTGAGTGTTTATGGAAAAAGTTCAAGGCAGTTGTAAAATCCGTTTTAGACAGGTACGTGCCGAGTAAAGCTGTGAGGGACGGGAAAAACCCACTGTGGTTCAAGAACAAAGTTTGAAAACTACTGCGAAAGCAAAGAGAGCTTCACTCCAAGTTTAAACAAAGCCAAAACCTCTCAGGTAAACAAAACCTAAACGATGTCAAAGTTAGCGTAAGGAAGGCTATGCGTGAAGCGTTCAGTGAACTCGAAAGTAAAATTCTATGCACCGACTTGACAGAAAATCCTAGGAAGTTCTAGTCTTACGTTAAATCAGTAAGTGGCTCGAAACAGCATATCCAGACACTCCGGGATGATGATGGCATTGAAACAGAGGATTACACGCGTAAAGCTGAAATACTAAACACCTTTTTCCAAAGCTGTTTCATAGAGGAAGACCTCACTGCAGTTCCTTCTCTAAATCCTCGCACAAACGAAAAAATGGCTGACACCGAAATAAGTGTCCAAGGAATAGAAAAGCAACTGAAATCACTCAACAGAGGAAAGTCCACTGGACCTGACGGGATACCAATTCGATTCTACACAGAGTACGCGAACGAACTTGCCCCCCTTCTAACAGCCGTGTACCGCAAGTCTCTAGAGGAACGGAAGGTTCCAAATGATTGGAAAAGACCACAGGTAGCCCCAGTCTTCAAGAAGGGTCGTCGAGCAGATGCGCAAAACTATATACCTATATCTCTGACGTCGATTTGTTGTAGAATTTTAGAACATGTTTTTTGCTCGAGTATCATGTCATTTTTGGAAACCCAGAATCTACTCTGTAGGAATGAACATGGATTCCGGAAACAGCGATCGTGTGAGACCCAACTCGCTTTATTTGTTCATGAGACCCAGAAAATATTAGATACAGTTCACAGGTAGATACTATTTTCCTTGATTTCCGGAAGGCGTTCGATACAGTTCCGCACTGTCGCCTGATAAACAAAGTAAGAGCCTACGGAATATCAGATCAGCTGAGTGGCTGGATTGAAGAGTTTTTAGAAAACAGAACACAGCACGTTGTTACCAATGGAGAGATGTCTACAGACGTTAAAGTAACCTCCAGCGTGCCAAAAGGGAGTGTAATGGGACCATTGCTTTTCACAATATATATAAATGACCTAGTAGATAATGTCGGAAGTTCCATGCGGCTTTTCGCGGATGATGCTGTGGTATACAGAGAAGTTGCAGCATTAGGAAATTGTAGCGAAATGCAGGAAGATCTGCAGCGGATAGGCACTTGTTGCAGGGAGTGGCAACTGACCCTTAACGTAGACAAATGTAATGTATTGCGAATACATAGAAAGAAGGATCCTTTATTGTATGATTATATGATAGCGGAACAAACACTGGTAGCAGTTACTTCTGTAAAATATCTGGGAGTAGGCGTGCGGAACGATTTGAAGTGGAATGATCATATAAAATTAATTGTTAGTAAGGCTGGTACCAGGTTGAGATTCATTGGGAGAGTCCTTAGAAAATGTAGTCCATCAACAAAGGAGGTGGCTCACAAAACACCCGTTCGACCTATAACTGAGTATTGCTCATCAGTGTGGGATCTGTACCAGATCGGGTTGACGGAGGAGATAGAGAAGATCCAAAGAAGAGCGGCGCTTTCGTCACAGGATTATTTGGTAACCGTGATAGCGTTACGGAGACGTTTAGTAAACTCAAGTGGCAGACTCTGCAAGATAGGCGCTCTGCATCGCGGTGTAGGTTGGTCGCCATGTTTCGAGAGGGGGCGTTTCTGGATGAGGTACTGAATATATTGCTTCCCCCTACTTATACCTCCCGAGGAGGTCACGAATGTAAAATTAGAGAGATTCGAGCGCGCACGGAGGCTTTCAGACAATCGTTCTTCCCGCGAACCATAGGCGACTGGAACAGAAAAGGGAGGTAATGACAGTGGCTCGTAAAGTGCCCTCCGCCACACACCATTCGGTGGCTAGCGGAGTATAAATGTAGATGTAGATGTACATGTAGACAGCTACGGTCGCAGGTTCGAATCCTGCCTCGGGCATAGATATGTGTGATGTCGTGGAATACTCTCTTTCAAATTCTAAAGGTGGCAGGGGTAAAATACAGGGAGCGGAAGGCTATTTACAATTTGTACAGAAACCGGATGGCAGTTATAAGAGTCGAGGGACTTGAAAGGGAAGCAGTTGTTGGGAAGGGAGTAAGACAGGGTTGTAGCCTCTCCCCGATGTTATTCAATCTGTATAGTGAGCAAGCAGTAAAGGAAACAAAAGAAAAATTCGGAGTAGGTATTAAAATCCATGGAGAAGAAATAAAAACTTTGAGGTTCACCGATGACATTGTAATTCTGTCAGAGGCACCAAAGGACTTGGAAGAGCAGTTGAATGGAATGGATAGCGTCTTGAAAGGAGGATATAAGATGAACATCAACAAAAGCAAAACGAGGATAGTGGAATGTAATCGAACTAAGTCGGGTGATGCTGAGGGAATTAGATTAGGAAATAAGACACTTAAAGTAGTAAAGGAGTTTTGCTATTTGGGGAGCAAAATAACTGATGATGGTCGAAGTAGAGAGTACATAAAATGTAGACTGGCAATGGCAAGGAAAGCGTTTCCGAAGAAGAGAAATTTTTTAACATCGGGTATAGATTTAAGTGTCAGGAAGACATTTCTGAAAGTATTTGTATGGAGTGTAGCCCTGTATGGAAGTGAAACATGGACGATATATAGTTTGGACAAGAAGAGAATAGAAGGTTTCGAAATGTGGTGATACAGAAGAATGCTGAAGATTAGATGGGTACATCACATAACTAATTAGGAGGTATTGAATAGGATTGGGGAGAAGTTTGTGGCAAAACTTAACCAGAAGAAGGGATCGGTTGGTAGGACATTTTCTGAGGCATCAAGGGATCACCAATTTAGTATTGGAGGGTAGCGTGGAGGTAAAAATTGTAGAGGGAGACCAAGACATGAATACACTAAGCAGATTCACAAGGATGTAGGTTGCAGTAGGTACTGGGAGATGAAGACGCTTGCACAGGATAGAGTAGCATGGAGAGGTGCATCAAACCAGTCTCAGGACTGAAGACCACAACACCAACAACATAATGTTTCATTCAGCATCTGCCACGAAATGCGACTACCCGTTCCTCTACTGTGATGTCTTCAAATGTTTCAAGCTTCTTACAGTTTCTTACAAACTAGTTCCAGACATCATGTAATACTGCAGGATTTCTGAGCACGTGTTGCTCTATCATCAAACCTGACAAACTGAAGGATATACGGTTCAAAAAATTGTTCAAATGGCTCTGAGCACTATGGGACTTAACATCTATGGTCATCAGTCCCCTAGAACTTATAACTACTTGAACCTAACTAACCTAAGGACAACACACAACACCCAGCTATCACTAGGCAGAGAAAATCCCTGACCCCGCCGGGAATCGAACCCGGGAACACGGGGGCGGGAAGCGAGAACGCTACCGCACGACCACGAGATACGGGCAAGGATATGCGGAAACAGATTGCTATGGCAGCAGTAAAACCTATACGACGAATGTTTCCTTGTGTTGTCCACATTTCGGAAATTTATTGTTTCAGACATACAAGGATTCCAGCAGTCAGCAGCACACCAAAAATTCCTCACACTATTCAGAGCAGCATTTGCACTGTAACGGCGCCACTTCGTGACGCTTTAGCACTGTTGAAGGTACACAGAGTATCTACCACATAGCCACTAAAAATTGAAAACATCGGATATTGCGAATGCAATACCACTTCTATTCGTTGACCCAGGACATCCTCTGACACTGTTATACTGACAACAATGAGTCACGGGGACCCGAACTCGTCCACTTTGTCCATACTTTCTAATGAAATGAACTGCTTCATCGGAAATTCCATCAAAATTGTCGCTGACACTGTCACTTCATTCTAAATTCACTTCATTGTTATTTCCAGATTCGGGCGCAACTCATTCTGGAATAAATTCCTCTAAATATTCGCTCATTACATCTTCCAGATCAATGACCTCACAATTAATTCTGAATTAGGAGAACGTCATCACCTGAAGTTTTCTTGTGGGCGATTTTTGAAAATTTACAACGTCCGTTTTCTGAAGGGAACGAACAGTAAGTCCATAGAAATACGTAATATAGTATTTTTTATATTTATGGCAAATTTAACACAGATCTAATAATTCAAAATGAGTGGTTTTATTTTTTTGTCAAATTCATAACAAATCTAATAATGCAAAACGTAACATTAGGGGAGTGTGAATGCCGCAAAGTGATGAAAATATTAAATTTTGAATTTTTTACTCCATAAAATAATTTGAAATTTTGTCCTTAAAGTGGTCCTAAATTTGTTAAGAAGGTCTAAATATAAATATTTTTGTTTCGTTTTTCAAAATTTTATGTGCTTTCAGGAAAGTTATCCGACTTCTGATTTATTCGTATTCAAACGATCGGATTTCATAAAACATTAATTAGGGAAGGCCTTGGACTTCACTCTTTTGTTGTAGAGACTTTGGTCTTTGTGTCATTACCATTGTCATAGTAACCAGCTGAGTTTACCGTGCTGTTTTTGATCTGTAACACTGGACTCGCATTCGGGAGGACGACGGTTCAATCCCGTCTCCGGCCACTGGATTTAGGTTTTCCGTGATTTCCCTAAATCGCTTCAGGCAAATGCCGGGATGGTTCCTTTGAAAGGGCACGGCCCATTTCCTTCCCCATCCTTCCCTCACCCGAATTTGCGCTTCGTCTCTAATGACCTCGTTGTCGCCGGGACGTTAAACGCTAAGATCGTCCTCCTCCTTTGATCTGTAAGTTAGCGTTCTGAGTCTTAGAGTTTCGTTTCCACCTCCTTCGGAGGTTGTTCTTTTTCTTCTTGTTACTTTTTGTGCTGAATAGCATAATTTCTTCAATGTGTAGATGTGCATGATTATTTAACAGCACAAGTTCCACGGGAATCGATTTACAGACACCTTTTGTGTGAGTGTGTTGGACTTTCTATCACTTTCGGAGTTTAGACATACCTCCTTAATAATAGCCTACTGCATGTTCCGTATCACTGTAAAAATTCTATGACAGTGGTTGTTATAGAAGCAGTTAAGCCAATGTATAAAGACTTGAGCATTCTGATCATCTCCGTAAATGCGGTCCAGGTGGTACCTAGATGCAAAACGGGTCATTCAACGACTTCATATCGACTCGAGACGTATGTATTTTTGGGATAGAAAGTGAAATAGGATGCTAGTGATTCAATTATTTTATTCAGTGCCGGTAATCTGAATAGATTAAAGGTCACGAAAGGACTTGACATTTCTCGTGAACTCCATCTAAGGTCTTCAGCTTCTGGACAAAGTGCGAGTAGGGAAGGCTCATTATGCAACTGCCTTTAATAGAAAGAAAACAAGGACAGCAAGAAGAAGAAGACTTCTAGGTGAAGGAAAGGAACCAGAAGATGACCCTGATAACACTGCGGTACACCTCCGTTAATAAAAAGGAATGATTGTGTATTTACATCATAATTTATTCGAGTTTTCTAGTATTTGCATTTTTGGTGTTATATGTACGTCTATCTCAGAAATGACTAAACCAATGACGTTAAAATTTTCATAAATGTTATAAAATAGTTAAAAAGTGCCATAGAATCATGACAAGGAAAGGTTTTGACGGCCTGAGTGGCCGTACGGTTCTAGGCGCTACAGTCTGGAGCCGAGCGACCGCTACGTCCGCAGGTTCGAATCCTGCCTCGGGAGCCGGCCGGTGTGGCCGTGCGGCTCTAGGCACTCCACTCTGGAACGGCGTGGCCGCTACGGTCGCAGGTTCGAGTCCTGCCTCCGGCATGAATGTGTGTGATGTTCTTAGGTTAGTTAGGCTTAAGTAGATGTAAGTTCTAGGCGACTGATGACCTCGGAAGTTAAGTCGCATAGTGCTCAGAAACACTTGAACCACATTTTTGAAGGAAAGGTTTATTTTCGGAATTATGGAGGTATGTATCAAACTTTCCGCAAATGAAATAGCTTAAGGGTAAAAAATTCGTAAATATTATATCAATAAAAGAGAAATATTCTAGTTCAGTGAGCCAGTATTAAATGATGGAAACAGCTGTTCTAATTTCAGCGGTGGAATTAGATCAGTTCCAGAGAGAAAGGTGCATAAAATTAGTAAATTTAGCCTTGTCGAGATAGGGCGTTAGGACTCCTCTTAAAAGGCTTCAGGACATAAATAAAAATTGAGAATAAAATCGGTTTTGTGTGTGGGCAGTGTTATCAAAAGCCACTCTCTGGAGGCCATGGAGGACTCCGCGTAGTACGTTAAGAGTTAATAAGAAACAGTAAGGGTTGTAAAAGGTAGAAAATCCATCTGGTTCTGCAAGAGACAGGGTTATATAGCTTCATTTTCAAAATACATAGATTTCCTACACAAATATGTGTAGACAGTGTCGAGAAAGAGAATAGCATATGTAGGTCAGGCGAATTTAATGCCAAACGGAGAGGTGTATGTGCGCGTACACAAATGCTGTGGAGCTGGACCGCCACTTGCTGCGAAATTAGTTCCGTGAGTCGGCAGGCAAGCGGCGCGGCGCTGCCGTCGCCGCGGCACGGCTTCCCTTTGTATCGGCGCTGAGTTCTGCGGGACACGCCCCGGGCTGGCGGGCGAGCAGGCAGCCACGTCGCGTTCCAATATCCTGTGGGGGCACCGAGTGCTGCTGCCAGCGGCGACACACCAGAACGGTTTAGTCAGCGCCGGCATGCACACACTGTTCCTCCTCCCCCTGCAAACAGAGACGCGCTGCGCTTCGTCAAAAGGAATGCGCCCGTATTCACATGCTGGCTGCCACGCTGGCGACAAATACGTCTGGTAGCATCGCCCCTCTACTACCCTACCTATAAAGTCCCCCCTCCGGTACCCTTACCTGGAAGTCCGACTGTCAATTGGGACACTGTTTATATACAGATAATTTCTACCAATGTGGTAAACCGAGCGAAATATATTACTGGTGCCTGTTAAGTAACTGTCTAAAAATGGCTCTGAGCACTATGGGACTCTACACCTGTCGTCATCAGTTCCCTAAAACTTAGAACTACTTAAACCTAACTAACCTAAGGACATCACACACATCCATGCCCGAGGCAGGATCCCAAACCTGCGACTTAGTAACTGTCTATTAATTACACTTAGATGAACCACTCCCATTAACGTGACGACTGCCTACATTTGACGTCAATGTCTAATAGTCACAGACGGCAGGCGGGAGCGCTAACGCTGGAGGATACAAAAGGCGTGTCAGGGGAGACGCGGAGAACAGTGAATTATTATAACTTCTCAGACTTTCCCCATTATTCTTTGTGATTTCGTGGAATCGGATGTACTGCCGGTGATCCGCCTCTTCCAAAGACGATATTTGGACGTCGTAACTCGGCGTCTTCCTCAGTTGGTTCCTGAGACTGGCGCCGAGTTATGACGTTTGCCCGCATCTCGTGGTCGTGCGGTAGCGTTCTCGCTTCCCACGCCCCGGTTCTAGGGTTCGATTCCCGGAGGGGTCAGGGATTTTATCTGTCTCGTGATGGCTGGGTGTTGTGTGATGTCTTTAGATTAGTTAGGTTTAAGTAGTTCTAAGTTCGAGTGGGCTGCTGACCATAGATGGTAAGTCCCATAGTGCTCAGAGCCATTTGAACAATTTTTTTGAAGTTACGACGTCGATGAATCCTGTAGCGAGGACGCAGACTACAGACATTACACCTCATTCTACGAGATGACAGCGTAGTCATTATCGTAATTCAGAAATGGAGCGACTTCTCTGACGTCCAAAAGTGCATAATACTACTGGCCATTAAAATTCCTACACCACGACGATGTCGTGCTACTGACGCGAAATTTAACCGACAGGTAGAAGATGCTGTGATATGCAAATGAGCAGCTTTTCAGAGCATTCACACAAGGTTGGCGCCGGTGGCGACACCTACAAAGTGCTGACATGAGGAAAGCTACCACCCGATTTCTCACATACAAACAGCAGTTGACCAGCTTTGCCTGGCGAAACGTTGTTTTGATGCCTCGTGTAAGGAGGAGAGATGCGTACCATCACGTTTCCGACTTTGGTAAAGGTCGGATTGTAGCCTATGGCGATTACGGTTTATCGTATCGCGACATTGCTGCTCGCATTGGTCGACATCCAATGAGTGTTAGCAGAATATGGAATCGGTGGGTTCAGGAGGGTAGCAAGGAGCGCTGTGCTGGATCCCAACGGCCTCGTAACACTAGCACGTCGTTCTAAGACGTGGCAGGCAGCGAAAGACGTCCCCGGAGGCTGATCAGAAAGCCTCTCCGATGCGTCTGACAAACAGGTTTCAGGTACTGTCTCTGGCTGATCCAGATGCAGCTGCCTGCTCTGTTTCAGAGGATGATTCTCAGACTTAATGGTAGTTGGGAGCTCCAATGTTAGGCGCGTAATGGGGCCCCTTAGGCATATGGCGGCTAAGGAGGGGAAGAAATCCAGTGTACACTCCGTGTGCATTCCGGGTGGAGTCATTCCTGATGTGAAAAGGTTCCTTCCGGATGCCATGAAGAGCACAGGGTGAGTCAGCTGCGGGTGGTGGCAGATTCGGCACTAATGACGTGTTTCGCTTTGGATCTGAGGCAATTCTCTCAGGATTCCAGCGGATATCTGATTTGGTGAAGGCTGCCGGCCTTGCTTACGAGATGAAGCATCGTTGACACAACCGACTGCCGACCTTTGGTGCAGAGCCGGGTGGAGGGTCTGAATCAGAGGCTCAGACGGTTTTTCGACCATTTTGGCTGCAGATTCCTTGGCTTGCGCCATAGGGTGGTGGGGTTTCGTGTTCCGCTGAATAGGTCAGGAGTTCACTACACTCTGCTGGCGGCTACACGGGCAGCGGAGGCTGTGTGGCGTTGACTGGCAGTTTCTTAGGTTCGAAGGCCTCCTGAAAGTACGGTTTAAAAACGGCTCTGAGCACTATGGGACTTAATATCTAAAGTCATCAGTCCCCTAGAACTTAGAACTACTTAAACCTAACTAATCTAAGGACATCACACACATCCATGCCCGAGGCAGGATTCGAACCTGCTGACCGTAGCATTCGCGCTGTTCCGGATTGACACGCCTAGAACCGCTCGGCTACTTCGGCCTGCGGGATAGTACGTGTGGCCTGTAATCTCAAATGGTGCATGGTAAATACAGGACGTGCTTGGATCAAGGAACAGTCGGAATTGCAGTTGTAAATTGTTGTAGTTGTGCTGGGAAAGTCCCTGAGCTTCAAACGCTAATAGAAAGCACAGAAGCTGAAATCTTTATAGGTACAGAAAGCTGGCTAAAGCCTGAAGTAAGTCCTGCAGAAATTTTTACGAAGTCTCAGATGGTGTTCAGGAAAGATAGATCAGGCAGAATTGGTGGTTGAGTGTTTGTGTCGGTCAGTAGTGTTTTATCTTGTAGTGAAGTCGAAGTAGATACTCGGTGCGAACTGGTATGGCTGGCGGTTATACTTAACAGCCGAACTAAGTTAATAATTGGCTCCTTCTAACGACCCCAAGACTCCGATGATATAGTTGCTGAACAGAGAAAATTTGATTCTCGTAACAGATAAATACCCCACTCATACGGTTATAGTTGGTGGGGACTTCAAACTTCCCTCGATATGTTGGCAAAAATACTTGTTCAAAACCGTTGGTAGGCAGAAAACATTTTCCGAGATTGTCCTAATTGCTCTTTCCGAAACTTATTTCGAGCAGTTGTTCCACGAACCAACGCGAATTGTATATGGTTGCGAAAACACGCTTGACCCCTTAGCCACAAACAATACAGAGCTAATAGAGAGCATCATGACTGATACAGGGATTAGTGATCACAAGGTCGTTGTAGCTAGGCTCAATACAGTTTCTTCCAAATCCACCAGAAACAAACGGAAAATAATTTTATTTAAAAAAGCGGATAAAGTGTCACTAGAAGCCTTCCTAAGAGACAATCTCCATTTCTTCCGAACTGACTATGCAAATGTAAACGACATGTGGCTCAAATTCAAACATATAGTAGCAACAGCAATTGAGAGATTCTTACCTCATAAATTGGTAAGAGATGGAACTGATGCCCCATGGTACACAAAACAGGTCCGAACGCAGGGACAACGGAAAAAGCATGCGAAGTTCAGAAGAAGCGCGAAATTTGGCACGGACTTCAATGCGAGATGCCTTTAATAGGTTCCACAACGAAACATTGTCTCGAAATTTGGTAGAAAATCCGAAGAAATTCTGGTCGTATGTATAGTACACAAGCGGCAAGACGTAATCAATGCCTTCGTTGCGCAGTGCCGATGGTACTTTTACCGACGACTGTGTCGCTAAAGCGGAGATATTGAACGCAGTTTTCCGAAATCCCTTCACCAGGGATGACGAATGGAATATTCCAGAATTTGAAACACGAGCATCTGCTAGCATGAGTTTCTTAGAAGTAGACACCTTAGGAGTTGCGAAGCAACTTTAATCACTTGATACGGGGAAGTCTTCAGGTCCATATTTTATACCGATTAGATTCCTTTCAGATTACGCTGATACAATAGCTCCCTATTTAGCAATCATATACAAACGCACGCTCACCGATAGATCTGTACCTACAGAATGGAAAATTGCGCAGGTCCCACCAGTGTTTAAGAAAGGTAGTAGGAGTAATCCATCGAATTATAGACCTATATCATTGAGGTCGCTTTGCAGTAGGGTTTTGGAGCATATACTGTATTCAAACATTATGAATCACCTCGAAGGGAACGATCTGTTGATACGTAATCAGCAAAGTTTCAGAAAACATCGTTATTAAGCAACGCAGCTAGCTATTTATTCGCACGAAGTAATGGCCGCTATCGACAGGGGATCTAAAGTTGATTCCGTATTTCTAGATTACCGGAAAGCTTTGGCACCGTTGCTCACAAGCGACTTCTAATAAAGTCGTCGGCCTATGGGGTATCGTCTCAGTTGTGCGACTGGATTCGTGATTTCCTGTCAGGAAGGTCGCAGTTCCTAGTAATAGACGGCAAATCATTGCGTAAAACTGAAGTGGTATCAGGTGTACACCAGGGAAGCGTCCTGGGACCTCTGCTGTTCCTGATCTACACTCCTGGAAATGGAAAAAAGAACACATTGACACCGGTGTGTCAGACCCACCATACTTGCTCCGGACACTGCGAGAGGCCTGTACAAGCAATGATCACACGCACGGCACAGCGGACACACCAGGAACCGCGGTGTTGGCCGTCGAATGGCGCTAGCTGCGCAGCATTTGTGCACCGCCGCCGTCAGTGTCAGCCAGTTTGCCGTGGCATACGGAGCTCCATCGCAGTCTTTAACACTGGTAGCATGCCGCGACAGCGTGGACGTGAACCGTATGTGCAATTGACGGACTTTGAGCGGGGGCATATAGTGGGCATGCGGGAGGCCGGGTGGACGTACCGCCGAATTGCTCAACACGTGGGGCGTGAAGTCTCCACAGTACATCGATGTTGTCGCCAGTGGTCGGCGGAAGGTGCACGTGCCCGTCGACCTGGGACCGGACCGCAGGATCCTACGCAGTGCCGTAGGGGACCGCACCGCCACTTCCCAGCAAATTAGGGACACTGTTGCTCCTGGGGTATCGGCGAGGACCATTCGCAACCGTCTCTATGAAGCTGGGCTACGGTCCCGCACACCGTTAGGCCGTCTTCCGCTCACGCCCCAACATCGTGCAGCCCGCCTCCAGTGGTGTCGCGACAGGCGTGAATGGAGGGACGAATGGAGACGTGTCGTCTTCAGCGATGAGAGTCGCTTCTGCCTTGGTGTCAATGATGGTGGTATGCGTGCTTGGCGCCGTGCAGGTGAGCGCCACAACCAGGACTGCTTACGACCGAGGCACACAGGGCCAACACCCGGCTTCATGGTGTGGGGAGCGATCTCCTACGCTGGCCGTACACCTCTGATGATCGTCGAGGGGACACTGAATAGTGCACGGTACATCCAAACTGTCATCGAACCCATCCTCTACCATTCCTAGACGGGAAGGGAACTTGCTGTTCCAACAGGACAATGCACGTCCGCATGTATCCCGTGCCACCCAACGTGCTCTAGAAGGTGTAAGTCAACTACCCTGGCCAGCAAGATCTCCGGATCTGTTCCCCATTGAGCATGTTTGGGACTGGATGAAGCGTCGTCTCACGCGGTCTGCACGTCCAGCACGAACGCTGGTCCAACTGAGGCGCCAGGTGGAAATGGCATGGCAAGCCGTTCCACAGGACTACATCCAGCATCTCTACGATCGTCTCCATGGGAGAATAGCAGCCTGCATTGCTGCGAAAGGTGGATATACACTGTACTAGTGCCGACATTGTGCATGCTCTGTTGCCTGTGTCTATGTGCCTGTGGTTCTGTCAGTGTGATCCTGTGATGTATCTGACCCCAGGAATGTGTCAATAAAGTTTCCCCTTCCTGGGACAATGAATTCACGGTGTTCTTATTTCAATTTCCAGGAGTGTATTCAGCCAGTTGCAGTTACCAACTTTCTCTTCCGAATGCGAAAATATTTTGTTGAGCCCAACCTACATAGGTAGGAATGATCATCAAAATAAAATAAGAGAAATCAGAGCTCGAACAGAAAGTTTTAGGTGTTCGCTTTCCCGCTCGCTGTTTGGGAGTGGAATGGTAGGTTTATAGTATGATTGTAGTTCGATGAACCCTCTCCCAAGCACTTAAATTTGAATTGCAGAGTAATCATATAGATGTAGATGTAGATGTTGATGACAGACATCTTAACCGCATGGCTGTAACGGATCGTGCAGCCACATCTCGATTCCTGAGTCAACAGAAGGGGACGTTTGGAACACAACAACCATCTGCACCAACAGTTCGACGACGTTTGCAGCAGCATGGACTATCACCTCGAAGACCATAGCTGCGGTTATCCTTGATGCTGCACCAGAGACAGAAGAGTCTGCGATGGTGTACTCAACGACGAACCTGGATGTACGAATGGCAAAACGTCACTTTTTCGGATGAATCCAGGTTCTCTTTACTGAATGATGATGGTCACATCTGTCTTTGGTGACATCGTGATGAACGCACATTGGAAGCCTGTATTCTTCATCGCCATACTGGCGTATCTCCCGGCTTGATGGTACGGGATGCCATTGGTTATATGTCTCGGTCACCTCTTGTTCGCATTGGTGGCACGTTGAACAGAAGACGTTACATTTCAGATGTTTTACGTCTTGTGGCTAAACCCTTCATTTGATCCCTGCAAAACCCTATGTTTCAGCAGGATAATGCATGTCCGCCTGTTGCAGGTCGTGTACGGGTCTTTCTGGAAACAAAATGTTCGACTTCTGGCCTGGCCAGAGCATTCTCCAGTTCTCTCACGAACTGGAAACGTCTGGTCAATGGTGGCCGAGCAACTGGCTCGTCACAATACGCCAGTCACTACTCTTGATGAACTGTGGTATCGTGTTGAAGATGCATGGGCAACTGTATCTATACACACCATCCAAGCTCTGACTCAATGACCAAGCGTATCGAAGTCGTTATTACGGCCAGAGGTGGTTGGTCTGGGTACTGATTTCTCGGGATCTATGCACCCAAATTGCGTGAAAATGTAATCAGATGTCAGTTGTAGTATGACATATTTGTCCAATGAATACCCGTTTATCCACTGCATTCTCTTGGTGTAGCAATTTTAATGGCCTGTAGTGTAATTGCCTTTCGGGAAAAGAGTGGAAGCATTTCCGGAGCGGCCAAGTTCAATAACTGTTCACGTGCTACCGACGTTAAAGTATACTATGCATGGAAAAATATCGCTCTCCAAAACCGTTGCCGAGGCAAGCGTGATGCACCACAGGCCACAGGGCTTAACGACAGCTGCCCATAAGAGTATGGACAAAAGACATGCAACTGTTGAGCAACTGAGCGTCCGGATGTACCAAAGGTCTACCAGCAGAGCTTTCGTAATGACCGTTAAGCGATCGCTGCTGCATATTGGCCTACGTAACAGGCACGCTGTTCACGATTCTATGCTGACTGCTGTTAGTCAGCGGTGAAGGCTGAAACTTGCTCGCCAGTACCACAACTGGACCTCCACTGAGTTAGCATAGAAAAAAAAGTTATAAACAAATTTCGAAAGAGTACACATCAATTTATCGGTGTAGTTCACAAGAAAAAGTATGTACTGTTATTCAAGGGAGAACAATTCACACTGGTTACACAATCAGATGTTAGCCTGTTTCAAGGATGCTCGATACAATTTGCGGGATGTGCGTGATAGTGGCCCACTAAGTTGGGCACATCAAAATTCTCATGGCACAAATTACAGTGATTTCAAGGGAAGCAGTGGGGGGTTGAATAACTACAAATAGTCTATAGACTGTGGAGTCTTATGCTCCATCAGACGGATGATCGTATACTGCGTGAAACGTGTGAAAACGAAGGGTCCTGGCCGGAGAAGATAGTGCTATGGCCGGAGGAATGTTTACGCGGCTTCCCTGGGTGATCTCGCCATTCTGGAAGGCACAGTTGAGGAACACAAATACACACCTATCCTTGGCGATGATTTTTACCCATACATGGCATCTACCAGCACAACAAAGCAACGTTTCACAGAAGTCGCAGTGTACTTGAGTGATTCGAAGAGCACCAGGAGGTGTTTACCGTACTCCGCGGCTCCCAAACTCACCAGAGTGAATAGAGAATGTGTGTAGTAGCACCTCGACTGGGCTGTTGATGCTATGGATCTTCATGTAATGTGGCTGGACGGTGCGTAATGGGACAGACTAAGTGACTGATGTCCGCGTTAATAAGTAACAAGCTGTAGCACTTTTTACGTGCACACTACGATCGGCATTCTGGAGTGTAATTGGAACTTGTGTTTGAAGTGTATACACGGTATCAGATACTGTATTTCTTCTCTTCTTTCTTACTACGTAAAAATATCCTTGACGACAACAGTAAAAATATGTGGCCTGATCCTATAATAATTTTGACCCAGAGCGAATACAATGTAGTGGTATCTGATACCCCTGTGGAGACAATTATAATTGAAGGGCATGTTTCATTATTGGTACAAGTCCATTTTTGTTCATTTAGAGAGAGTTCTTAAGTTAAATAAGCTCTAAAAAATCTGCAGTTGAGATACCAGAAATATTCAAGTATATGGCGTGTTACTACAGACGAACCTTTCTTTCTATTTGTTTGGATAATTAATTTCAGCAGCATTATAGCCAAAAAAATAGAGGTAATAGAGTTGTACCATTACTGAAATAAAATAAATTGAAAATTGTATATAAATAAACCTGTTAATTCTTTTATTGCAAAAATTTTATTACAGTTCCAATGTACACCTTCTGATTAAATTCACATATATAATTGGTCTCTGTAAAACTAAGGATTACATTCTTCTTCTTCATGTCCAGACCTCTGTCTTCTGTTTGTAGAGCAAGGAAATAACTGGAATATAAGGGAGCAAATCAAGCATGTCCTGCGTTTTCTCTTTCAGTAGTTTTCTCATGTGTGGGTGAGATTGTGAAGCTAAATAGTACCATATGCGTATGGCCTCCCTCTACCATGTTTGGGAGCAAAGTTTAGGACGTGGAAGTCAACCTCATCATTCAGTACTTTCTTGTAGAGAATTTTGTACGGCTTCTACCTCTCAAAACGCTTCCATTTTATTTTCAGCCAATTACATTGAACATTGTCCACATTTTGCTTCCTTCTTACCACTGCATTTTGTGACTGTTTCAGTGCTGAAAAGTCAGAATGCTTTATTTCTGTGCATCCAAATTTATTTTTTCTGACAGTTTTCCGAACTGTTTCGAAAATATTATCTAGGGAAAATAGAAACTCTTGGTTATTTAATTGTTTTTCTATCTGCGCAGAATCCCTGCCACCTGGCATTTATGAGTGATCTGGGAGCAGGAACTTTAAGTCAATAACTTTGACTTGAAATTGAAGACGCTGTGTACTTTCATTACTACTGGGGCAATATTTATGTTCCTGTTTTTCCTACCACACGTGTCACTCTACGCAACTAACTGTTTTCAGAAGTGTCAAACTTTTCAATATGTTTCAATAAACAGGTACCAATTTCCAGTGAACCCCTTCATACAGATATTTCATACATAAAACACATATGGATTTTGCCGTCGGTTAAATTGTGAGATCCAAAATTATACACGTACATGTTCCTTTGGTAGTACGATATCAGTGTTGTAAATTTGGATGATGCAAGTGCCTTTTGCAGGTCGAAGGTAAGCACGAAAATCTGGGAATATACCTCTTTACTACATGACATGTCCGCAGCCATTGATGTCCTTACAGCTTCAGCCCTCCTCAGGCGAAGCTCCTTTTCAGTTTGAAGCTTTATTTTTTCTTCTGAATTGGTAGCAGCGTCCATTCCGAAGCTCAATTTGTCACAAAAAGAGCAAGTGTCTTTATTTGGTAGTCGAAATGACAGGTTTAAGTCTTTGTTAAAGATTTTTCGATAGATGTGCTTCCCCACAATTTCTTTATTCTGAGATATGCACTTATCTCTGCACAAATAGTACATTTTAGCCGCACGCAGCTGAGGATTTAAAAACCTGTTATAGGGATTATCCTTCTTTTCATTTTGGCTCTCGGAAAGTGGAAAACTTTTGATGTATTGCTTTTCATCACTGATCACACCTTCTGGTACAGAGAATTTGTTCCGATGTTTGCCCCTTCCATCAAGGTGAAGTGCATCTTCTTCCTTGGTTTTTGTTAAAAGCCTAGAGAGTCGTCCATTAGAAATGTCAAAAGTATTCAAGTAAATTTCTTGCATGAAATTGCACAGTTTTCGTTCACATATAGTCTATATTCATAAATTCAGATTTTCTGAGAACCAGAGCTATCTCTCGGTCGTCGACGGTTAACTGAATGATACGTGTATAAACCATTCAGATAACTATTTTGGCTATTAATAACACCCATTGCCCAGAAACTGTCAAATAACGTCTGCCTCTAATCCTCTGAAATTTTACGGAAATATTTTCAGGCACACCTGCGGTCCACATTTCCCAGCGTTCATTTTTTTTTCTTTCGAACATGCTTTTCATATGTGTCCGTTTTCTTTGCACCCTTCTTGTTTCGAGTTCGCATCCTTTTTTCTGCATATTTACTGCTGCACCGTTCGCACAGGCATTAGTAACAGTGTCTCGTGTTTCGTCATTTTTGTACTCTCATTGGAAGTTTCATTGTCATTGGTACTGGTATCTAGATGGAAAGTAACACAAGTTATGATTTATACAACACCAGATGACCGAAAACATATGTATATGTCAAATACATTTCTATGGACATCGTCATTTCCATTGTTATTGTCAACTTAATCTTCATTCTCGCATATTCATTTTTCGAAACAAAATTTGTATAGTGCTGAGAGACAAGTAAGTAAATTATTTTTAACTGCAGTCGTTTGAAGATCTGGATCATCAATTTGTATCAGAGTATCTTGAAAACGCTCCTGAATCCATCATCTTCGCAAGAAGATGCAACACGCTGTTGCACAAAAGCACAGGGACTTGTACCACTATTGAGATAAATTCCTGCTTGCTTCCTCTAATGCGTCAGCATTGAGGTGCAGCCTGTTAGCAGCAAGACGAAACTGGAGCTGTCCCACTGAGCGAATAAATTAAAAACGTCTTATATGAGTATGTACGTGAGGATAACTCCATTTTCTTGTGAAGTACCACTATTGAAACAAGCCCCTGAATTGTAGTCGGATACTTATTTTTACTACAAGACACAGTGGGTTGTTGAAACTTGCGATTGAGTATTGTCTTTATTACGAAGTAGGTCTAGTGCCACACATTCTACATTTTTTCTTCAAAATCCTTTAGAAAAAATCAAAAGCTTTTAATTAGGTGACAAGAACGCACTTTTCTAACTTCAAATCAACGCTATGTACAGTCGAATTATTTATTATGCGGCTAATTGGCCTAGCGACATTTAATTATGTTAGTACTGATGGCACTACGGTCAGTTGTGTCTTTTTAAAATTACTTTATTCCATGTGAGCGCTGCACCGAAACAGATCGCACTGAAAAAAAGGAGTTTTCATACACACGGCTGAAGGTGGTACCGTCAACCCTCACATACTGAACAGCCCTCATACCTTATTTCATGATTATTTCCAAATAAAAGTAATAGAAAGAACTTGTATTTTAAACGAATTCGCGCCTGACATATCTGTTAAAAAATTTGTTGTTTAATTCGCGCCTGACATATCTGTTAAAAATTTTGTTGTTTGTCTTACCGTTTTTTGAATTTTGCAAAATATAAATAAGACTAGAGATATTAAAAGAACATTGCTAGTAATATCCAATACTGTTTATGCTCATCAATGTAGAACACAAGATAATGGGCCAATGTTTTCGTTTTCAGACTTCCGTACCTCAATCGGTAAAAACATAACTCTGATAGGATCAATTCTCTGTCTGTTTGTTCTACGGTACAAACCTTTTTCGTCAGGAACGGGTAGACACATCAAGTTGCAATGTACGTCACGCACTAAGGTCGCTATTTACACATTCTGACACTCGCAAATTCACTCACCGAAATCAATTGGGTACTGTCCGCTGGTCTACAATCATTACGTGTGGAAAGAAAAAAGGTTTCGCACTACATGTAAAGAGAAAATGCGAAATTGTTAAGTTGTAATTATACCACCCGAAATAAATATTTCTTTGCTTTTTACTATACAACTTCAGACTTGAAATTAAAACATTCTCGAACGTCTTGAAACCCCTCGCAATGATATATTGCTATGTCAATGTCGATAAAAAGCAAAAATGACCAGTGCCGTCGTATCATGGAACGGATGAACTGTCTACATACAGGGCGGCAATTATTGAATTAGATGAAAACAAAACGTAAATTAGTTATAAACTACGGGATGCACACACTTCATTCAACACGTAAACGTCAATGCAGGTATTCAGATCTAGGCTGTGACATACTCGATATGCCTGCCATCACTGGCGATCATATGGCGCAAACGAATAGAGAAATTCTGCATGACCCGCTGAAGTGTCACAACATGGATGCTGTCGATGACCTCCTGAACGGCTGTATTAATCTCAGAAGTGGTTTTGGGGTTATTGCTGTAGACCACGTCTTTCATACAGCCCCACAAAAAGGAGTCGCATGTGTTCACATCCGGAGAATATGGTGGCCAATCCGTTACGGTCGCAGGTTCGAATCCTGCCTCGAGCATGGATGTGTGTGATGTCCTTAGGTTAGTTAGTTTTAAGTATTTCTAAGTTCTAGGGGACTGATGACCTCAGAAGTTAAGTCTCATAGTGCTCAGAGCCATTTGAACCATTTGTTGGCCAGTCAAGACCAATGCCAGTGGCCTGTGGGTACCCCAGAACCAAAATGCGGTTCCCAAAATTCTCCTCCTGGTCATCAAACTCTCTCTTGCATCGATTGGCTTGAGTTCTGTCTTTTATGAACAAACCTTGTCGAAAGCATGGACACTTTAGATGAAATCATCTTCCAAAACACTAATGTAACGTTCGGTAGTCACCGCGCCGTCAAGGAATATCGCGATGATTAATGCGTGACTGGAAATTGCACACCCCAGATTCAGCTGTTGAGGGTGAAGAGACTTCTAGATCGCAAAATGCGTATTGCCAGTCCCCCAAATGCGCCAATTTTGCTTACTAACGAACCCATCCAGATGAAAGTGGGCTTCGTCGGTAAACCAAACGCCACCGCGCATACTAATTCCCACCATGCCCGGCGGTCAACCGTTCATTTGGAGCTTTCTGACGCAAACCGTTTAGAAGTTATGATTATTTCATTTCATATAGTTCAGTAATTGTCATCCTGTATATAATTAAGTTTGTACGGAACCTTCAGTGCGCCCCTAACCAATTTTTATTTACCAAAAGAATGACACTCGATGCCGTAGTACTGAGCTGATTTGAAATAAACGTCTAACTATTCAACTTTCCCAAAATAAAGTATTCAGTCTACTACGACAACCAAATTGCGCTTTTTGGCCTTTGTCTCTTATCTTCCATTTCGCAACCAGTAAGGTTACTGTATAAATGAATAGAAGTTTTCAACCTCTTGATGATTTTACGTATGACAAAAACGTCTTAGGGTATTTAATTAGATCGACTGACAAGATGTAACTTTCACAGTCACTTAACCCTTGTATCAATGCTTTTCCTGCCTTCGTTTTCGGTTCGTTGAGCATTTGTTTTTCTGAGATTTTTAAGTGTCCTGAATCTGTGATGAAGCTCTCTTTGTTTACGTAGAAGTTTTGTATCACAGCCGTTAAGACACCTATGTCTTCTTCATTAACGTCTTGGTCGGAACGAGTTTTCTGAGGTAAAGTAAACGATCCTTTATATTTCCTTTTTTCTTTCATTCGTGCCCCACATTTCGTCCTAGGCACTGATTATTTGATGCTGTCTACTCGTATACGCTGCAATTACACTACTGGCCATTAAAATTGCTATACTAAGAACAAATTCAGATGATAAACGGGTATTCATTGGACAAATATAGTATACTAAAACTGTCATAAGATTACATTTTCACGCAATTTGGGTGAATGCATCCTGAGAAATCAGTACCCAGAACAACCACCTCTGGCCTTAATAACGGCCTTGATACGCCTGGGCATTGAGTCAAACAGCTTGAATGGCGTGTCCAGGTGCAGCTGTCCATGCAGGTTCAACACGAAACCACAGTTCATCAAGAGTAGTGACTGGCGTATTGTGACGAGCCAGTTGCTCGGCCAGACCAGAAGTTTTCAATTTGTGAGAAATCTGTAGAATTTGCTGGTCAGGGCAGCAGATGAACATTTTCTGTATCGAGAAAGGCCCGTACAGGACCTTTAACATGCGATCGTGCATTATCCTGCTGAAATGCAGGGACCGAATGAAGGGTAGAGCCACGGGTAATGTAACGACCACTGTTCAAAGTGCCTTCAATGCCAACAAGAGGTGACCGAGACGTGTAACCAATGGCACCCCATACCATCACGCTTGTTGATACGCCAGTTATGGGGATGACGAATATATGCTTCCAATGTGCGTTCACCGCGATGTCCCCAAACACGGATGCGACCATCATGAGGTAAGGGTAACCACAGCCATGGTCTCCGAGCTGATAGTCGTTGCTGCTGAAAACGTCGAAATGTTCGTGCAGATTGTTGTTGTCTTGCAAACGTCCCTATCTGTTGACTTAAGGATCGAGACGTGCCTGCACGATCCTTTTGAGCCATCCGGATATGATTCCTGTCATCTCGACTGCTAGTGATACGAGGCCGTTGGGATCCCGGACGGCGTTCCGTATTACCTTCCTGAACCCACTGATTGCATATTCTGCTAACAGACATTGTATCTCGACCAAAACTAGCAGCAATGTCGTGATACGATAAATCCAATTACGATAGGCTACAATCCGACCTTTATCAAAGTCGTAAACGTGATGGTACACATTTCTCCTCCATACACGAGGCATCACTACAACGTTTCACCAGGCAACGCCGGTCAACTGCTGTTTGTGTATGAGAAATCGGTTGGAAACTTTCCTCATGTCAGCACGTTGTAGGTGTCGCCACCAGCGCGAACCTTCTGTGAATGCATATCACAGCATCTTTTTCCAGGTGGTTAAATTTCACGTCTGGTGTAGCAATTTTAATGGCACTGTTTAGCAGATCATCAAATCACAGTATTCCCTCTTCTTATCGTTTAGGATTGGATTACCGGTTTTGTTACTGATCAATCCAGTATTCGTATTGTGTCATGTTTTAAAAAACTTGACTGATATTAAGTAGTTTCTACATACAATACCCTTTCTGGGGAGGGCAACCACACCTTAGAGACCTTGTGAGTAACACAACTGACACTCAATAACCATTCAACTTATAGTAGAAATTATAGCAATTAATTGCTAGGAATGATGAGGTGTTTTCAAAAGCCGCATAGCTATGTGAAGGTGTTTTACTCGCAACTACAGGTAGCACATCAATACAGACGCATCTTCAGGTCTATAACGATTGTATTTCCTAAATGTACGGAGCCCCAGCTTTCGCGCATTTATCCACGTTTAGAGTCAGACCATAATGTTGGGTCGTCATAATAAAATTGGGTAAACCCATAGATGCTTCGTAAAATGTGCAAAGCATGACTGCCGAATGCGCCAGGCTGAATAACACCCCGTCGGATATTTTATAAGATCCCGAAGACATCATGTGTATAAAAACCAAAGAATTAAAACTTAAAATCTAGTGTAATGTGCGTACTTACGCCGTATTGCTAACGGTAGCCCATAGAGGGTAGCGGTACACTGCAAAGCGAAAGGCCACAGTTTCTAAGAGGGAGGAAAATGTGCAACAACTTGGGAGCGTGTGTGCCGCACAATTATTCTGCAATTTAATTAATTCTGTGTGCTATGCATGCGAATATTTTAAGTATTCCGATCCCTCTCATATAAAAAAAAAAAAAATCTGTCGTGCACATTGACTGGGAATGATTAGAAAACAGCCTTCATCTTCGAGCAGCAACTGAATTACTTGTGGACGCAATAGCAACAGTGTGAAGGTTACGTATAGCGGATCACAATTAGTTTTGCCTGGGGAGTGCGAGTAGTTACTCTGTGCAACATTATTTACGCATTGCCACTGTGAGATTCGGGATAGTGAGACGCGGTGGAGTAGTGTTCGCCATTTGAGAAAGATAAGTGTGAAATCATTGTTGAGGCTAACTTGCACGTTGCGGGTCTGACCTCCATTCACGGCCGTGTCAGAGATTTTCTCCGCTCGGGGACCGGGTGTCGTGCTGTCCTCATGAGCATTCATCATAATCGACACGCAAGTCACCCAAAGTGTCGTCATTTGAAACGAGGTGCATCTCGGTTGCCGAACTTCCCCAAGTGGGGACATCCGGCCATCAATGCCATGCGATGATTTAATTTTTTTATTGTTATAGCTCAGTCAATGTTAATTTGTGTGAATTTACAGACTGGAGTTGTAATAGGGAAAAGCAGATGTAAAGATAAATATCTACATCCACATTCCGCAAGCCGCCTGACGGTGTGTGGCGGAGGGTACTTTGAGTACTTCTATCGTTCTCCCTTCCATTCCAGTCTCGTATTGTTCGTGGAGAGAAAGACTGTCGGTATGCCTCTGTGAGGGCTCTAATGTCTCTAATTTTATCGTCATGGTCTCTTCGCGAGATATGGGTAGGAGGGAGGAATATACTGCTTGACAACTCGGTGAAGATATATTCTGGAAACTTCAACAAAAGCCCGTACCGAGCTATTGAACGTCTCTCCTGCAGAGTCTTCCACTGGAGTTTATCTCTCATCTACGTAACGCTTTCGCTATTACTAAATGGTCCTGTAAAGAAGAGCGCCGATCTCCGTTGAATCTTCTTTATCTCTTCTATCAACCCTATCTGGTGAGCAATACTCAAGCAGTGGGCGAACAGGTTTACTGTAACCTACTTCCTTTGTTTTCGGATTGCATTTCCTTAGGACAGTGTCTTGGAAGGAGGGTATATGATGAACATCAACAAAAGCAAAACGAGGATAATGGAATGTAGTCAAATTAAGTCGGGTGATGCTGAGGGAATTAGATTAGGAAATGAGACACTTAAAGTAGTAAAGGAGTGTTGCTATTTGGGGAGCAAAATAACTGATTATGGTCGAAGTAGAGAGGACATAAAATGTAGACTGGCAATGGCAAGGAATGCGTTTCTGAAGAAGAGAAATTTGTTAACATCGTGTATAGATTTAAGTGTCAGGAAGTCATTTCTGAAAGTATTTGTATGGAGTGTAGCCATGTATGGAAGTGAAACATGGACAATAAATAGTTCGGACACGAAGAGAATAGAAGCTTTCGAAATGTGATGCTACGGAATAATGCTAAAGATTAGATGGGTAGATCACATAACTAACGAGGAGGTATTGAATAGGATTGGGGAGAAGAGAAGTTTTTGGCACAACTTGACTAGAAGAAGGGATCGGTTGGTAGGACATGTTCTGAGGCATCAAGGCATCACCAATTTAGTACTGGAGGGCAGCGTGGAGGGTAAAAATCGTAGAGGGAGTCCAAGAGATGAATACACTAAGCAGATTCAGAAGGATGTAGGTTGCAGTAGGTACTGGGAGATGAAGATCCTTGCACAGGGTAGAGTGGCATGGAGAGCTGCATCAAATCAGTCTCAGGACTGAAGACCACAACATACACATTCCTTAGGATTCTTCCAATGAATGTCAGTCTGGCATCTGCTTTACCAAATATAAGTAGAATGGTGTAGTTAACGTCAAAAATATGTTCAGAATCACTTCAGACCATTACATATGTTTCGCGAACATGCTTTTGACCAATACTTACATGTTCCGCATTTTGTCTTTTGCATAAATCAAACGGACAGAAGTGAATTGGGTACTGGGATAGGACGTAGTAAATTTTACACCGTTAGTCTTTTATTTTATTACATGAACTTTCAACGAAAAGAAAATAAGATACACTTAATTTGGAGAAATCGTGTTTCATGTACCGTGTCACCGTCGGGAAACTACTACTGCACTGAAATAGTCCACGTAGTTTATGAAGGGATATTTTTAGTTTTAGCAGAAGAGGCTCGGACACTGTGAACAAGAGATGGCAGTGCAGAATACGTCGACGAGTACACAGTTTAAAAACAGAACGTTTTTGTTTCCAGATTATTTACTTCATTTCATAAAAAAAGTATCAGATAAGAAATCGGCAGCAGATACATGAAGCATTTTAACAATTTTTCTCAAAGAAATTCGGAGACTACTATAGACAATTTTCAGAGGTAAGTTCTGTTTGGCAACAATCGGAAGCCAGCCGGAATGGCCGTGCGGTTCTAGGCGCTACAGTGTGGGACGGAGCGACCGCTATAGTCGCAGGTTCGAATCCTGCCTCGGGCATGGATGTGTGTGATGTCCTTATGTTAGTCAGGTTTAGTTAGTACTAAGTTCTAGGCGACTGATGGCCTCAGAAGTTAAGTCGCATAGTGATCAGAGCCATTTGAACCATTTTGAACAATCGGAAAAAGATAATGTTCGACTCAAAAGCATAGCTTAAATTAAGTTGCACATTCATTAGTGCTTCTGTCACATTAATTTCCTCATTTGGTGCAGATATTTAAAGCACAATATATTAAGAGCAAAAAACAATTACAGAGATTTTTTCACTTTTTCTCATTTCACTTCGTCAAAACTTACATAAAGGCACGAAATCATCATTAACAGGAGCGACAAATTACGAGGTATGTCTTTCAGCTAGGGAGCTTCGTCTACTTTAATAGTCAAAGTAAGGGACCGGGGCAGCTGAACTGATGATGATCATCCCACGCACACCAGCTCAGCGCTGCGTTATTTTTACGTACACGGCGGGAGAGTAGAGCAGATCGCGAGGGGCTGTGTAAGGGGCTGGGGGTGGGGGAGTTGCTGGGGTCAGGCTACATCATCAGTGTGAAAGGCTGCCCCAGACTTGTTTACCAGCGGCGGCAGACACACGAGCGCGGTAGACGGATACATGATTAATGGCGGCGAGGAGGCCGGCGATGATGCCCCGGCAGTCTTTAGCATAATTGAATCGCGGCTCTGCGGGCTAGGGTAGAGGGGGGGGGGGGGGGGGGTGTAGTGCACACCGCCGAGCCGCGCTCGCTACCATCGTTACCATCGCTTAGGCCGCGGTGCGGGCAGCCGGCACGTCGGGGCGCTGATGCTGCCACAGGCGGTGCGTGGTGGAGTCGCGGCGCCGACCCAAACAAGGGCACGCTATTAATCACGGACCCGGCCCGACCCACCGTGCATCCACTCGTACCGCGGCCGTTTGGCGCGTAATATCGTTCACTCGAGCAGCGCGTCAGAGCCGTGTTCGTTGCGTATTACGTTGGCCCTGCGTGTGAAAATGAATGACATATACAGGGTGTTACGAAAAGGTACGGCCAAACTTTCAGGAAACATTCCTCACACAAAAATAAAAAAAAGATGTTATGTGGACATGTGTCCGGAAACGCTTAATTTCCATATTAGAGCTCATTTTAGTTTCGTCAGTTTGTACTGTACTTCCTCGATTCAGTTGGCCCAATTGAAGGAAGCTAATGTTGACTTCGGTGCTGATATGCGACTAATTGCTCTACCGTACTAGCATTAAGCACATGAGTACGTAGCATCACCAGGTTAGTGTTCATCACGAACGTGGTTTTGCAGTCAGTGCAAACTTTACAAATGCAGATTGGCAGATGTGCATTTGATGTATGGATTAGCACGGGGCAATAGCCGTGGCGCGGTACGTTTGTATCGAGACAGATTTCCAGAACGAAGGTGTCCCGACAGGAAGACGTTGGAAGCAATCGATCGACATCTTAGGGAACACGGAACATTCCAGCCTATGATTCGCGACTGGGGAAGACCTAGAACGACGAGGACACCTGCAATGGACGAGGAAATTCTCCGTGAGGTTGACGAGAACACTAATGTCAGCGTCGGAGAAGTTGCTGCTGTACAAGGTAACGTTGACCACGAAACTGTATGGAGAGTGCTACGGATGAATCAGTTGTTTCCGTACCATGTACAGCGTGTGCAGGCACTATCAGCAGCTGATTGGCCTCCACGGGTACACTTCTGCGAATGGTTCATCCAACAATGTGTCAATCCTCATTTCAGTGCAAATGTTCTCTTTACGGACGAGCCTCCATTCCAACGTGTTCAAATTGTAAATTTTCACAATCAGCATGTGTGGGCTGACGAAAATCCGCACGCAATTGTGCAATCACGTCATTTACACACATTTTCTGTGAACGTTTGGGCAGGCATTGTTAGTGATGTCTTGATTGGGCCCCATGTTCTTACACCTATGCACGTTATCTTGATTTCATACGGGATACTCTACCTGTGCTGCTAGATCATGTGCCTTTACAAGTACGACACAACATGTGGTTCATGCACGATGGAGCTCCTACACATTTCAGTCGAAGTGTTCGTACGCTTATCAGCAACAGATACGGTGACCGATGGATTAGTAGAGGCGGACCAATTCCACAGCCTCCACTCTCTCCTGACCTCAACCCTCTTCACTTTCATTTATGGGGGCATTTGAAAGCTCTTGTCTACGCAACTCCGGTACCAAATGTAGAGACTCTTCGAGCTCGTATTGTGGACCACCGTGATACAATAAGCCATTCTCCAGGGCTGCATCAGCGCATCAGCGATTCCATGCGACGGAGGGTGAATGTATGTATCCTCGCCAACGGAGGACATTTTGAACATTTCCTGTAACAAAGTGTTTGAAGTCACACTGGTACGTTATGTTGCTGTGTGTTTCCATTCCATGATTAATGTGATTTGAAGAAAAGTAATAAAATGAGCTCTGACATGGAAAGTCAGCGTATTCGGACACATGTCCACAAGATAACATATTTTCTTTCTTTGTATGTGAGGAATGTTTCCTGAAAGTTTGGCCGTACCTTTTTGTAACACCCTGTATAGTTTTCTAGTGGGAACTGCAGCCTCAGATTACCCTGGAGAGCATGCTCTTTAGTAAATAAAAAATATTATGTTCTACAAATAGGAGGATGGAATAGAAGATCATACTTTAGTCACGTAGGTTCGTCAGTTAATCAAAGATTGGCTTAGTTAGTTTCAAACCGGAAATAATATATATATATATATATATATATATATATATATATATATATATATATATATATATATATATAATTTCCGGTTTGAAACTACTATAGGGTGGTCCACTGATCGGGACCGGGTCAAATATCTCACAAAATAAGCATCAAACGAAAAAACTAGAAAGAACGAAACTTGTCTGGCCTGAAGGTCGAAACCACGAAACCAGATGGCACTTTGGTTGGTCCGCTAGATTGCGCTACCATAACTCAAACGGATATCAACTGCGTTTTTTAAATACGAACCCCCATTTTTATTACATATTCGTGTAGTAAGTAAAGTAACATGAATGTTTTATTTGGACCACTTCTTTGCTTTGTGATAGATGGCGCTGTAATAGTCACAAACATATGGCTCACAATTTTAGACGAACACTTGGTATCAGATAGGTTTTTAAAATTAAAATACAGTACGTTGGTATGTTTGAACATTTTATTTCGGTTGTTCCAATTAAATACATGTACCTTCCTGAACTTAGCAACTACCATATCATGCAATAAATGCACAAAATGATGTCCGTGAACCTCAATGCATTTTGCAATACGTGTAACGACATTCCTCTCAACAGCGAGTAGTTCGCCATCCGTTATGTTCGCACATGCATTGACAATGAGCTGACGCATGTTGTCAGGAAATGTCGGTGGATCACGATTTCAAATACCCTTCAACTTTCCCCACAGACTGAAATCTGGGGACGTCAGATACGGTGAACTTGGGGCCATGGTATGGTGCTTCGACGACCAGTCCATCTCTCATGAAATATGCTAGTCAATACCGCTTCAACCACACGCGACCTATGTGCCGGACATCCATCACGCAGAAAGTACATCATCATTCTGTCATGCAGTGAAACATCTTGTAGTAACATCGGTAGCACATTACGTAGGAAATGAGCATAGATTGCACCATTTAGATTGCCATCGATAAAATGTGGGCCAATTATCCTTCGTCCCATAATGCCGCACCATACATTAACCTGCCAAGGTCGCTGATGTTCGACTTGTCGCAGCCATCGTGGATTTTCCGTTGCCCAATAGTGCGTAGTCTGCCGGTTTACGTTACCGCTGTTGGTGAATGACGCTTCGTCGCTAAATAGAACGCGTGCAAAAAATCTTTCATGGTCCCGCAAATTCTCTTGTCCCCAGTGGCAGAACTGTACACCACGTTCAAAGTCGTCCCCATGCAATTCCTGGTGCATAGAAATGTGGTACGGGTGCAATCGATGATGATGTAGTATTCTCAACACCGACGTTTTTGAGATTCTCGATTCTCGCGCAATTTGTCTGCTACTGATACGCGGATTAGCCGCGACAGCATCTAAAACACCTACTTGGGCATTATCATTTGTTGCAGATCGTTGTTGACGTTTCAAACGTGGCTGAACACTTCCTGTTTCCTTAAATAACGTAACTATCCGGCGAACAGTCCTGACACTTGGATGATGTCGTCCAGGATACCGAGCAACATACATTGCACACGCCCGTTGGACATTTTTATTAAAAATAGACATACATCAACACGATATCGACCTTTTCCGCAATTCGTAAACGGTCCATTTTAACACGGGTAATGTATCACATCTACATCTACATCTACTTACATACTCCGCAATTCACCATACGGTGCGTGGCGGAGGTTACCTCGTACCACAACTAGCATCTTCTCTCCCTGTTCCACTCCCAAACAGAACGAGGGAAAAATGACATCCTATATGCCTCTGTACGACCCATAATCTCTCTTATCTTATCTTTGTGGTCTTTCCGCGAAGTGTAACGACCTGATAGGTATCCCCAACGTTCGAGCAGTACTCAAGAATACGTCATATTAGTGTTTTATAAGTGGTCTCCTTTACAGCTGAACCACATCTTCTTAGAATTCTACCAATGAACCGAAGACGACTATCCGTCTTCCCCACAACTGCCATTACATGCTTGTCCCACTTCATATCGCTCTGCAATGCTACACCCAAATATTTAATCGAAGTGACTGTGTCGAGCGCTACACTACTAATGGAGCATTCAAACCTAACGGTTTTTTTCCTAATCATCTGCATTATTTTACATTTATCTACATTTAGAGTTGTCTTCTATTCTTTACACCAATCGCAAATGCTTTACAAGTCATCATGTATCCTCCTACAGTAACTCAACGACGACACCTCCCCTATATCACAGCATCATCAGTAAACAGCCGCAACATTGCTATCCACCCTATCCAGAAGATCATTTATGTCGATAGAAAACAACAGCGGACCTACCACACTTCCCTGGGGCACTCCAGATGACACCCTCACCTCCGATGAACACTCACCATCGAAGACAACATACTGGGTTCTATTACTTAAGTAGTCTTCGAGCCACTCACATATTTGGGAACCAATCACATACGCTCGTACCTTAGTTAGGAGTCTGCAGTGGAGCACCGAGTCAAACACTTTCCGAAAGTCAAGGAATTAGACATCCGTCTGATACCCTTCATCCTTGGTTCGCAAAATATCATGTGAAAAAGGGCGAGTTGCGTTTCGCAGGAACGTGCTGATGCATTGACAGCAACTTCTCTGTCTCGAGAAAATTCATTATATTCGAACTGAGAATATGTTAGAGAATCCTGCAACAAACTGATGTTAAGGATATTGGTCTGTAATTTTGAAGATCCGTCCTTCTACCCTTCTGATATACAGGCGTCACCTGTGCTTTTTTCCCGTCGCTCGGGACATTACGTTTGGCAAGAGATTCGCGATAAATCAAGCTAAGTAAGGAGCCAACGCAGTAGAGTACTCTCTCTAAAACCGAATTGGAATCCCATCAGGACTTGGCGATTTATTTATTTTCAACCCATTCAGCTGCTTCACAACCCCAGAGAGGGATATCCAGACCGGAACCGATCTTCCTGACGGATGTTTTCTCTTCTTGTTGCGACGCTTCAGGAAACGGAAAGTTTCAACCCACGACAGCGCAATCGTCGTACCACGAAGCAGCCGAAGTTACTGCTCTTGCTTCCGTTGCTATAAATCCACATGTGAGCACACGACAGCTTGATCACGAGACTGGCATTCCTAAAACCATTGTACATAGTATTCGTATACTTGACCGGTTCCATCGTTACCATGTACATCAACATCAAGAATTGCACGGGAATGAATTCCTGAATCGTGTACAGTTCCGTCTCTGACACAGCAGAAAATCCTCGATAACCCGAACTTCTTCTCCAATGTTCCTTCTCAAAGGACAGGTAAATACAAAGAACACGCATTATTGGGCCAGCGACAATCCACGATGGCTTAGACAGACGGAACATCACCGTCAATGGAGAGTTAACGCCTGGTGTGGGATGCTTGGTACTACAATTAGTGGCCCTTATTTCATCAATGGTAGTCTAAACGACACAGCGTACGCCAACTGTCGCAAACTAGTTCTTCCTCCTCTTCTGGATGAAGTGCAGCTAAGAACCAGATTGCTTATGTGGTGTCAACACGATGGACGTCCAGCACACAATGCGTTGCGTGCACGTCGTGTTCTGAACCGAAGATATCCTGCCAGACGGATTTGTCGGGGAGGAACAGTTACTTGGTCTGCTAGGGCTCCTGATTTAAATCCTCTGAACTTTTTTTCTCTGGGGATGTATTAAAGACGTTGTCTATCGTCGCGATATTCCAACAACTCCAGAGGAAGTGCAGGAACGTATTGTGCTTCCTTGTAATTCTCTTTAGCAGGCAACACTGGAAGCAGTAAATAATTATTTCATTCAACGAGTGCACCAGTGATTCGGTGTCCAGGGTCACCACTTTGAGCACCTTGAATGTTCTACTCGTGGGCAGTGGTACAGGAGGGTCACAGTCAATTTTGTGTTATATAGGTAATAACGTTGTGTTTCAGTAAATTGTATACTTTCATACATTTTTGAATAGGTCTTTAGGAGAGGAAATGAATTACCGAATAAAAAATACAGTTTGCCATTTAAAATTGATACCGCTGTTCATATTTTTATAAAAAAACGAGGTCCAAGGTTCTTTTTGACATGATGCTGAAACAAGAAATCTCTATCTAGAATGATGTCGTAGGTATGCTCACAAAGGGTACACAAATGATGCAACGTACACAAATTGATCGAACTGAACCTTCCCTTCTCGAAGAGCCACTTGCACGGCCCCAACGATGTGAGTAACCCATACCTACACCACGCAACCTATAACGTTGTAGCCTCAGTTTCCTAGGGCCTCGGTTCCTACGGCTTACCACCTTAATGCCTAAGTCTTACCACTCAGGTTCGAAACATTGAGTAGCGTAATAGTCGAAACGACGTCCAATATAACACTCTAGTGCAGCAAACTCAGTACGATGAGCAGAATAGCACAACACATTACACTGGCAGCGTCTTATAGATACCAAAGAGTCAAATTCCCATTCCCTCCAGCCGAGACTCTGAAACAACAAGTTCCTAATACTGCAAGCGCTACCAAAGTTCATAAAAAAACAATACTTAAGCGCTTCTCGGAACCTTCATTAACAACCAACACGTCACTAAATTAAAAAAAAAAAAACTCTCAACGTCCTGTGCTTCCATGTAACTCTGAACCTCCCATACCTCTTACACATTCCAACCATTCGCCTGGTGTATCCGAATGCCTCATGGCTCTTGCAGATTTCGTATGCGGCACATCCCTATGCCATACTGCAAAGACGAGATCAGCTACTCCGGCACCAGATGAAGTCGTCAGGAGAGTAGAGGCAGTGAAGCGGAGCACGGGCCAGCTCACGGCTGCGCTGCGGCAATCTGCAAACATTACATTGCATCAGGCGGTACAGGTGTACGTGGTCCCGCTTACGTCTAATTCTGCTTACTCAGCAATTTGGTTGGTCAGCTTTACGGAGGACGAAGCCCAGCTTTCCGTGCCCCAGTTGCGACAACCACGGAGATGGACGCAAAACCAGCAGCGAGCCCTTCGATGACGACCGCACGCTTGCTTCCGGTGTCACGCCGAACTCCTCTCCGCCACGGCGAAATGTGGATGCTGTTGGGTGGATGTTCTCTGCGGCAGCCGGGATGCGACTTTCCAGCCTTTTGGCAGGAGTCGACCGCGCTGCTAGAAGGCCGGGTGTGGCCCGCTGCTGACTGGCTCACTGTCCCTTGCGAACTTATAGGGTCGAACCCCGGCACCGCCACACACTTGAACTGTGATCCTCCGTCTGAATCTTCAAGTGGCTACCCGTGTAGAGCAGTACCGCCGTCCAAGAGAGCTGTGACACTAAAGACACTTGTATTAATTTACTGCCACGTATTTATACGCGGTAGTGTGAGTACGTCTTGAGGATGTGCCTCTTCAGTCACGTACTGACACACACTAGGTTAGCACCAATGCTTTGGTTTCGATGAGAGCTTGCGGCAAGATCTGTTCGCAATCCGGATGAGCACACCGTTTCACCAACACTTGCGCCCATATCGTCCCAGTATGGTTTACTACCGCATGTTACCCAGTGTTGCTAACGGTCTTGGGGCATTAGTAACATCGGTTCCGTTAGATCACCTATTTTAAGCGCTATCGGGCTTGGTTAGCATTTCGATGGGTGACCATCTGATCCGCCGAGCCCTATTGGCATGTGGGATGCACTCAGCCCTTGTGAGGTAAACTGTGGAGCTACTCGATTGAGAAGTAGCTGCTACGATCTCGTAAACGGACGTCCGGGTGGGAGAGCAGTGTGCTAACCACGTGCCCCTCCATATCCGCAACTTGTGACGCCTTTGGGATGGATGACACAGTGGCCAGTCGGTACGGTTTAGTTTCTCAAAGTTACTATCAATAACCCCGCACCTGACTTACGCGCACATCTGCAACCCTCTGTCGCACATTAATGCTAAAGCTACCTTACGTGATTTCCCGCCAAAAGAAATTCAGTGACTGCTGTCACCTTTGAACGTACCTCCTTTATAGACGGCATTTTGAAACCTACGTATAACGCCGCCACCTATCCGAAGCTCATGAAGCTGTAGGGGCTCAAACGGGAATATTCCACGATGCCACATAATAATTTTTGTATTTTCGTCTACCGAAAATGTCCGAGATAAATCGTGTTGCAATACTTATTGAACGCTCCTGCACACGGGTGTGTATGGCTGAGTGTGAGCCAATAAGCGGTAAAAAAAAAAAAAAAAAAAAAAAAAAAGGACGGCACATCATACAAAAAAATTTAACTGAATAGTTAATATTAGTATACTAGACAACTGTGTGTGTTACTAGTGGGAACCTACTAACCACCCCTCCTGGTTGAGCTGGGTCAGCTCTGTATTTTGAACTATGAGTTTAGTGTATATTAGGATTCTACGCTGAAAGATAGGCACGATTTACTAAAACCATTAATTCCCAAAATCGGTAAATGGCGCCGCAAACGACAAATAACAAGTGTGCCTACTTTTAGAATTAAGAACCGATGCATATAATTTAATTTCATTTACGATGTAACGGGATAACCTTTGTGCTCTAACAGTGGATATTCATGTTGGAAATTTACTTTAACACCGAAAATTTGACCGTAAAGAACGGTGTGATTTGCCGTTTCACTTTCTGGGTAGTACTACATTCGACATAATCCATGAACAACGACGTGTATTTAATAGCTTTTTGTTTTCATCGAGTTGCTTAATATCAGTGAGTTCCCTAGCCTCTCATCATTGGTGAGCTTTATTCAGTTAGTTTCATTGGCGGGTGCACCTGTGGCTATCAACTCATGGACTTTTGCCCTTATTAAAATTTTTCTATACCGCCTGTAGTGGCGTAAAGGCCAGCGCGGGAGTTATGGCGGTTGGATGGAGATACACACAGAAGCTAGTCAGGATCTGAGGTTGGCCACCGAAATCCAGCATTTTGATGGTTTGAGGACTAACTACAGTCAACCGCAAGGGAAGAGAAAACTATGTTACCGTACAGCTTTTTCAGCAGAGATTTCAATGTCTATAACATATTATTTGTGCTGCAAATCAATTTGCAACACTCTAGTAACGTATGAATGCTAATTTCGACCGTCACACCACAAAGATGTACAGCTGCATCGTAATTGAAATGTACAATCACATGCATCGTTTCTTAACTATGGAAACAGGCACACTTGATGTTTGTCAAATACAGCGCCATCTGTCACGAATGGGAAACAATCTTTTTAGTAAGCCGTACGTCCTTTTTGGTATACCATCTAAAAATGCAATATAAATGTTGGGTTTCCTTTTGTAAATACGAAATCAATATTGTCTACGCAGTAGGGTTTTTGAGGAGGAGCCCTATCATAGCACAAACAGATGAGTCGTTTACTAATATTAACTTTTGTCACGGTAGATGCCTCGTTTACGAGACATTTAGTTGTCTCAAGTTAAAACAAACGCCCAATGTACTGGGTGTTCTTTTAACTTGGAGCAACTAAGTATCTCGAAAAATACGCAACCAACGAATAATATGTTCCAGACGATAAGTGGCATTCAATGCCAAAATTACTAGAGATTATCACATTTTTCATTTAGTCGATAACTTTGTAATCGACGAAATTAAAATTTTTCCATTTCCTCCAGTTAAGAACAGACTCACTCATTTGATTCTGATTCACATTTTCCATAAAAATGTACTTTTTTCTTTCTAAACAGTGAATGTTATTCTCAAAGGGTTTTTTGGTTTTGAAAATTTCGTTGTCCAGTAAAACACTTAAATTCAGGCATTTAAAAGACTGCCGAATAAGCTACATGTAACTTAAAGCAGGTTTTTTTTTCCCTTCGGGTTAGATTTCCGTGAGTCCCTACACAATTAGGATATTTGACTTCGGCTACTCCTCTCGATTGTCACTATAAGGGTGATTGACTTCGGTTCGATCATACATTCAGCTAAAATAAATCTCGCGCCTATTACAGCCTCATCTACCACGAATGGAAACAATTGATTCAGATAAATCCCAAGGTAATCTTTTCCGTAGATTCCGAATCTGTAATAAAAAAATTTAGTTACTATTTGAAACTAGTCGTTTACCCGCAGCCCTGAGGAGGGTGGAGGGTGAAGTTGATTTTAACACTGAAAAATGCCTCCTTTCAAAATATTAATTTTTCATCTGAACATTTTTCTTTTCCATACAACGCGTGTTTTTCGAGATACGTATTTGTTTCAAGTTAATACAGAAACATTTATATGCCATGGGAATGACAAATGGGTGAAATTACATGTATACAGTGCCTTCAGCTGCCCCGGCCACTGGGTTTTATGCAAACCAAGATGCCTTCAAATACCATGTGGAAGAGTTTCACAATCTCTTGCTCTCTATTTTAAAACTATTAGTCCTACAAAAGAAATGAATAGGACCTTTCGGTAGGAAAATTTATATATTTACGGTAAACTTCGTACTGGGATGAGTTTGCGCTAGAGGCATTACTTAAATTATTCAAGAAAAACGTGACCTTGAGTAAATCGAAAACTGGCCTCCAGCGAAAAGGAATCCCAGTACAAAATTCAACTACCTTAAATTTCCTACAAAAATGTAATGTCCATTTATTTCCGTAGGACTAATAGGTTGTACGTAGTGAGCGAGACAATATGAAAATTTTTTGCATGGTATTTGAAGGCGCTGCAGGCTGCATAAAGCCCAGCAGTAGAGGCAACTGAACCATCATAAATTTAACTTGAGCATCGCTAATAACTGTTTTTTTCCAAAAGCAGAATAAAAAGATTTATCACGCAGTTGTTTAGCAACCAGGAGAACATTATCCAGTGCAGTTATCCTTCTTGGAAAATTGTTCTTTACCAATACATGAACAGCAGTATGTCAGTCTATACAATCAGAGTATTCTCGGTAAAAAAACTGCCTATATTTATGAAACAGACTTCAGTACGAAGCTATGAAATGGATGACATGTGAGGTGATAAAAATGTAAAGTTGGGTGCGATGATGGAAATCTAGAACACTGGGAGGTAGGAAGGTTGGAAATTTTAGGAATTAAGAACTCAGAAATACAAATTTCTATGTTTCTAATCTGTCCATAACAAACATGAAATGTTCAGTCGATACGTTTACATTTTTGCTGGCATCCTAGGACAACCATTGATTCTTCATATTTAGATATTGCACAACGACAGAAAGAACGCTATTAGACACGTGACGTGGACATATTACGCAGTGTTGAAAAGGGTGTAATCTGTTTCCGAAAAATTCTGGTAGTCTCGGTCAACTTGTTGTGGTCCGCGCCCAAATAAAAGCCCAGCGGACATGCGGCCAGCCGTGTAGATGGGGCAGTTTTAGGACCGCTGGCGGCAGGGAGAAGCGGCGGTCGGGAGCCGCTGCGACGAGAAATTATTTGGCGGTCCGTCCCTGGGCCATTTTTCTCTGAAAGCGCGGGAAGTTAATTTAAATCTGTCACTAGCAGGTGGGGCGCTGTTTACATTCAATCTGCGTTCTTACATTCCGGCGCGGCGCGGCATATTTAACACAGAACTCAGCTCTTTGTTCGCGGAATTAGATTTCATACTTGCTCAACACATTCCTATCTCCCCATCTACCCTGGTTTCCTTCGCCCCATTTTTTTCTGTCTTCCTCCTCTGACACCGCCTCGACAAGTAGGTAATATTTAATGGTGCTCGCCTGTTAAGTTATTCTAGAAAGATAAAGTGGTGAATTTTTGACGTTACAACAAAACCGCTTACATTTGTCGTCGCGAGCAGTATGTTACAATTGCATGCATTCCATTGCACCACTATCCTTAACTATCTCGCAGAGCAGGGAAAGGTTGTCGATAATGTAGCCGTTCCTAATTTGTACAGCTAATGTAAAATTCACACTTGTAGCACCATCCGACAGTTATGGACATCACCTTGAATTACTTATGTATTGGAGGCATTTTGTCAGCTATAAGCTCTTGTGTGTTGAAGAACGGATCATCAGAAGACAGCGACGATTTTCTTGTAGTATTCATCTAACTCTTCGTGTTCATTCTGAAGACTTACATGCGTACGTAAATAGCAATGTAATGTTTTGCTTCTGGGTTAATATACATGAAATAACCTCAGTTTTCTGACAGTCATGAATCTGCATTCGTTGTGGTGTGCTTATAAGAAACTGACAAAGAGAAAATGGCGACGTTGCGTAAAATCTACCGCTTTAAGTTTTCGGTATTGTAACAGTACAAGTTAAAACATTGTTTTTATACTCAGGTAAAAAAAAAACGCGTTAGCGTAGCCAGTGCAATGTAATGCTTATTAATGATATGGCGAATATTCTAGCGTATTCTTTATTCTAAGTTATTAATTGAATAGTTAACTTTTACAGTGCGGTAATAGAAAAGCGTTGACGAACGTGCAGTACAAATGCATTCCATGTTGGTGTAACTATAAATCTAGATGGAGAGTTTGGATTAAATGAATGAGCACACATGAAAAAATGTGTCCAAGCCGTTAATTAAGAGACATGCTGAAACTGAAAACCGCAATTGAGCTTTCAGATACAAAAATATTTGCCCGCAATAAAGTGTTTTTCCGATAAAGTTGAGGACGAGTTGATGTTGTTGTTGTTGTGGTCTTCAGTCCAGAGACTGGTTTGATGCGGCTCTCCATGCTACTCTATCCTGTGCAGGCTTCTTCATCTCCCAGTACCTACTGCAACCTACAAGCTTCTGTATCTGTTTAGTGTATTCATCTCTTGGTCTCCCTCTACGATTTTTACCCTCGGCGCTGCACTCCAATACTAAATTGGTGATCCCTAGATGCTTCAGAATATGTCCTACCAACCGATTCCTTCTTCTAGTCAAGTTGTGCCACAAATTTCTCTTCCCCAATTCTATTCAATACCTCCTAATTAGTTATGTGATCGACCCATCTAATCTTCAGCATTCTTCTGTAGCACCACATTTCGAAAGCTCTAATCTCTTTTTGTCTAAACTATTTATCGTCCACGTTTCACTTCCATACAAGTACTTTCAGAAAAGACTTCCTGACTCTGAAATCTATACTCGATGTTAACAAATTTCTCTTCTTCAGAAATGCTTTCCTTGCCATTGCCAGTCTACATTTTGTATCCTCTCTACTTCGACCATCATTAGTTATTTTGCTTCCCAAATAGCAAAACTCATTCAGAAAAGCTTATTCTTTTATATGAAGATACGATGTTAGGTTTAAGCCTGGTGGATATTTCAAAACCCGTTTCTGACGCCACAGTATCCAACTACCGCTCCTTTATTTCAGTGTAGAATAGTTGCCAGGTAAAATACGTGCTGAATATATCTATCCAAAAAATATCGCCGAATCCGCGAGACACAATGAAAACTCTCAGAAAAACTTCGGGGTCTTGAGATGGAGCTTGTGTTTTGACTAGCGGTACCTGCAAATAATTGGTAACCAAAGCAAAGCGGAAGAAATAATGAACTGCAGTACTATGCGTGAAAAGGAAGTCTATGGAGAAGACATCACGTAACCCCATTGATGAAGAGGAGGAGTATTGTAGCAAGTTTTGCGACTGAGATCGAATGGAATAAATGATTAGATAAATGACATACAATATGTGGAGTCATGTAAAGTATGCAGGGATAGACAAAAATAACTGAAAAAGTTATATTCCAATGCCAGCATATACGGATGTAAGAACTCCAGTATGGAACATTTCCTTAAACATAAACTAGTGCATTTCTTGAAATTCATGGGCGTTGTTTATAAGCGTGGCATATTTCATGCATCCGGTGGGAGAACATAGGAATAGAGTTTCCTAATTTGTAGTACTTGCAGATGCTTTTCTTCTCAAGATTCCCATTCCTTAAATGACATAGTAAGAAAAGAACCCCTCAGTCTAGTGACATCATCTAAATTATTTTGTAACTTGGTCCATAAGCCATTAGAGATAAAAACTGTTATGTGTTACATTTTTGGCTATTCTCCATTGTCTCTTTAATAACAGCTACATAGTGTCGTGAAAGTATCCTCCTTCATGAACCGTATACATAAATCCATGCCGTTTCGTCAGTACTCGTCTGCCGTATGGATCAGTACGTAAAATAAACTAATAATAGCTTTTTGCTGTACAGCCACCACCTGCTCCTAAAAAGAACCACGATACACGAAACTTGAAGTGTATGATATGGTCCGATTTAGCATAAACAACACTGCTCTACTTTATGGGCAGTTTCGACTGTTGTTAATGAGTAATGTCCCGTATCCATGATTTTTGTGATGGTGACTGTATTAGTATTGACCAAAACAGTATGACAGTCAGCTTAATACACCACGCAAGCTAGCGAGTTTGTGCGCTGAGCAAGACTGAGCGCCGGTTAAAGCACTGCACTCGTATTTCCCAGAAGTGGGATACAAATCGATACTTGCCACCGAAATTTCGATCCTCCGTGTTTCCTCAATAACAGCAATGCGTCCATATTCTGTTTGGAAGCGGATTTCTTACCACATTCTTAGCCAGCTTCATGCTGTGCTCTGTCCTTAGTGATCTCCCTGCCGATTGGGCATTGATTTATCTTGAGATTTTACGCAGTGCAAATAAATGTTATCCTCCTAAATCGGTTAACAATTTTGGGTTAGTCTTCTCATCGTGTACAGAACACAGTTGTGGGATTCTTCTACCCATCTACATCCAGGTTTACATTAGTCTTCTATTCTCTAATCTTTCCTACCATGTCTGCCTGTATGTCATCCATTATCTCATTCAAATGAAATGTTGAAAGAACAGTTTCAAGTTTTAGCCAGTTTCTCTCTTCCAGCCAAGCGTTCAGCACTAGTTTGTATATTTTACCCTTTATACCGTTTGATTAGCTTCGTTCTGTAAAGCTTTATACACATTTCAGTGGTATACAATACCATATGACTTTGTGGCGTAATTGGTTGATCATATGTTGCTAAATGACGATAAATTAATTAACCGTTGCTGTATTTTTCTAAATTTTCTGGATAGAGAAGTAGGGTTTGCGCTGTCTGGAATATGAAACTGTTCAGTTCCGCGTCACTGGAACACAGTGAGGAAGGCCAGCTGCAAGCTTTAAGTATTGGGTGTTCGAGGAGCGGATTTCGGATGGTTTCCCCTTGTTCTCCCAAGGACGTTGTAGTCGCAAAGGGAGGCCACTGGAGACAACGGCTATCCCAGACCACGGCCCTGCAATGCACGTTTTCAATGCTATGCAAGCTTGTAGTGGTCTCTAGGGGGTACCCAGAAATGCTCATAGGCTTTTCTGGAAGCATATTCAGATATGAGCCACTACTGTCTTACCGTACACAGCGCGGTAAACGAGCTGCGTGAGATCCTGCCCTGTGCTAACTTACAGTTTCTGCATAGACGTGGAAAGATTTCGCGAGTTTCCCCTACATTTTAGAAGGTGCAAAGAAATTCTCGATTATCGCGATGGCAAACCTAGCGAATCCTCCAACCTAAGGGGTGCCGTTTTGGAACGGGCTGGAAAATAGACCGCAGGATGAACTTGGTGTTCACTGTTTGAAACATCAGGGGACATGTCGGACATCTCCGAAAGGACAAATACCATATGCATCTTAGGCGAGTACACCAATGATCTCTTCAGTAAGGATGCACACCAGGCTAGAACTCTCCTGGTTGACCAAATAGTGGAGAGACAGCAGTCAGGCTGGAATACTGTATCAGTCTGGGGCGTCTCCAGGCGTGTGTTCGTTGGTCATGAAGGGTCAGCTGGAAGCGGGGAACATCACTAAGGAACAATCGGCGAAAGGCCGGGAGTTATGAGAATGACGGGCAAGGAGCACTACATTAATAGCTTGTGGTTCAGGTTAGAATTTGGGTCTAACGGGAGCCGTGCTATGGTAGTCGATGCAGTATCCGGATGGCTTAGTGGTCAGAGCATCTGCCTAATAAGCATGGTCTAATTCTGTCATATCCCCATAGATGTCACAATGATACAGTTCTGTTGGATTCCCAACCCCCCCCCCCCCCCCCTCTTCCTGGGCTCATGTACTATAATAAAACCATCGCACAACGGATAACTGATAGGGTTGGGGTATCCTTATCACATAAAAGCATGAGGTATTAATTTTACGCCTCGCAAAAGATAATAACGGGGTGATAATCTAAGTATAAAATGGAACACTGGCCAAATTAAGACCTATTTATTATAAAGACCTCTGCTAAGATATACGTTCTGAGACAAACACACACACACACACACACACACACACACACACACACACACACACACACACAGAGAGAGAGAGAGAGAGAGAGAGAGAGAGAGAGAGAGAACGACGTTCCACAAAGAAATTATCCGAATGGAACGGAAATCTACAGAAGGAAGGTGCATGTACAGACAAACAAATGATTACAGTTTCAGAATCAAATTGGCTGATTTATTCAAGACAAAGAGCTTCACAAATTGAACAAGTAAATAATCCCCTGGATACCTCTGGCCCGTATGCAGGCATTTATTGGGATTGTGCACTACTAGGATGAGTCGGAGGATATCCTCCTGCCCCGTGCACGGTATAGTTCCAAATTCTGTCTAACTGACGTGTTAGATCGTCAAATTCCCGAGCTGGCTGGAGGGCCCTGCCGATAAGCTGCAAAGGTTTTCGAATTAGGTGAGATCCGACCACGTGACTTTCACGTGGAATTACAACGAGTGGATTATGTACTTAGTTGACGTTCCATGCTTCGAACTGACCCTTTATGACCTACTAACACATATCTGTAAGCGCCGCAGACAGATGTGGTATTCCAACGTGACTGCGACCGCTCGTCATATGGCCAGACAATCAGGACAGAAGTTTTGCGTGGGGAGGAGTGGGTGGGGAAAGCGACATTTCATAGCAGGACCTGTTGTCATCCGCGGCAGCCTTACACCACAGTTGGAAATCTACACCCTGTTTTGTTTTTCATCATGGAATGACATACTGGGCTTACGTTTCAGCAGATAATGCTAATACGTACACAGTCAGAATTTCTACTGCTTGACTTCGTGCTTGCCAAACGCTGCCTTGGCCAGCAAGTGTACTGGATGTCTCCAAACAGGCCGAAATTTTGACAATTTAATGCGTTAATTGGACAGAATTTAGCACGATATCCCTCAGGAGAACATCTAAAAACTCTGTCAATCAATGCCAAGCCGAATCACTGTTTGTATAAGGGCCAGAGGTGGACGAACGCGTTATTGACTTACTAAATTGGTGAAGGTCTTTCTCTTGAGAGAATTACACATTTTTCTGGTATTGAAAAGCGCACAAAGCACGAAAACAAACAATTATTAACAGGGAAAAGTTCTAATCTAGCTTCTCAATGACCATACGAGGCCCAGAAGGTCAGGATCTTACAAATTAGCTATGGAAAGACAAATCTATGGCGGACAAGAAGCTATTGTCTGATTGCAGCAGAAGAATTTAAAATAAAAACTGCGACATGTCTATAACATCGCTGATCGAGTCATGAATGTGGTTTTAGAGAAAAGCACAAGATTTTCAATACCTTTTTGACGATAACAAGGCGCCTACGAAGAAGTCTCATACTGTGCTCAGCTAAGCTGCGACTTCGCACCATATTCTGCATACTGTAGTGTGGAGAAATGCAAATGTGATCTGCTGCTGTCTGCAGTACACCGACTGCTAACTGTGGGAACATTACTTCCCTGCATCAGGAAGCAAGGTAGATCTTCTCATCCTGTGCGGGTCGGGTGCCTCTCTCAAGATCACCAGACAATGTGCTCTTCTGCAATTCTCCAGACCAAATGTCCTCCACCAAATATTCTTCCAGCTACCAGCCTGATCAGTTACTTTGCGAATATGAATAACGTTCTGCAAAAATGCCGGCCGAAGAAATTGTTCTTATCAAATTCAGTAACTTCCCACCATGCAAAAGTCGTCTTACTCACATACAAGCAGTTCTTAAGAAATTCCTCGTTACGTTCTTCCTCTCCAGTTTATTGTTTCAATTAAGCCGGCCGGGGTGGCCGAGCGGTTCTAGGTGCTACAGTCTGGATCCACGCGGCCGCTACGGTCGCAGGTTCAAATCCTGCCTGGGGTATGGATGCATGTGATGTCGTTAGGTTTAAGTAGTTCTAAGTTCTAGGGGAATGATGACCTGAGAAGTTAAGTCCATAGTTCTCAGAGCCATTTGTTTCACTTAAGCCAGTACTCTAGCCTTCAAATAAAAATTTCTTGGAAATTAGCTTCCTGTCTTTTTCTTATCCGCTGTTTCTTATTTTAACCACTGAGGACCATTCTAACATCTTCTCAGCAAGAGGCTGTCCATCCTGTGCAAAACAAGATCGGAAGACCGCGCCTTGCTTTACAAAAACAGAAATTCCAGAACACAATGCAGCTGTGTCATGCCTCATGTAATACAGAGATCTGTATCTGTGGCTAGCTGATTTCCCTATAATATTCAGTATGGCGATCTGTCGGCAAATGTGTTTTCAAAAACCAAGATTCTGTATTAGTGTATGTGACTGTCATGGCAAATTATTAGACTTCTTTAAATGTTGGCCTGGAACCCAACTGCAGTGGTGGCATTGCTCAAGAAACTGCCAAAGAGCTACCCCCAGGTAACTGGCTATACAATGCTTCAGCTTTTTGCATTCTACTGTCTGCGTGCAGGCACCTCGCTTCACCACCTGAATTTTCCTCTGAAATAAGAGCCAAAAGTCCTTCGCGGGCCACGATTGGACACTGAACAGCTGCTCTGAGCCTCTCTCCCCACCTATGATTGACCCAGCTAAAGTGCAGAAAAGAAATGGGAAATTCAAAAATACAAAATTCTAAAATATAAGAAATGAATATGATAATTGTTGGATTCATCCTGACGGTCACTTAAGTTACTTCTTAAACACAATAAATATTTTATTCATTGAGAGAAATAGAATTCTGATTGCGACGAATTTAAGTCAGTTATGTACGAAACATGAAACAAGCGGGTCCAGCAGTGGACAGATGCATATAATCAGGCCTACATATTTCTGACAGCAGTCGCTCATGGCACTCATGGGTGTCATCAAATATGTTTCTATCGGAATCTCTTAATCACAATGGAAATGGCTGGTTGGGACCATAGAACAAAGGTTCTGTGGCAAGGGAACGTTTTCATTAACACATCACTCATTCATTTCTAAAGCTATTAAATCCGCTTATTCCAACTGCAGGAATTTATGAAATGTCAAAAATGAGCTCCCAGCCGCCGCTGGACAAGCAGCAGCCAGCAGCAAGTGGCACTCTTAGCTCACTTATTTGTTTTATAGTTTAATTCTTAATATCTTTGCGTATTTTTGGGTACTTGTGTCCCTAAAATACTCCTCAATGGTACCCAACTACTATACAAAAAAACAGTAAAAGACCTTGGAATAATCTTGGATGAACACATAAAGTGGGAAGAACAAACAGTCACAGCTTGCCGGAAACCGCTCTCCTCCCTACATGCAATTCAAAAATTTAGAAAAATATTTCCAACCCATGTTAAACAAAAATTAGTCCAAACACTAGTCTTGCCTAATCTTTACTACTGCGATGTAGTTCAACAAGGCACAAATAGTGAAAATTCTAGATGCCTCGAGCTAGTGATGAATGCTTGCGTTAGATACGTGTACAATATTCGGTTGTATGATCATATCAGTCCTTCATACTCCCAGCTAGGTTGGATACGCCCACATAAGGCACGCGATCTCCACACGATGTGCTTACTTCATCGATTTCTTAGCCACTGGTGCCCCCAAAACTTATCTTCTCACATTAAACACCTATCATCATTCCACAATCGCAACACCAGATCGGATACGTCTATCATCTTGGCTGTACCTTTACATAACCCAAAATCTTTCTCCGTGTCATTCTCCATCTCAGCCATTCGACTATGGAACGCGCTCCCCTGTGATCTGCGTCTTATCCAGAACTACTCAACATTCAAGAGGAACTCAAAACTTACATATTAGGGACGGTATAGCCACCATTGTTGTGCCCCTCCTATCTCTTTCTTTCTCCTCTCCATCACAGCTTCGAATTTTACCATTCTATTTCTCTACCTGTAACCTATCTACCTCTTATATATCTCTTTTACCCCATTCTATCGTCTTATGTCTCTGCTTGATGAGAATAAATCACAAGCTGCAAGAACATAACGAGAAAATTCCCAACTAACAATGGGATTGACATTCACAAAAGAAAAGTTTGTCTACTTTCATATAAATAGTCATTATTACTATTATTATTATTATTATTATTATTATTATTATTGATTGTTATAATTATTTTTATTGTTATAATTATAATTGTACTACTGTTATAATATCTATTTTCTTCTTTAACATCAATAATGAATAATACGCTACATGTCCTTAATATTATGTAGAAACTGTAATTCGTTCAATCTGAGTATGCCTGGTTAGGTGTAAGAGAGGGCCTGAAGTCCCTAATCTTGCCAGATAAAATAAATGCATAAATAAATAAATCAATCCATCAAAAATTTTGAGCATATTATAGTATTTGAGAGTTGTAGCATCACGTTTTAGTATCTGAATTGTGTAAATTCGCTTAGTCGTCAGTCATTTGTTTCTTTTGAAGGGCCAGTGAGATAAAAGAGAAAAATTTTTTTATTGGGATGATTAGGGACTGCGCATGTTGTGTACAGATTCAGGGGAATTGGCCACCGTCCGTAAACAGCTGGAAGCTGTGTTGGCTTGGGTCGACAGGCTCCAGGTTGCTGCCTCGGGTCGCGGTGGCATTGGGACACCCGAGGCAAGTGCTTTGGCGCATCTGCAACCTGTAACATCACCTGGGATTTCTGATGCCACTGCACCCTCGTATTCGAACGTCCCTCCCGGTCGACACTAGCCTCACGGTGGCTGGCGAACCGTGGCGGAAGGCGAAAGTTGGTGAGGGTCGGAAAGCTGTACCCTTACGCCTCCGAAACAAGTTTGAGGTACTGCCCACTGCTGAAAGTACTTATGACCCACCAAGGGCGGCCTCGCCTGTTGTGTCAGTGGCCGGTCATCCTGGGAGGTCTGGACAAGCGAAGAGGGTGGGATTGCTTGTCATTGGGAGCTCCTATGTTAGGCGGGTGATAGAGCCCTTTAGGGATATGGCAGCTAACGACGGTAAGAAAGCCAACGTTCACACCGTGTGCATACTGCTGGGGGAGTCATAAAAGATGTGGAAAGGGTCCTTCCGGATACCATGAAGGGTAGAAGCTGGAGTCAACAGCAAGTGGTGGCTCATGTCGGCACTATGGATGGGAAGAGATTCTCTCTGGTTTCCGGCGGCTATTTGAGTTCGTCAAGACTGCCAGTCTTGCTAGCGACAGGAAGGCAGAGGTCAACATCTGCAGTATCATCGACAGCACTGATTGCGCACCTTTGGTACAGAGCCGAGTGGAGGGTCTGAATCAGGGGCTCGGACGGTACCGCGACCGTGTGGGCTGCAGATTCCTCGACTCACGCCATAGTGTTGTGGGTTTTCGGGTTCCGCTAAGTAGGTGAGGGGTCCACTACACACAAGGGGCGGCTACACGGGTAGCAGGGCCTGTGTGGCTTGAACTGGGCGGTTTTTTAGGTTATATAGTCTCGGGAAAGATCAGAAAGGGCTCCTGTCTCAAAGGGTGTAGGGCAAAGAAACGACGAGAATCGACCAAGCAACAGTCGGTGCTGTAGTTGTAAATTTTCGTATATGTATTGTGAAAGTATCAGACCTTCAAGCGCTGATAGGAAGCACTGAAGGCGAAATCTTTATAGTAACAGAGAGCTGGCAAAACCCGGAGATAAATTTTGTAGAAATTTTTAAAGAGGCGCAAACCGTGTTCAGAAAAAAATACATTAAATAAAGTAGGTCGCGGTGTGTTTGTCACTGTTGGTAGTAGTTTATCTTGTTGTGATTTTGAAATAGATAAGTCCTGCGAACTACTATGTGTAGAGGTTATACTCAACACCTGTACCAACATAATAATTGGCTCCTTTTACCGACGCCCCTCCACCCCCCCCCCCCCCCTTCCGACTCAGATGGTATAACAGCTGAACGGTACAAGGAAAGCTTGACTCTCATTACAAATATGTACCCCACTCATACAGTTACAATTGGCTGAGACTACAATCTGCTCTCGATTTGTTGGCAAACATACATGTTCGAACACGGTGGTAGATAGAAAACATCTTCCAAAAGGTGAGGTCATCACATGGGTACTAAAAGAAATGTGATAAATTTTGGGTATACAACAAATCTCAAAAATCTAAGGGCTGTCTAGTCAATTCAGCTAAATACCAAGGAATTACAATTATGAGCAACTTAAATTGGAAAGACCACATAGATAATATTGTGGGCAAGGCGAAACAAAGACTGCGATTTGTTGGCAGAACACTTAGAAGACGCTACAAACCCACTAAAAAGGCAGTCAACTTTACACTGGTCCGTCCTCTGCTGGTATACTGCTGTCCGGATTGGGATCCTTACCTGGCGGGATTGACGGAGGACATCGAAAAAGTGCACAGAAGGGCAGCTTCTTTCGTGTTATCGCGCAATATGATTGAGAGTGTCACTGATATGATATGCGAGTTGGGGTGGCAGTAACTGAAACAAAGGACGTTTTCTTTGTGGCGAGCTCTATTTACTAAAGTTCTATCATCAACTTTCTCTTCCGAAAGCGAAAATATTTTTTGACACCCAATTACGTAGAGAGAAATGATCATCATAATAAAAAAGAGAAGTCATAGCTTGGACGGAAAGATTTAGGTGTCCCTTTATCACGCGCGCCATTCGAGAGTGGAATGGTAGAGAAGTAGTATGAAAATGGTTCGATGAACCCTCTGCCAGGCAAACAAGTGTGAACTGCAGAGTAACTATGTAGATGCAGATGTAGATGTAGATATGATTGTTCTTTGAGTACATTTACCCTTCATACCCAGATTTTCTTCCACAAACTTTGCACTACTTCCTGACTCGGCATCACTCTCACTGTAAAGCACATGATTGCTCAATCATCAAACAACATTCATTCTTTACTCCAACAATTATCAATAGATCACATTCACTCATTAGTTGATCGTTTTACTGTCGCTAACAACATTCACATACATCCATACTGTAAATAGCAATACAAATAATGCAAACATCTGTTCAGATCCAGGACTACAAAATTTGAATGAAAGAGCGTGAATCATTAATACATACATTTGTTACAAAAATTGGAAAACTTGGTATGATTCTCATTCGCTCTATAATGAAAAAAAAGGAAACAGATAATACACAACAATGAAACATAATGACAATACGAGCAAGAAGTGTTATGAAATGCCATTACATAATACTTGGAATTTGTAACTATAAAAATTGTTTTAATGGGTGCAATGCATTCAGCCAAGTGTTATGTGCACACCCAAAAAGCAGCAAACTAATGTAACATCCATGTTACACTTCAGTACTTCCATGTTACTGTTCGTAATTTTAATTTAAAACATTCTTAGAAAAAGTCAGCCCTATCCTCTCCATAGCTAGATACAAGTTATGTAAAGCACACAATAATGCTTTCACTCATGAAATAAATGGCCAACAAATTGCCAGAAGCTTATTTGTTTATACTTGACCCGGGTTTCGATACTGCCATGACTCTCTTCTCGAAAGGAACATGCAGATACCCAAGAAATTATGACTAAGGCCAACAGTGATTGACTGATACGTATTATGAAGTTAAATAACTAAAATTCCTCATTGGAAAATTAAGTCAATACCTACACTGACTATATTGAAGAATGTTTCATCAATGAGAAGTAAATAGCTCAACTTGCATTCAGTAGTTATGATTATAATTGAAGCTGTAAATGTAAGATATGAACAACTGTTGAACAGAGGCAAAGATCAAGCTACACAAATCTTCATAGCTGTATCATTTACATAAACTATTAGAGCACATCACATATTGCTAGTTTTTGCTGTGATGAAACACTCACATACAACCATACTGTAAATAGCAATACAAATAATGCAAACATCTATTCAGATCCAGGACTACAAAATTTGAATGAAAGAGCGTGAATCATTAATACATACATTTGTTACAAAAATTGGAAAACTTGGTATGATTCTCATTCGCTCTATAATGAAAAAAAGGAAACAGATAATACACAACAATGAGACATAATGACAATACGAGCAAGAAGTGTTATGAAATGCCATTACATAATACTTGGAATTTGAAACTATAAAAATTGTTTTAATGGGTGTAATGCATTCAGCCAAGTGTTATGTGCACACCCAAAAAGCAGCAGACTGATGTAACATCCATGTTACACTTCAGTACTTCCATGTTACTGTTCGTCATTTTAATTTAAAACATTCTTAGAAAAAGTCAACCCTATCCTCTCCATAGCTAGATACAAGTTATGTAAAGCACACAATAATGCTTTCATTCATGAAATAAATGGCCAACAAGTTGCCAGAAGCTAATTTTGTTTATACTTGCCCAGGTTTCGATACTACCATGACTCTTCTCCAAAGGAACATGCAGATACCCAAAAAATTATGACTAAGGCCAACATTGATTTATTGATACGTATTATGAAGTTAAATAACTAAAATTCCTCATTGGAAAATTAAGTCAATACTTACACTGACTATATTAAAGAATGTTTAATCAATGAGAAGTAAATAGCTCAACTTGCATTCAGTAATTATGATTATAATTGAAGCTGTAAATGTAAGATATGTACAACTGTTTAACAGAGGCAAACATCAAGCTAAACACATCTTCATAGCTATATCATTTACATAAACTATTAGAGCACATCACATATTGCTAGTTTTTGCTGTGATGAAGTGCTCAGTTATGTGTAATTCATTGTTTTCCACACCATCATTCCATTGTAAGAAAACAAATAATGAACTATGTTGCTACCAGTAAAGAACAACATAACAGTAGTAAAACCTCCACTCGTTTTTGCTGATAAAGGTGAGTATATAACTAAATCAATAAACACCTTGGAGAAGCATAACGTTTCTGAATAGCAGGAAGATTCGACAATATATATGCTTACAAAATTAGGTTGTTCTGTAGTTTAAGCATTTCACAACGAATTTTCAAAGAAAGCACTTGATCATCATGAAGGCAAAGCCCCCAAAGCTACAATTCCAGTTTGAAGCAAATAAGATAAGCCATCCAGTTCGACTGATAGTTAAGAGAGTAAGTCTTTAAGAATAATTTCAGTAAAATGGAAATGACACTCACATCTCCCAAATAAGTTGCATCCATCATAAAATCTTTAAAATCTAAGTATTCCATTGGGATGATGACATATCAACAAAGTTAATCAAAAAGTGCTCATGTGGGTTAAGTTCTATCTTAAGTTACTTGTTTAATCAATCTCATATCAGCAGAACATTTCCAGATTGACTAAAATTTGCTGGAGTTAAGCTTTTTCACAAGAAGGAGATACCATCCAACTATCGATCAATTCCACTTTTGCCGGCGTTCTCAAAAATATTTGAAAATGTTGTGTTCAAACGTCTCTAAAAGATGGTTCAAATGGCTCTGAGCACTATGGGATTCAACTGCTGTGGTCATCAGTCCCCTAGAACTTAGAACTACTTAAACCTAACTAACCTAAAGACATCACACACATCCATATCCGAGGCAGGATTCGAACCTGAGACCTTAGCAGTCGCACGGTTCCGGACTGCGCGCCTAGAACCGCGAGACCACTGCGGCCGGCTACCTCAAGCGTCTCCTTAAGCATCTCGCTGCACATAATATATTGTCCAAGTCACAGTTTGTATTTCTGAAGAGTTCTGATATAGAGAAAGCTATTTACACCTACATTGACAATGTACTTAATTCATTAGATAATAAATTACAGGCTTCAGGCATTTTCTGTGACCTGTGAAAAGCCTTTGACTGTGTGAACCACAGCATTATCCTAACTAAATTAGAGTATTATGGTGTCACCGGCAATGCTTCAAAATAGTTTGAGTCTTATCTATCTAACAGGAAACAAAGGGTGTCGTTGTGAAATACCTGTGCAGTAAGCGGTCAGTCTTCGTCTGACTGGGAATTAATTAGATGTGGTGTTCTTCAAGGTTCCATTTTGTTTTCATTGCCTTTGTTTGTATAATAATGACCTCTCATCTGTTTCAGTGCCAGCTCCCAAGTTTGTTTTGTTTGCAGATGTTACATACATTGCAGTAAGTAGCAAGTAAAATACAGATTCAGAAATAGCTGCTAATGAAATTTTCATTGATAATTGAAGTGGTTTAAAGCTAATTCTTTGTCATTAAACTTTGAGAATACCCACTATATGCTGTTCATAACCTGTAGGAGATTTCCTCCCAACATGAGTAAAATGTATGAAGACATGCAGATCAAAGAGGTTGATGGCGTTAAATTTTTGAGATTACAACTCGATAATAAAGTCAGTTTGGAAGGGCAATTGCTTAAGCACCTAAACAAGTCTGTATCTGTGTGAGAATGATGTCAGATGTAGGAGGTATAAATAAAAAAACTTGTATATTTTGCTTCCTTTCATTCTATTATGTCACATGGAATCATATTGTGGGGCAACTCATCAAACAGAGCAAAAGTTTTTCAGTTCCAAAAGCGTGTGATAAGGATCATTTGTGGTGCAAATTCTAGAACATCTTGTAGAAATCTGTTCAAGGAACTTCTTATTCTAACCAGTGCTTCTCAGTATATTTATACCTTAATGAAATTTGTTGCAAGTAATACATCTCTATTTCCACTACTAGCAATACGAAGAATCTAAATAAATTCCTAAAATCACTTACCTTGGTCTGAAAAGGGGTCCAATATCCTGGAACACACATTTTTAAATTATTGCCAGCAACCATTAAAAACTTGGTTTCAGATAAAGCGTGGTTTAAACAGAGTTTGAAAGACTTTTTGACAGGCATCTCCTTCTACTCCACAGATGAATGTCTTCTGACAAATGATCAGGGTAGTAAGTATTAGATTCAAATGTTTTATGTTTTTATGTCATATTTTCTGACATGTTCCACACCCACCAAGAATCATCTAATTTTTTATTTTTATGGAACAAAAACTGAGTCAAATGTTATCTAATCTAAATAGTGGATACCACAAACTAAGAAAATTTTTACATGGGAGTATTAAAAATTCATATGTGTTTCAGAGTTATTTATCAGCAGTTTCGCACATACATTGAAAAATCTGAAATGTATCTGAGAAACTGAATTACTGTCATTCGATATTGTTAACCTTCATTGCTTTATAAACTCTGTAGAAGGACTTTAAGGCTATCTAAAAATGAAATAACAAACAAAAGTATTAAAGAATTAATGTAGCTGCTAAATATGGTAGTAAAATACAATTACTTTAATTTAAGTAGAAAGCTTTTAACAATAGTCAAACAGCCATACAATGGGCCACCAATTAGCTCTTATTCAGGCATATATTTTATAAACACTTTGGAAGACACTTTTTCTAAACTCAAGCTGCAGCAAAAATAGGAACTAAAATTTATTTGTGGTATGTAAATGACATTCCAATCTTTGGTACAAAAGATGATACTGATCAATTGCTTGAAGTATTTAATAATATTCATGACAAAATTAAATTTATGAGCAAGTTACAACAAGAAAATTGCGAAATAAACTTTTTAGATCCCAACCACTCGTTTACAGGGGAGAGAATGCCTGTCTAAATGTTTTGTACAATTATTACGAGTATGGATCATTCGTAGTACGATTCATTCTGAACCATTTGACTCAATGCACCACAGTCCCATAAATGATATTTTTTCAGTCAGTCATACCTCTTGCAGTAGTAACAAGTGGTTCAAGTGTCTGTGAGCTCTATGGGACTTAACATCTGTGGTCATCAGTCCCCTAGAACTTAGAACTACTTAAACCTAACTAATCTAAGGACATCACACACATCCATACCCGAGGCAGGGTTCGAACCTGCGACCGTAGCAGTCGCGCGGTTCCGGACTGAGCGCCTTAACCGCAAGACCACCGCGGCCGGCTGCAGTAGTAACATTTTTTACTAAAGAAGAAATAGAGAAAAAGAGGAAATTAATTCAAACTTGAGCCTATAATAATGGGAATTAACTGTCTATAGTAGATAATTATTTTTAAAAGAAACCAATGGATAGTGGCACCATTTTTGGCTAGTGTGAAAGCAGCAAAAGTAAAAATGACTGAAACATTTCAAAGTATCATGTAGGCAATGTATCACGGGGAATGCAATGATTGTTAGTTATAAAATACGGTTGCAAAGTAGCACGCTTCACTGACAATTTCATAAAGAAAAATTTAAATCATAATACTAAAATCTCGAATAACGCCTAAATGCAACTCAATTCTTCATGAGATCACATGCGACAGATCTCCAATGTCTTATGTGGTACAAACTGGAAAAGGATATAATATCAGATATAAAGAGCATCTTTTAGGTAGGAAAAGGTAGTAATATAGGTAAAATACTTACTAATACGTATAATCCCACCTTCTCAGAACACCTGATGACGTAGGGTCGGAATCCACAAAGAGCCGAAGGAACTGAGATCTAGCATAAAGAAAAGAAAGGATGGCTATTACATATTTTAGAAGAAGTGAAGACTTTGTTGTACGCAATAAAAAGCGACGGCTTCTTTTAGATGAAACGTTGCGATTTAGGAATAGAGGATTCTTTAACGGTTTCAAGCCGATACTTGTGACTTTGTAAATGTTTTAGATGCGCTATCCTCTTGTCAACAGCACATTACTATCAGAGGCGTTGATCTACTCATACATAGTATATAAATATTTTCCACTAGTTACACTAGATGGCTTTCCTGTATGATAGGCTAGTCTACCAAGAGGGCACTGCTCTGTATTTGTAGGATCGTATTCGAACCTGCACTCATATGTATTGTCTGTAATATTGTATTCAGATGTTTGATTTCTGCTATAATTCCTTTACTGGAAAAGCATGTACTGTATTGTTTATTGGAAAGCAGATTTTTAATACATATGTATCATGGAAATATCGCAATTACTGCTTTTAAGACTCTTTAACACTTCTTTAAATTTCATTTTAATCTCGTGTTATGTATCTACATCTATGGGAAGGTTTGACTTTTCCTGTGTTGAGTATCTATGCATATGACACTTTTATTAGAGTTTCGATGGATTTCAGCCTTTGCCGTTGACAATCCTCCAGGTGCCTTGGACTCGTGAAATTGTGGTCTCCGGGTTTTCTAGCAGTTCTATTGTGTGTTGAAGCACCCTGTGCCACCAGCACTCTCACTGACGCGAAACAACCTTAAGTGCGCATAGCCGGCGGTCCCTATGGGCCCTAGACGCTTTACCACGCAAAGCTCAATTTCTAAACTGCTCTGCCAGGGATATTCAGAGTGCTGGCTTCTAAGTTCGTGTGTGGGTCTGCGCTTGCTACTGTGATCCATCAATGTAGATTTCGACTTCGCTTTGCGACGTTTTCTCAGTATTAACAAAACGACGTACTTCTGAAACAGATATTAGTCATGTCACCGTGGTTTGACATACAGAGAGATCCTGGATTGATGTACTTACAAAAGGCCATAGTGAGCATGAATCATCAGATGTCGGTAGCAACAACGAGTCTGTAGCGGAATCTCGAATTAATAGTCCTCAGCCCTGTACATCTGCTGGTACAACATTATATTTCTATTGGAGGTGTAGTCAGTAGATATTCAGAATCAAAAGCCTCAGTAAACGACAGTGTAACGCTTCGTAGAACACCACAACGTACTGACATATTTGATCGGAAACAAACTGGTGTCCAGCTATTAATTCTCGCTTTTAGTAAGTTGGCTTCAGAAAAAAATATGTCAACTGGATAATGACTCAACGATTTTATCGGCTTCCATGATGTCCCTGTCAAAAGACTTATTTCATTTTATACAAGAGGACGAGAGAAAACAATTCCATATTACATATACACCAAGGCAAATGCTCTTGAATCTTGGTATTCTCGAATGTTATTGGACTTGAAGAAATTTAATGTTTTGGTGGAATTTGTTTTCTAATAGCACAAGTTAATAAATTCAAAATTAGTGACTATCAGTCCATAGATAACTTTTAACACATCGAGGTTAAACGAAATTACACTGATGGAACAAAAGCGAAGCACCAAAAAGTAATTAATGTAGAGTAATAAAATTTCGAGAATACATTTTCTAGATTAATATCACAGGGGAATGCTAGCGCGACATAAGCCATTGAAAATATGAAACGCTCGTACACTAATGTTCGGTGTAACCACCAGAATGTTCAATGCAAGCATGCATACGTGCATGCATTGTGTTGTACAGGTGACGGATATCAGTTTGTGGCATGGACTTACATGCCTGTATCACTTTATCTGTCAATACAGGGACTGTGAATGCTGCTTATGAATGGCGCTGGAATTGTCGTCCAATTATGTCCCATATGTGCTACATTGTAGACAGATCTGGCGATCGAGCAATCGAAGGCAACCTGTTGAGACTCTGTAGATCATGTTAGTCCACATCAACGGTATTTGGGCGAGCGTTATCCTACTGGAAAACCCCTCTTGAATGCTTCTCATGAATGGCAGTACAGTTGGTGGAATCGTCTGATTGACGTACTAATTAGCAGTCAGGGTGCTTGTGGTAGCCAGGAGTGTACAACTGCTTCCATACAAAGTTGCACCAAGGGCATAATTCCAAGTGTAGGTCCCGTGTGTCTAGCATGCAGACAGATTGTTTCCAGGCTCTCAGTTGATCTCTTTCTAACCAACACACAGCTATCACTGGCACCGAGGCAGAACCAGCTTTCATTAGAAAAAACAACAGACCTCCATCCTGTATTCCAATGAGCTTTCGCTTGACACCACTGAAGCCGCAAATGGCGGTGGTTTAGGGTCATTGGATTGCTCGCTGCAAGGCGTCTGGCTCGGAGCTATTCTTGATTTAGCCAATCTATAACAGTTCGCTATTTCACTGTGGTGCCAACTGCTGCTGAAATAGCTGATGCAGGTGCAGAATAACGCACCAGAGGCATATGTTGCACATGATGGTCTTCCCTCTCCGTGACGCGTGGCCTTCCGTCTTCTTGCAACCGTACCTTCGCGTGACCACCGCTGTTAGCAATTATGTGCAGCAGCTACATTCCTATCAAGTCTTTCTGAAGTATGCAAGAAGCAACCTCTAACTTCTCGTAGCAGTGTTACACGACCTCGTTCAAATTCAGTGAGGTGCTGATAATGGCGTCTTTGTTGCCTTAAAGGCTAACTTCAAGTTACCACGTCCAATCACAAAGGTAACTAACCCTAACGACCGTTACGAGGTGTAATTGAAGAAAACCCGATTTGCATACTCGTAGCGCTGCATTTATGGGAATGGCTTGAAATTTGGATGGACGTCATCTTTCATATGTCTACAAACTTTCGTTTACGTCGCACGACTTCTTTATTGTGTGATCTTTTTCCGTCAGTTTATAACGAAACTCATTTTCTTTTTTTCTTTTGGAAATGTTAAATTTTAGCAGCAACTTTGCAAGTACTGGAGGGAAGAGTTTCTTTAAAATTATGGATAAGTTTGTAAGATGTTTCGTAAACTATACAGTCCACATCAGAAGCGCTTAAACTGAGAAAAGTTTGTGATTGTTCAGAGGTCGATTATATTTGAAACAACGTACTTCACTTCACCTACGTATAATCGGAATAAAGACATTTTGCTGTGTGACTGTCAGATTGAGTACATTTTGGGACTGACTGTATTCACCAGCACAACAACAGAAACTGGCTTTCACCATTTGGAGAAAAGTGGCGACGTTGTGGAAAAATGTATAATGCCATGTATGGATCAAGGACATACTCCGTATGTCGATAAGGCTATTCCAACCCAGAACTGTTCCTCTGGCTCAACGACTATTGAACAGTTGCATGTGGCTCTGTTAGAATCGATAGGCGCAAGCCTCCGAACCTGCAGAGTTAGCTGAAACGAGAAGATATGACTGCAAGGGGAACGACAAAATGCTTGCTATAAACTGGTGCGATAAAAGTGAAGTGTACATATTGACCAAATATAACACAGTGTAAATTGTTGAAACAGAGAAGACTAGCACAAATACTGCTGAAAAACGAACCGAATGTATTGTAAGTTACAACTCAAGTATGAGAGCAGTTTACTATTGTGAGACGGTAATGAGCTCAACAAGATTACTAAGTAAGACCGTGAAATTCTATAGAAAACAGTTGTTTTACGTTAGAGATTAGTGCATTTTCAATGCTCATGCTCTCGACAATTCAATTAATCGGAAAAAAATGGCATTCGTTAACTTTCACTTAACTGTTTTTAGGGAATTATTGAAAAATATGCAAGAGGGTAGGGAAACGCTGCCAGAGGAAGGCGTTCCAATAACGAGAGTGTTATACAACTTACAGGGACACATTTTCAGGATGATATTGTGAGTAAACATTCAAAGAAAAACTCCCTAAAACGTAGATATGTGAGGTCCACGAAAGAGAAAGTGCGCCAAGAAAACAAAGACCAATGCAAAATTTGTAACGCATTATGTTTCTTAACCTGTTTCGAGACTTGCCACACAAAGAAGCATTGCTAATTATCGGGGACTAAAAATGACGTTTCAAATTAGGCGACATTTCTGAACAAAACATTTAAAAAGAGAGAGAAAAATCAAGAAACATAAAAGTAAGAACAAAAGAATAAAGCGCTATATTTAACTCCGTCAACTCCAGTCCAATGCACGGATCAAAACTAAGGATGTAAAATAAATACAATGAGTATAAAAAATATTTAAGTACTTCCTTTCGATGAAGTACTCCTCTGGGAAACAGATGTGGTGTTTCAGACGCTACAATACCGCTTCCGTATTTGATGTAAAAACACAGTACTCATTTTGCCACTTAAAGAAAAAACTACACATGTTCATCACAAGTGTTATGAAATTATTCCAACTCGATGGAAGCAGTAATATTCACGTGCGCTAAATTTTCGCAGTGATATTGCCTCAAGACATGAAGAAGGTTTCAAAACACATACTGAGTGTTTCGAAAGTAATCAGACAGTTACGTTACCTGATATGAGAGCGTGTCTCAAAATAAAGATGTATGCGGGTAAGGAAAAGGTTTACTATTTCACACGATGTTATATCTGGTTTGTAATTGCACGTACAATGGCCCAGTAAAATTGTAGTTAGTTATCTGTTTAAGGTGTGCTACAATTGTTACCACAAAACGCAGTAAATTTTACTCCGTTTTCTTGATTGTAGGCCTAGAAAGTTGTCTAGGAACCAATAAATGAGTTGCAAATGCATGGCGCAAATTATAATAAGAATTTATAACATTCAAAATCCAAAGTTTGAACAGTCTCTCTTTGCGAAACAGTGTGCTGGCAAAAGATGGACCTGATTTTTGATATGCAGCTGTATCTGTCCCGTCGAGAAGTAAATACACAATATGTCAAAATTACGATGCGGTCAGTTATATCTGGCGTAAAAGAAAGACGTCATACCCCAAGACACTGATTTCTGAGTTTGATGTTTGCCACAGGAAAATAATTTTATTTATGTACTCGCTACATATGCTAGCATTCATGATGACCACACACGAGGGAACGCACGGATTCTACATTGTTTAGCTGGAAAGCCTCGTGCGAATTATTTTGCACAGCATCAGGAGGCGGACACGGATGATACAGCATGCAGGAAGCGGTCCTAGAAGAACGGATCCCGGCGAAAATTTTTGGCGTAGTCCATAATAATACCAGACCCTGCATCGCTTGTGGAAAGAATGCCTTAGCAGCTAAATGGTTAGCTACAGTTTTCGAATATGACCTAAGCTGGTTAGCTTATCAAGATGATGATGGTCAGAATTTACCTCTTGCCTGATAAATGCACCATCAACTTCATTCATTAGAGAAATAACCTACATATAAAAATGTCAGTTGCAATTATCATGATGTAAAAGTGAATTGCTGTAAGGAAACACAACATACCCCTTTATTACTCACCTAGGTGAAACATTTTGTTGGTCATGCGATCGTTATTTATAGCACACCACTTTGGACGGGTAAGTTGGACACAATTTGACTTCACTGGAGGCGGGATAGGTTTTACCTACAGGACGCGAAGAACGTCGTGGCATCGAAATAATCTCGACAAGATTTAACAATTTTCGAAGATTTTCAAATCTGTTGGCATTTCAGACCATCATCTAGCATTTCAATATCAGACCTCAGTCGTGAAACTCACAAGTTTGGGACTACGTGTCCAGAATATTAACTCATTTCCTGCATTGCTCAGTATCAATACATCGACTGAATATGTGAACATGGCAAAAACATTTCAGTGCTTATGAACAACTCAAACACTTCCTAGCGTTTTTTCAGTTGCTTGATTAGTATACCTTAGGTATTGTGCTCTCACGTGATAGTTATCTACAGATGCTCCCTTGCTTGTGCAAAAATTGTGAAATGATCAACCTTATTTCAGTCTGTGGAATACGCTATATTAGTCTATCGCAAATATATAGAAGGAAAGAACATTTCAGTTCTTTATGTCACATGGGTAGCCAAAATATCGGTTGTACTGATCCAGAAAAATATGGATATCGCAATTACGGCAACGTAATTTGTCTGAACACTTGGAACATGATTGTTGATGTTTAAATCTCAGCAGAAACGTAAATGGAAAGATTGTCACAGTCAACAGGTGACTAATCCCAGTGTCTTCCTCAGAGCAAGTTCCTGTTGGAGACTATCAGGCCGGTCGCTGTGGCTGAACGGTTCTAGGCGCTTCAGTCCGGAAGCGAGAGACTGCTACGGTCGCAGGTTCGAATCCTGCCGCGGGCATCGATGTATGTGATGTCCTTAGGTTAGTTAGGTGTATGTAGTTATAAGTTCTAGGGGACTGATGAGCTCAGATATTACGTCATATAGTGCGCAGAGCCGATTGAGCCATCTGAGACTATCACCCAGCCGGCATTGTCCCAGATGGCTGGGATTCCACCGTGGAATGCAGGCGATGGTGTATGCCCTGTGCCTTTGAGTGACAGTACAGGGGGACAGGCCGGAACTAATGCCGTGTGGCTCTGATTGGCAGTACAGATGGAGTGCACACCCCATCGCGTGGCATGGCCATGCCCGGCACAACACTGGAGAGTCGCTCAGCTTGCCCAGAAAAGAGGGAAAGTGATGTGGTTCCATTCGTCTTCTATTGCAACTGCTACGCCCCAATTACAGCCATTACTCATGTCTTGTCTTCATGTCCAGTCTTGTATACCGTCAACAGTGTGACAGACTAGGTGTTATCTACCCTCAATACTACAACATCACTGAGCCATGCTTACTGCGAACTATGCGTTTTCTTGAACTTGGAGGTCTATGTGCGTTTAGTTCCCACCATTGTTGCGGTTATGTCGCGGTTATTCCTCCTTCTACGTGTGACAGCACGGATGTGTATAGATACTTGCACCGTGTACCATCTTTGGTCTTGTGCATATTGTTTCCGGCTAGGGTGTGTGCGGGCAGTCGGTCGGTTGGTGCGGACCAGGGAGTTGATCTCCTTGCGTCGCAGTCGGCTGGATCTGCGGGCGGTCCCTGCGCAGTGTCGGAGCATGTCCGATCGCTACGAGCTTCGTGACTCACCGGCCCAGGGCGTCAAAGTTGAGTGGTGTCTTAAGTACCCAAGCCATGTCCATTCATATTGTAACGTTCGTGTCGGTGGTTCGCTATTGCGGAGCTTTACCTGCGAGCATCACCGAATGTTTGTAGTGGTGAAATCGAACCGCCGTGCGGTGGAATTAACTATATTGATTCACTATAATTCAAGTGCATCAGTGGAATTTTCTGCCTTGTGGCCGTTAGTGTTCCGGTTACCTGCCCTGGCCACTAACTTAATTTCAGGCAGTGTCCTTTCCTCACCTGTTGGCGCTGTCCAACACGGTGTATAGTTTTGACAGCTAAATACATATTTCACTGTGGATAATCACGTCTGTAACATATGAAAGTTCCTGGCAGATTAAAACTGTGTTCCGGACCTAGACTCGAACTCGGGACCTTCGCCTTTCGCGGGCAAGTGCTCTACGATCTGAGCTACCCAAGCACGACCCACGCCCCGTCCTTACAGCTTTATTTCTGCCTGTACATTACAGAAGCTCTCCTGCGAAATTTGCAGAACTAGCACACCTGAAATAAAGGAAATTGCGGAGACATGGCTTAGCCACAGCCTAGGGGATGTTTCCAGAATGTTCAAAACTGGTTCAAATCGCTCTGAGCACTATGGGACTCAACTTCTGAGGTCATTAGTCCACTAGAACTTAGAACTAGTTAAACCTAACCAACCTAAGGACATCACACACATCCATGCCCGAGGCAGGATTCGAACCGGCGACCATAGCGGTCTCGCGTTTCCAGACTGCAGCGCCTAGAACCTCCCGACCACTATGGAAGGCTCCAGAATGTGATTTTCACTCTACAGTGGAGTGTGCGCTGATATGAAACTTCCTGGCAGATTAAAACTGTGTGGCGGACCGAGACTCGAACTCGGGACGTTTGCCTTTCGCGTGCAAGTGCTCTTCCATCTGAGCTACCCAAGCACGACCCACGAGCCGTTCTCACACCTTCATTTCCGCCAGTTCTGCCAGTACCAATAGGCAAAGGTCCCGAGTTCGAGTATCCTTCCGGCACATAGCTTTAATCTGCCAGGAAGTTACAAATCAGGGCACACTCTGCTGCAGAGTGAAAATCACATTACGTCTGTAACGGTTTGGTCTCTGAATTTTCACGTAGCATTCGGTGGATAGCAAGTCGTTTTGTCGGTCGGTCCGTGACTCTCTCGTGGTTGGGCTACCGACGCATCAAGTGTAGTTGGGCCCACCACCTGTCTCAGCTAAGTGAACGTTAATGTTCCGAAGGCAGCCCCCCGCCCCCCCCCCCCCCCCCCGCCCACCCCACTCCCCCGTGGAGGAGTGCCGTGGTCTACAATGTCCTTTACATGGGTATTTAATGTTGTGTGTTCTGTTGGTAAACTATTAAACTATTATAGCCAATGCTTTAAAAGAAAAAAAATTATTGTGTTTTATGCAAATGAAGGGCCTGCAGCCCATATAAGTACGTTTGAATCCTCCCAAGTGGATATTTTGCTCAAAGTTACTGTAGTGCTATATTTTCTTTTAGTGCGCTGTCAGCCACTTAAAACGTAAAGGCTTAAGGGTATTTTGAATTTTTGGAGAAGCAATTCTGGGCCTTCAGCTGCTTATTCTTAAATTTTGTCATTGGCATTGCGTTGTCTTTTCATTTAGTGTACTTTCGCCCACTTAAAACTTGAAGGTTTAAGCCATTTTTAAAATTTTCTGAAAATCAACTGTGGGTCTCCAGCCGTTTGAAGCCTTATTCTTAAAATTTCCCTTAAGCGATAACATTGCGGCCTTCTGCCTTAAAGGGTTATGGTAACATATTTTAAAAATTTGAAATTTAATTGTTGCCCTCAGCAGTTGGTATTGCACGTTGTTTATGTTTGTTCTATCCACTTTGGCGTTCAGTCTATATATATATTATTTGCAATTTTAACTGTGTGTCTTCAGTCACTTGAAATTTATCTTTTTGATTTCTATGATTTCTTGTTTGGAGGCCTTCAGCCGTGAAAGAACTGGATTTTGAAACTCGTAGTTGTAAAGGTTCGTCTATGTGCCGTTTTAATTTAAATGTGTTATCAAATTACAATAAATTACAATTTTGAAGTGAAACTGACCGCTACCTTGTTTGTTTGGCCCCTTCCACAATCCTAATCACTTGTTCTGCCCTGCGGGTTAGCGGGCATCTTAATCGCATAAAAACATGATAGTTTTTCATAAATTTGGTTCAGACAGCATACAAGATTTACTTAGATGGCTCACGATGCCAATGAAGCACACACAAAAGCTATACTGCATAGCACTTCCAAGTATGTACTCGCAGTTACGCTACAAACGTTTTGCTAGTTATAGAAATGAAGTGAACCGTAGTGTCTCAGTCAACAGTAAGGTGTACAGTCCGATCCAATTGTTAGCGTTTGCAGTTTATCATAATCACGGGAAGGCTACTTAAATCCGTAGGGATGCAGGGGTTGCTAATTCTGCTGTTAGTCATACACACCTTATTATTAATTACCGTATGTTCTAAGTTGTTGGGCTTCAGCTACACATACATACTGGTAGAGACGTGTCACTACTGTCTCCTTGGGCTTCTCATTGTCTACGTTGACCATGGTGCTGCTACATAGTAACGTGCAAGTACAGAGTAATAACTGTCCCACAAAATACTGCATGGTTTACACAAAGTTTTGGATTCGTTATTCTTGATCCCACCGGTCATAAATATTCTGGTCCGTGCGTCAAGAATTCACTTTTCCATCTTAATGAATACCTCATACTACTGAACTGATAATCTACTCTGACGTCATTCATTAGTGGCGTAATCTTGCATGAGCGTACTGACCTCCACACCGTTGAACACGATACCTCACCAGTCAATGTTGTTGTGCCACTGCACTCCCGCCTCATATGTGTCTTCTCAGCGATGATTTCGTCCCTGGCTACATTTTTTAGAGTGACAATGACAATGACAGTGTGGAACAGCGCAGGCGGAGGAACGCTTGGAACGAGAGGATATTTGACCAACGGAATGGCCTGTGTGTTTCCCCGATATAAACCCAAACGGCGGCGTGTGCGATGCGTTGCGAAGACGTTTTGCAGCACATCCACATGCACCAGTGACCATACAGCAGCTGTCAACCACGCTCGTGGAAGAATAGACTGCCTAAACATGTGGTCACTATGGGAGCGTGTTACGGAGCTTGCTTTGCCGTCCGTCCAGTTAAATAACGGCATTGTGAAAAGTAACTGTGAAATTCCTTCATTAGTTGCAATTTGGATTAATTTATAAAAATACTACTATGCACGCATTACAATGTCTGTTAGGTGCTAGGAATCGTGTTTAGAATTGTTGTGAAAACCAAAAACTGTAAATGTAGTACTGAATACAAATACAGCGCGTACCGGTGAACGAGGGCAACGCGACGTGTCGCTTCCTACCGACACATAGTGCTTTCTTGTTGGTCCTCGTCCACTTTGGCTGGGTGGTATAAATCTACGACATTTCCTTTATTGCGTTTTACAACCGCTCTTATAACACGTTGTCAAACACATTTCGCTCTTGATTAAGAACCAAATTACTGGAAGGGTTAGACTTTGAGCGTTTGCGGGGGAGATGCTCTACGACGTCGTAGACAGTACATTAAAGATTTTATGGCTCACGGGGAACGTCTAAGGTGCACGGTTCAACATACTAAAACGTCTCTTCTCAACACATCAATTTCGTCGTCTAGGTTTACATACGCTTTGTTACAATGTTTTGCGCCTTATTGCCTTCCGTTAGTGATATCTCCTTACATCTGACTGTAAAGTCTTCGGAGAAAGTTCATGCTAAAAGTAACTGAAGTGAAGTATAAAAATGCGCCTCAAAGTTCATTACTCTACAATGTAATACAGTGTCAAGGATTTAATTATAACTAAGTACCGGTGTACTTATTTGATTACAAAATATCCATACGATTAAAAACCGCCAATTTCGAACGAAGCCTACTTTGAGATACTATAAACTGACTGCATGGAACTTGGTAATACAAGTAAACTTTTTAAGCATAGCTATCAGCATTACAGACCCTAACTTGCACCCAAAACCCCTCTAGACACAGAGTTCTGTGTCTGACTCGAAATACAGTTTGATATTTTGATAGCTATCTTATTACAATAGAACTCAGTGTTGGACCACCCACAACGATGTTATCATGAGAATTCTATGCCTTGGAGGATTCCAAACATAAACGGACAGACTGAAGTACAGTGCGATTTAGGGAAGTTCAGTAACAGGGGAAACAATACCTCTGGTCAGCTGAGACCAAGTTTGTCGACAAAAAATCTAATAGTTTAATGTGCGAATATGTGTAGTAGGAAAAAAAGTATCCGGAGTATTGATGAAGAGCTATGAACAGTTTAATACAAGAATTGTCACGCTCATGATAGATGGAAAGTACTTATACTACTGTTGAAGTACATATGTATACTAGCTCCATAAGTGAGGAAATTTTAAAAAAAAACAAGCAATTTATTCAACGCATTAAGGGGTACAAAAGTGATATTCTAATCGTAGGGCCGGCCGGCGTGGCCGAGTGGTTCTAGGCCCCTAAGTCCGGAACCGCGCGACCGCTACGGTCGCAGGTTCGAATCCCGTCTCGGACATGGATGTGTGTGATGTCCTTAGATTAGTTAGTTTTAAGTAGTTCTAAGTTCTAGGGGACTGATGACCTCAGATGTTAAGTTCCATAGTGCTCACAGCCATTTGTACCATTTTTTTCTGATCGAAGGAAGAAATCTTCTTAGGGGAAAATGAAGAGAAAGGAACGTAATATGATAAAACCGGAAATATTAAATTTACCAGCAAAAGGGCGGGAGTATTAAGATTAGCAATTAACACAGATTGAAGGGTGTCTGTTACAATTTGTCAAATTCCATATAGTATGTTTCATATATCTACTAATAGCGAGCAGACTTTGCCCTCATACCTGTGCCTGCTGATCGATTTTCCGTATAATCACTGCTGCTCATACTACACTAATTCATATTGGATAATATTTTGAGCCGAGATCGATCTCAGCCAAAGCAAGTTTGGGGCGCTATTTCCGTCCGAATTGCTTACCAAACTGGAAGTTTTTTCTTCGTTCGGCTTCATTTCAAGTATTTAGGAGTGGAAATGTTCTTCTGCTTGAGTGTGATATGTTGTGCTTCTGAGTGTGGCTACACTGAATTATGCTGAAGAAGAGGGATAGCGATAACTGAAAACAGCTTACGATTTGTATTCTTGAAGTGGTGATGTGAACTGTACACAATGTTTCTCCGTGCACCTACACTGGAAGGAAAGTTTATGTGTCTCGTTACTTATAATTTTTTTAACCATATAACATAAGTATGTGGTACTCCTGGTTACGATATGAGGTCGTTCCACTCAGTTTAGTGTTGTATTTCTCCGCATTCTAGTTTATCGAGTTGGTATTTCATTCATCAAAAGGTTATTTACACTGTGTATTTTTCATGGCTACACTAGGGAGCAGGTTTTCGTATGGCGTGTATACCACTTGGCTCATGTAATATCAGTCTCATTGTTTGCATGAAAGTGCTTTAATAATCACAAGTCAAATGAGAATCTCATTTTTGTATTTAAGTTGTGCACTTTAGACCAGTCTCTTTAAAGCAAGTATATTTTTTTAGATGGCAGTGTTGAGTAACCATGAGGTCGTGCACCAGTGCCTTGCACAGAAGTAAAAAGAGAAACGATCTTGTTGTTCAGCTCAGACATTAGTTGCATCACAACCACATCAAAAGATATCCGTTACTTTAATTACTTATTTTGAAATTCCACAATGCAATTGTGCTTCGAAATTTCAGACCCGCCTTTTTTTACATTGAGACAATGTTTTGTGGGAACCATGTGTTACCTGATACAAAGAGTAAAGTGTTATAAGCGATATTGTATCCACAAATATGATACATGTCTTTCCTACTAGGTGTAATATGGGTTATATTTATGGAATACTAGGAGAGATTATGTGCTGAGAAGTATGTTTAGTTAACTTAAACAAGTCATAACCAGTGTCAAAGAATAAATGTACAAAATGCCTGATTGACCATCAGACGGTCTATGACTGAAGCCAGTTGATATTTGGGTTTTAAATAGAAACAGATCATGGTCAAACATGCATTTCATACATTACTTGGCGGCTGTTGCTAGTCACCTCCCAAACCTACGTAAGTATAAGTGTCTATATCTAATCAGGTGAAAAAGGCAGTCAGATGACGTAGTGATATTACCTATTTTGAGTTTATTCACTTGTAAATTTGGGCTTTATTAATTATGACAATTTCATCTCAAATTTATTAGTATGTAATCTGACAAAATTTGTACGGACACCATTTAAGGGAAAATTTAATTTCAGTACAGATTCCTAAATTATGAGATTGGTGAAAAGTACGTGAGCTCTAGAGTGCACATGGCAAGTCAACAACATCCAAAGAGATAAAGGTTGAGTGGTGGAGATAATTTATGTAAAGTTAATGACAAAATTTCCTTAGAAGCATTTGAAAACTTAGGAGAACAAAACATCACAAAATAATATTTTACAGGTTATACAAGATATCCAAAATACCCTCAATTCTCAAGATGAATCTAGAACAGCCAGTACTACACAATACAGATGGCGAGAGGTGATAGTATCAGTGGTAAGTTTAATAACACCTGTATGTAAAATGATAACAGGAAGTTTCTGCTTGACCGTTGGAAGTCGACATTAAGGAAGGTTACCTTCAGTGAAAAGTAGAACCACGTGAAACCACTCTCTCTGTAGGACATGTAGTGAAATACACATTAAAGGAAGGCAAACTTAAATTGATAACGTTTGTAAATTTAGAAATATCTATTAATTAGATTCCTCTTTTGGGAATTCTGAACTTACCAGGCACAAAAAACAGAAAGAAAAAAATTATCCACGCTCAAACAAAGACCAGAACTGAGTTACGATTTTCGAAAGGAGGTGGAAGTTGGAAGGATAGTGAGACAGGTTTGTAGGAATAGCCCATGTCATTCAAGTTTTACACTGATGGAGCAATAAAGAAAAGAAAGAAAAAGATTGTGAGGAGTAGTAGAGTTCTGAGACGACAAATAATTTCCTCAGAAACAGCAAATGGCTAAGTACAAAAATGATAAATAACTGTTGTGGGGTGCGGTGCTGACAGGATTAGATTATGAAGTAAGAAGAGTATAATATCTGACTACTCGACGAATGTAGAGAATATGAAATGTAGACTGGCAATACGCTCACATGTAACATATATGAAACATTTAGTAGTGGCCTCCTGTGCTGAGTTATGATGAATGCGACGAGACAGGTGCAGTGATTGTCAGACAGGTGGGGTGAATGTCACGTGCTCTGGTTTTTTCGTCGGTTTCTTCATTCTGATGTCCTCAGTACCTATAGTTAGGTAACAAATAACATCCTCATGCCATAATTATCTAACCGAGAACGAAACGTTCAGCATCTTGTATCTATGGATGGCACACAATAGTTCATCATGTGCTTCCCACTCCAGTTACTCGATTGCGATACAAAGCATTCCATAATCAGTTTTCTATCGAAATGCACAGAAGATTGTTTAGGAGATTTAAATCTCATTGAAATAAACTGTTGGAGTTCCTTCGAGATATACGTTAATGGAACTTACAATGGCATTCCAATCATATATTTCCATAAAGTTGCTGTCCTATTTCAACTTCAGCATGCTGGATGTCCGTAGAAAAATATTTAGTATATCGGTTATCATTAACTTAGCTTCTTCATCAACAGATACTTTCTGTTCTACTGCTGTTTTGATCCAAACCAGTATCTTCGTCACATTATGAACACTATGCTCCCCCATCTTGTTTCGTGTTCTCCGCCTTCTGACTGGTTTGATGCGGCTCGCTACGAATTCCTTTCCTGTGCTAACCTTTCCATCTCAGAGCAGCACTTGCAATATACGTCACCAATTGAAACTTCCTGGCAGATTAAATCTGTGTGCCCGACCGGTACCTATCAGCGTACACTCCGCTGCAGAGTGAAAATCTCACTCTGGAAACGTCGCCAATTATTTGCTGGATGTGTGCCTATCTCTGTGTTCCTCTACAGCCTTTATATTCTGCAGCTACCTCTAGTACCAAGAAAGTTATGCCCTGATGTACCAACGGATGTTCCATCTTCCGGTCCCTTCTTCTCTTCAGTGTTTCCACATATTCGCTTCCTCGTCGATTTTACGGAGAACCTCTTAATTACTTACCTAATCAGCCCACCTAGTGTTCAACAGTCTTTTAGTAGGACCACACCTCGCATGCTTGTATTCTCCTCTGTTCCAGTTTTATCACAATACATATCTCCATACCATGCAAGGCTCTGCTCCAAATACACCTTCTTAGAAATTTCTTTCTCAAATAAAGACTTATGTTTGATACTGATAGATCACTTTTCGGCAGGAATGCCCTTGTTGCCAATGTTAGTCTGGTTTTTGTGTCCTTGCTCCTTTCTTGCTACGTCTTAATATTATAGAGACGTAGTTTCAAAACGAAACTGCCAGTCCCCTTACGCATGAGCAATACTACCTAATATCACTGCTGCCTTACCAAGAGCTGCCCCACATGCCGTTGTGAACTGTAAGCCATAGAAATGAATGCACACTGGAAGACGCACAGTGTTGTAGTAATGTTGTCTGTATCAAAAGTTTTTACTGGTCAGTACACTCAACAAGTCGTCCTGGTCTATATTTAAGTGCCGGATCATTCCAAGGAAGCCACAGTAGTAGCAGCAACACGTTCGCACGCACAAGGGCGTTAGCGATGAAGTATGGTTTCCGTTATACATTCTTCTTTAGGATAACACACGTGCTCAACGTTCCGACTTTTAGCAGTTTGCTTGAGAAATATTGCTCATTGTGTTATTTCAGTCAATGTCAAACACATGTTAGCAATGCAGGGGTGATTTGCCAGTGATGTGGAAATTGAGAACCATGCTGCAAAGATATTGGCTGAGAGCATAATTTGTCAATTGGATGAGAGGTTTTGTCGATGAGGCAAGTCTTCGATAGCCGTGGTCTGAACTCGAGTAACTGGATATATTGCGTTTAAATTATGTAAAACCTAGCTAAATTACGAAAATTGGTGGAATACACGGAAAAATAAGCAGATTACAACAGAGATTAGGGTACTTATATGTTCACCTGAGTGTATGAAAATAATTCCATTCCTCCACTGGGGTGATTGACAACTGATAACGGATACTTTCTGTGCTCTGCGGGTTTAAGTCGTGCAGAAAACGCACTTTCTCAACATGTAGTTATGCATTGTGAACCATAGAAATTTGGGTAATAACAAACACTATTTACAACGTGCTCCCCTGTTTTCTGTTCCATTCGCATCTGTGAGGTGTAAGCTAACTAATAATTTACACAACAGTGTCTATGTGGGATTTAACAAAAGTTCTGCTGTTTGTTTACTGGGGTAATAAGAATACCTTAAAATAGACTGGTGTGCAAGTAAGTCTGCCAGTATCTGAGGCTGAGAAAGTCTTATCAGTTACGTTCTGTATGCATACAGTTTTATTTTTCTCACGATTGCGACATTCAGTTCTGTAGTGACTCTTGCAGCTGTCGTCTTCTTATTTTTCGCCACAATCCTCTTCATTGACATTCCTTCAAGAAAATTCGATACCTACTTCCGTCTGCATTGTGATTTTCCAGATAATGTTATTCCACTTTCCCTACATGCGGTTTAAACCTTCGATATATTGCCTCTTTAAACTCTTGACTTGTCTGCGGTCTTAGCTGCGCGAGCGCAAAACATACAAGAATTAACAATTTATCCATGTTCGAATGCACTGAGCTCCCGCATAATTCGCCCAAAATTACACTGAAAGCTATTCTGACCGTGATTTACACTTGAAACGTCCCCTTTGAAAAATTATACACGACTGTGCTTAAGCTGACATACAATATTTTTATCGCAACGCAATCTGACTTTCAAAAATCCCTACGAAAGAATGGCCCTGACTAACATTAACCTACACATTTCACAAATCACTTACCTCACAATAACCTTCGTTACTCAAGCTACTGCAATACAGCGAGCGCCACTACTGCCAGCTAAATAAAAGATTGAAACTACTAAAGGCACTAACTACTGATAGGCATAGTTAACAAATGAAAGATTTTAATACAGAACAAACAATGTATTTACCTTAATAGTCATAATATTTATATCAGTTCGTGACACCAATTCTTACAAATTTCAAAGCTCTGCCATCTCTCTCCCCACATCCACCACTGCTGGCGGCTCACCTCCAACTGCGAAACGATACGCGCTATTAACATCCACCTCCCCAACGCTACAATGGCGAGTATTACAACAATGCCACTCCGCCACAGACTGCACACAGCACAGCCAGTGATTTTTCATACAGAGCGCTACGTGGAGTTACAAATAAAAAACCTAAACAGCCTACTAACATAGCCCCCATGCTCCCCACAAAAAATTTTACAAATTGTTTTGGGCACTGGCCAATAATGATTTGTTAAAATTTTTCATAATTACAATAACAAAGATATCAAATGCACACACTTATTGATACAATGTTGGTCAAAAGCCAAAATTTTCTCACAGTCCATAAAGACAGTCCTGATCGTTCATCACAGTAAAATTGCAGTGTTTTTCTCAAAGTCTGAGCAGTAAAAGAAATTGCACTTGGAAGTAGTGGATTTCTAAGCAGTCTTGAAGAAGTAGTGTTGTCCTTCCAACGGAAAGACAGTGCTGACTTTTGACATGCAGACAGGTAATGGGCCACAACAGAGCGAACCTACACCAGAGTCAGTCGAAGTTTTGAAGAATATTGGTAGGTAGGTCATCACAGAGCAGACCCACTGTAGTCCTGGTAGAGATTACTATTGGTGGGCCACCAGAGGTGCAGACCCACTGAAGTAATTGTAGAAATAATGGTATTGGTGGGTCATCAAAGGTGCAGACCCACTTCCGTCCTTGTAGAGATGGCCAACAGCCATCTGTTGTGACTGTGCAGGCGCACAATCACCCTCGAAGAGTCTTGAGGAGAATATAGCAAGTCCATAAACCACCACTTGTCCACTCACAAAGAATTTGTTTGAAATGTCCTTAGAACCAACAATGCTGTTATCCAGTCCCTTGCTGAATTATTAACACACGTGCAAACACTATCAGTCCCTACTTCTCACATATTGTCCATATACTATGACCAACAGAAATGTGTGCAGTGAAATGTAATTTACAAGTTACTTAATTTGATCTGGTGTCAATTACAATTTTATAACATGAGAATACAATAACAAAGGTACAAAATATATCATTAAAGAACATAATAGTACAGATAACTTTTGTAGTAAAACAGACCAGGCAATATTTAAATGTAGGTAGTATATGCGCGTGTTCAATACAGGAACTGGAAACGGTTGTTACAAACAATTTTGTAAATCTATTGAACGATGTGATCCTACTTTTTCTTCGTTACTCTAAAAACTGGTATACATAATTTATAAATATACGAAATATATAACAGCGAAACATTCTTAAGAAAAAAAGCAGTAATACAGGCTTTACAAAAGAATAGAAATAAACATGCACATCCATGTTACAAAAATTATGACATAAGTACATACACGAAGATCAGAATAACTTTTGAAACATCAACTTCACGTAAGAGCAACAAAACAGAACACATAAATAATGTCTAAACAACTTTACAAAGTAAATAACATATTATTAATGCAAATTATATTTGAGGATAACAGTATTCCTCATCATAGTTCATGTAGCTGAGTAGTAAAAAAATTCTGCAACATAAGTCTTATCAGATAAACATATAAAGACTGGAAGAACATAAATACACAAGGGTACACAAACACATAGTGGGATAACACAAGCAAGGGACAGGGTTTGTTTTCAGTGTAACATTTGGTACTGCAGTCCAACCGAAGACGTCATTCTGTAGATCTTTCGTCTTATCTCAACATTTGTTTCCACGAAAAATATCCTATCCAAGCATTCTTTCTGTATTTTGTTCACATCCTCTTTCAAAAATAATTTTCTTCCACTGTACACTAATTTTTTGGCCAAATCATTTTATTATAGATTCTCAATGCATTTCTTCCAATTCATCACAACTCGTTCTCTTTTATAGCCTACCCTCTCTTAAGCTAACTTAAATATACTGAGCCCAGATGCTTAACTAAAGGACGAGGCAATGCAGCAGCACAAAACAATTAATACGAACAGCAATGACAAAAAAATGCAAGTAAGCAAAGCAAGCAGCAATAAATGTAATAACTTATACCTAAACATGACAAACCCACAAGCAGAAAAAATACTACACTAAAGACAACAACACAGATAAGGGAAATGTATATTCACATCTTAATGTCTATATAATTAAAGTGGTGCACCACAAAAATTTATTGTAAAAAAAGTATTACCATGTACTTGAAAAGAAAATTCTGTATGCAATTTCTGTGAAGGGAAATGTCTTTTTGTGCTCCTTCGTTTTTTTAAGTACATCATAAAGTTATTATTTACTTGATCTGCAGGCATAAAATATTTATATTAGTACATCCATAAAATTTATTTTAACCAATGCTTCAGTGCAGTTAGAAACTAGATATTAAACAAAATGAGCAATCTCTCAGCTACAAAGACAATAGATATAAAATGTTTCTCATCATTTCATTTCAGTAAATATCATAAATTAAGAGCTTCACAGTGTAATCATATGTTTTCAAGTTTGGGCGTATCGTATTTGCGATGCTTTCTATAGAGGAATGTCAATTGTGAGGATAATGGCTTCCTTTTTTTTACCTGTGCCTTTGAAAGGCACACACTGATGACTTTTTCTCAAGGCGGCTGGCACACCTGGATGCTCACAACGCATTACGTCACGGTCACTTACCTTTCATACGGAAATACTTACGACAGCAGTTTCCACTACAGTGACAGTCTCATATAAAAATATTTTCACAGGTTGAGAATTTGCGTTACAAATGTGTAGAAACGAAATTCTATTGATATAATAGTGTCCAAAAAATTTTCGCCAACATAGTGATACATTTACGCATATACACACATTTCATAACTCTTAAAGTACGATTCTCGGTTTCCAACATCCTCTTTCACAAATCAGAGTCCCTAACCACTACTCATTATTCCTTGCTTTATTACACATATACATATTCGTAGACACTTCTTCAATATTTCATCATAATAAATACGTAGCATAATCCAAATCCTCATATAGCATCAGCTTATTGATGATAAACATACCTCAACAGCATAATACACATAGTCATCATAATAATAACATTGTAACACCTCAGTCAACTCTCAAAATCGTCGTAGCTTCCTCCAATAATTTCAAAACCTAAAAAAAAGTTCTCTGCTCATGTCAAAAGAGTTATCTGCCTCAAACGTACTTTAAAAATCATGATCCCATACCAAATACGTCATTCAAAGCTGTCATAGTGTCACAATGGTTCTGAAAAAATATGAACAGTTCACAAAGTACAGACAAAATACAATTTCGTAAGTGTGACGTTATCCAACTGTGTAATTGTGTAAACATGTGTCACTGATGTAGTAAAAATTGTTTTTCTCTCCCAGTTAAATGATCAGATAGCTGTGTAATTTATGTGTTAGAGAAATATGGTACCGATGTGTAAAGTTGTATAAGCAAGTACCATATTAGCTAGGGCTCCTTGTGCTTGCCATACACATAGTACACAAAGTAAGTGTGTACCCCCCTGAGGATTAATATACTTATATCCTCAGGTGTTACAGATTACAGCAATGGAATTAAATGTATCACGGAAAACCTTTGTATCATTGTACTTCAAATATCTTCAAAAATAAATGTTTTAAGTACAAAATTAATCACTCAAATACGTGTACTGTAGCGCTAAACTGTGCATCTTGTTGTAAGATAATCTCTGTGCTGTGGAAGTGTCGTAGTTATCGTCCTCCGAAAGCTAAGTTCTGCAGAAGGCAATGTACTTACCTCATGATAAACAAAAGTGAAATGCTTTGTGTATAGATATCATAGTTACTACGCTTATTGCTGTGATGAAGTAAGTACTGTACTGTAACATATTGTTGTACTACAGAAAAGGCTGTCTCATTGTAGCTATACCACAAAGTTACTACTAAAACATGTTTTCCTTTCCAGAAGAATTCAGAAAAACTGTGCAGATATAAAACAGATACACCGCAAAAGCACAATGTAAATTGTGTCACACATTAGTAGCGTCGTGATATAATTGTGTAGCTATCAAAGAAACCAAATGCTAGGTCATCTTTAATCTCACAGAAAGTACTTCAAATCAAGAATCTTGTTTCAACTAAACCAAAATTTAGCATTAAAATCTCATTAACAGTATATGTTATAAGTATGTAAGCCTTATAGTCGTTACGTAATCGTGCAACTAACAAGCAAGAATGTACAAATAACAACACTGTGTCGTTTGTTCACTATAACAACGCATTCGTAATTTCTGTTTAAAAATGTTCCCTAGGTTGTAGACTGAATAGTTCACTTCAAAACATTGTTGCATGTTAACAGTCTCTCAGTGTGACAAAACATACTACAAATGTGAAGTGAAATGTTTTATGGCAAAGACAAACTTAAAAAGAAGATTATCTCTTAATAAACGGTTTTACATGTAACATGTGGTGTAAACCTATACTCTTCCTAGTACGCAGACTTTCAACTGAAAAACAATTATCATGTGGTTAAGTCGGTAAGGAACACTGGAATTTTGCTCAAGGTTAGCTTATGTTATTATTCCCTGAGCCCGCTGGCGCAAGCGGCTGCCTGCGGTGGGAGTCATTGTCTGTTTCTTTGTTGGCGCGCGTCGTTATTTTGATTAGGAGACCTAACTTCTACAAATTCACCTTGCCGAGAGGGCCCTGCTCTGTTTGAATACCGCCAGTTCTGATGCAATTCAGGTCTGTCGTTACGATCATATTGTCTGTCGTCATTTATGTAATTTCTGTAATTAATTTCTTGTCGGTCACGTGGTGGAGAATATCTCCCTGAATCGTAACTGCGCGCTGGACCGTTGCGTCTGAAGTTATTCCGTCTCCCTTCATTATAATTTTTTTGGTTCCCGTATTGTCCGTTTCTCTGATTGTGTCTGTGATATTTATTACTACGGAAATGCGATCTTTCTCTGTAACTATTACTCTGCCAGTGGTTGTCATATGGGTGGTGTCTGTTTTGCTCACGATTTGTGTTGTGAGAATGGCCTTGTCGTGTCCATTTATTGTTTTTTTCATCGCGGAATTGCGACGGATGTGAGCTGTGGTGATTGTTGTGTTCCTGTTTTCACGTTCCGCGATTGTCAGTGTCAATTTCTAATTCTTGTAAGAGCCCCTGAAAAGCTTCAATGTCGTCTTTGCAACGTCCTACCAAAATAACATGCCGTAAAGGTTCCGGTAATTTGATTAAGCAAATGCGGATGAGTTCTGAGGGGCTGTATTGGTTTGACAGGTACTGATTCTTGTGCAACATCTCTTCAAAATATTTCACAAGACTGGATAATTAAGATTGTTCGAAATGTTTCATCATCATGATGCCATGTTTCACTTGATCTTGCATGGCTTGAGACCAATATGCTGAGAGGAAGGCGTGGTAAAATTCTTCTTCACTGTGGCAGTCGTGAAAGACTGATCGCCTTCTTACAGCTGGTTCATTCTCTAAGTAGCCACAGATAAACTCTAATCTGTGCTCTAATGACCAGTTGGGGGGAAAACAATGAGAGAATTGATGAAGCCACGCTTGTGGATGAATGTCGATACCAGAATTCTTAAATGTTTTGAATTTACGTGTAGTAATGAACAGCTTATAGTCAAAAACGTCGTGTCGGCGGGTCGCATGTCGGTCATTGTTACGTCGTTTCGGCGTTTCCATCACAAAATTCGGTGTTCTTTGCCAATTTCTTTCATAATCTCCGAAGTGCCCTGTGTTATTATTTTGTGGCAGTTCCGCATTTTTATGTCCCTCTTCCCGTATTTGAGTGCGAGTGTCCTCTGAAATACGTAATTCTTGTATTACCTGTGTCAGCTGATCTTGTACTTCCCGGATTTCTCTTTGGTGTTGCGTATTAATTTGATTCTGATTTTGTTTGAATTTCCTAATTTGTTCAAACTCTTCTGTGTCATTAAAGACTACCGGTTTTGTGTCATTCAGATTATCATTTACCTTCGTAGATAAATTATTTAGCTGATCCGAAAGTTCAACTATTTCCTCTGATAATGAACTAATATCCTTCAAGTGTCTTTCTGACCCAATTTTGAGAGTATCTACTGTCTCCTTTAAGTTTTCTTGAGTTTTTGCAAGTTGCGTAACCGAATCGGTAGATGCAACTGAGTCAATTTTAGCTTGCAAGGTCTCATGATTTTCATGTACAATAGTTTGCAGTTCTTTTATGGCTGCTTCGTGATTCTGTAATGCATTTTCATGCCGCGAAAAAATAGGTATGAAATGCTGACAAATTTGTGTTTTTACGTCATTACAGACTTTTTGACATTTGGATTCGATTTTATGTAATTCATTAGTTAAATCTTTACATGTTTGTTCAAGCGTATGTTCCACTGAGTCTAACTTTTGAAGCTTTTGTTCCATTGCGTCTAATTTTTGAAGATTTTGTTCCATTGTGTCTAACTTTTGAAGCTTTTGCTGTATTTGTCTCTTATTTTGTTCCATTGTGTCTAACTTTTGAAGATTTTGCCCCATTTATTTCTGATTTTGTTCCATTTGTTGCATTAATTGCAATAATAATGTATTAGTGTCTGGAATATGTTTTTCTATGCTTTTTGTCAGTGCATTTTTACCGGCAACATTTACATTTTGACAGGCAGAAAATGTGTCTTGACTCATTTGAGAAAACAGTGAGGACCCATAACCTAAGTCTACAGTATTTGCAATATTGTGTTCTGCCATTACGGATTCCTGAGGCGAACTGTTGCCGACTGATCGATCGATAATTGTTCCCTGTTCACTACTTGTTTCATTGTCTACACCATTATTTGCCGCCCGCTCCATTTCCCTATGCACAATTACCAAATAACTACTTCGAATGTCTGTTAATTCACTACACAGTGGTACTGATAAGCGACGCTCGTCGTCATTATTATTTCTCAGTTTACTTTGGAGCCTAGTGTTACGTTTTTCACGCGCCATAATTGTCACAATATTTCACACGATAACACATAAAAGCACAATTTGAAGAGCAAAAATAAGAGAATACATTAACACAGCACTGAAAATAATATCTAGTTAGTTGCAAGCGAAGCTGCGAAATACTTGGTGCAAATCTAGATGCATGCCACAAATGTTTTACTGTACAACAATGAAAGACTGTAACTACAAAGGAAATTCTCTCTATGATTATGCGCTAGCAATAAACAAAGGCTACACTAACTACACAAACTACAAGAAAAAAGCAGAAGATTCCAGGTTCGAATCCTGGCATGGTCGCCATATGAAACGTCCCCTTTGAAAAATTATACACGACTGTGCTTAAGCTGACACACAATATTTTTAGCGCAACGCAATCTGACTTCCAAAAATCCCTACGATAGAATGGCCCTGACTAACATTAACCTATACGTTTCACAAATCACTTACCTCACAAAAATCTTCGTTACTCAAGCTACTGCAATACAGTGAGCGTCACTACTGCCAGCTAAATAAAAGATTGAAACTACTGAAGGCACTAACTACTGATAGGCATAGTTAGCAAATGAAAGATTTTAATACAGAACAAACAATGTATTTACCTTAATAGTCATAATATATATATATATATATATATATATATATATATATATATATATATCAGTTCGTGACACCAATTCTTACAAATTTCAAAACTCCGCCATCTCTCTCCCCACGTCCACCACTGCTGGCGGCTCACCAACTGTGAAACGCTACGCGCTGTTAACATCCAGCTGCCCAACGCTACAATGGCGAGTATTACAACAATGCCACCTAGCCACAGACTGCACATAGCACAGCCAGTGAATTTTCATACAGATCACTACGTGGAGTTACCAATAAAAAACATAAACAGCCTAGTTACACACTTCCAATATGGAGAGATCTTTGCACATGTCCGTTCGTGGGCAAATACAAAAGCGCGACCTGCAGGCATCACTAGCACATGCATTAATGCGCATTCATGAATTTCTCAAGCTATTTGATTATTTTTGTCCACCTCCCATAATATGACCTAGTAACTCATCCTGTAATACATCTGTTGCACCACACGAATTGTGTGTAGTTACACCATCTTGTTGAAACTGTTACCTCCTAATTGTCCATCTGCGATGTCATACGTTCTGGGAAGAAGGCTTGAAGCACCGTAATGTAGTACTCTAAATTAACAGACACGGTAATTGTGTTTTCTTCAATAAAGTAGCGGCTAGCTATGACATTTTTCCCGATGGCATACCGTAATGTCACTTCTGTGCTGTTTTGAGAGGTGTCATGTAACGTCTGAGGTCTTTCATTATAGAACTTTTTTTGTTAAACACAAGACATTAATGAAAGTGGACTTCATCACTCATGAAGAACAGCACGTTTTCGTTATTTACCATCGTGCCAAGCATGGTTTCAGAAAAGACATGATGCTGTTCATAGCTGTCTTCACTAAGCTGCTGACGTAATTGAATATCTTATGGGTGATAATGGAGATCTTTGTGCATTATCTTTCGCCCTGGTAATCGATAATCTTAGAGTTACGCACCCAAATGAACCAACCATTTTGGACACTGTATCACAAATGCCCCAAACCCTCTCGATCTTTTCGGGCAGTGGGACACTATTAGCAGGGCGTGGTGGTTTTATGTTTATTACAGTGCCAGTGATCTTGAATTTTATGCCTTTCTGAGGATGACAGACTAAAGGCCAAAATACTAAATCTCTTCTTCCAAAGCTGTTTCACAGAGGAAGACTGCACTGTGCTTCCTTCTCTAGATTGTCGCACAGTTGACAAAATGGTAGATATCGAAATAGACGACAGAGGGATAGAGAAACAATTAAAATCGCTCAAAAGAGGAAAGGCCGCTGGTCCTGATGGGATACCAGTTCGATTTTACACAGAGTACGCGAAGGAACTTGCCTCCCTTCTTGCAGCGGTGTACCGTAGGTCTCTAGAAGAGCGAAGCGTTCCAAAGGATTGGAAAACGGCACAGGTCATCCCCGTTTTCAAGAAGGGACGTCGAACAGATGTGCAGAACTATAGACCTATATCTCTAACGTCGATCAATTGTAGAATTTTGGAACACGTATTATGTTCGAGTATAATGTCTTTTCTGGAGACTAGAAATCTACTCTGTAGGAATTAGCATGGGTTTCGAAGAAGACGGTCGTGTGAAACCCAGCTCGCACTATTCGTCCACGAGACTCAGAGGGCCTTAGACACGGGTTCACAGGTAGATGCCGTGTTTCTTGACTTCCGCAAGGCGTTTGACACAGTTCCCCACAGTCGTTTAATGAACAAAGTAAGAGCATACGGACTATCAGATCAATTGTGTGATTGGATTGAGGAGTTCCTAGATAACAGAACGCAGCATGTCATTCTCAATGGAGATAAGTCTTCCAAAGTAAGAGTGATTTCAGGTGTGCCTCAGGGGAGTGTCATAGGACCGTTGCTATTCACAATATACATAAATGACCTGGTGGATGACATCGGAAGTTCACTGAGGCTTTTTGCAGATGATGCTGTGGTGTATTGAGAGGTTGCAACAATGGAAAATTGTACTGAAATGCAGGAGCATCTGCAGCGAATTGACGGATGGTGCACGGAATGGCAATTAAATCTTAATGTAGACAAGTGTAATGTGATGCTAATACATAGAAAGATAGGTCCCTTATCATTTAGCTACAAAATAGCAGGTCAGCAACTGGAAGCAGTTAATTCCATAAATTATCTGGGAGTACGCATTAGGAGTGATTTAAAATGGAATGATCATATAAAGTTGATCGTCGGTAAAGCAGATGCCAGACTGAGGTTCATTGGAAGAATCCTAAGGAAATGCAATCCGACAACAAAGGAAGTAGGTTACAGTACGCTTGTTCGCCCACTGCTTGAATACTGCTCAGCAGTGTGGGATCCGCACCAGATAGGGTTGATAGAAGAGATAGAGAAGATCCAACGGAGAGCAGCGTGCTTCGTTACAGGATCATTTAGTAATCGCGAAAGCGTTACGGAGGTGATAGATAAACTCCAGTGGAAGACTCTGCAGGAGAGACGCTCAGTAGCTCGGTATGGGCTTTTGTTAAAGTTCCGAGAACATATCTTCACCGAAGAGTCAAGCAGTATATTCCTCCCTGCTACGTATATCTCGCGAAGAGACCATGAGGATAAAATTGGAGAGATTAGAGCCCACGCAGAAGCATACCGACAATCCTTCTTTCCACGTTCAATACGAGACTGGAATAGAAGGGAGAACCGATAGAGGTAATCAGGTACCCTCCGCTACACACCGTCAGGTGGCTTGCGGAGTATGGATGTAGATGTAGATGTTCTCAAAATGATGTTGAAGTGTGGAACTGGTTGACTGACTACAGTTTTAATATGAGTTCGTGAGTCATGTTGTATCTGCGTCATGGACTCGTTGTTTACAAAAAATCACTTTAGTGTGAAAGTTTCACAATGACGTGGCGACTTTCCACCCTACTTACAAATCAAGGCCAGCCACCTTTCTCTGAGGCCAGTAACTCCATCTTACTACCCAATACAAAACAAAGAAGCTTTTTCCTGCATAAGGGACAAAGAAAGTTTGCTCCAATTTTTTTTTCAGTGATTTTCAATAACGACTGCTAGTGCTATGGAACAGTTTTTGCAACAGGCTTGTTTTCTGCCGAGCCGTTATTCTGACTCTTGCGTTCGAGTGTTGCGGAAGTCGGGCGTTTCGTCTGAGCAGCAGTGAACTGTGAGGCGAGGGGAGGCGGCAGCCGGTCGGCCAGCCCCCACCTCCACCGGACTGAGGGCGGCAGAGGTCGGGCCACAACTTTTGAGGCGGCGCCGCGCCGCGCTTTGGGGCTCATTAGGCGGCGAGTTGGCAACTCGGGCGCGCGACGTGGGTTGCCGGCGGTTCCTTTAGCTAGTGGCTTGGGCACCCGGCAGCCTACCTCCGCATGCGCTTTGACAGCGGCCACTGGCGCGGCACTCCGGCACGCGAGCGGCCTAGAACCGGGAACACGTGCTGTGTAAAATCAAAGGACATACACGCACACTCTTTCTAAATACGGAAAGGTATCCTTCGATAACGAAACATACTTTCATACACTCCTGGAAATGGAAAAAAGAACGCATTGACACCGGTGTGTTAGACCCACCATACTTGCTCCGGACACTGTGAGAGGGCTGTACAAGCAATGATCACACTCACGGCACCGCGAACACACCAGGAACCGCGGTGTTGGCCGTCGAATGGCGCTAGCTGCGCAGCATTTGTGCACCGCCGCCGTCAGTGTCAGCCAGTTTGCCGTGGCATACGGAGCTCCATCGCAGTCTTTAACACTGGTAGCATGCCGCGACAGCGTGGACGTGAACCGTATGTGCAGTTGACGGACTTTGAGTGAGGGCGTATAGGGTGCATGCGGGAGGCCGGGTGGACGTACCGCCGAATTGCTCAACACGTTGGGGCGTGAGGTCTCCACAGTACATCGATGTTGTCGCCAGTGGTCGGCGGAAGGTGCACGTGCCCGTCGACCTGGGACCGGACCGCAGCGACGCACGGATGCACGCCAAGACCGTAGGATCCTACGCAGTGCCGTGGGGGACCGCACCGCCACTTCCCAGGAAATTATGGATACTGTTGCTCCTGAGATATCGGCGAGGACCATTCGCAACCGTCTCCCTGAAGCTGGGCTACGGTCCCGCACACCGTTAGGCCGTCTTCCGCTCACGCCCCAACATCGTGCAGCCGGCCTCCAGTGGTGCCGCGACAGGCGTGAATGGAGGGACGAATGGAGACGTGTCGTCTTCAGCGATGAGAGTCGCTTCTGCATTGGTGCCAATGATGGTCGTATGCGTGTTTGGCGCCGTGCAGGTGAGCGCCACAATCAGGACTACATACGACCGAGGCACACAGGGCCAACACCAGGCATCATGGTGTGGGGAGCGATCTCCTACACTGGCAGTACACCTCTGGTGATCGTCGAGGCGACACTGAATAGTGCACGGTACATCCAAACCGTCTTCGAACCCATCGTTCTACCATTCCTAGACCGGCAAGGGAACTTGCTGTTCCAAAGGACAATGCACGTCCGCATGTATCCCGTGCCACCCAACGTGCTCTAGAAGGTGTAAGTCAACTAACCTGGCCAGCAAGATCTCCGGATCTGTCCCCCATTGAGCATGTTTGGGACTGGATGAAAAGTCGTCTCACCCGGTCTGCACGTCCAGCACGAACGCTGGTCCAACTGAGGCGCCAGGTGGAAATGGCATGGCAAGCCGTTCCACAGGACTACACCCAGCATCTCTACGATCGTCTCCATGGGAGAATAGCAGCCTGCATTGCTGCGAAAGGTGGATATACACTGTACTAGTGCCGACATTGTGCATGCTCTGTTGCCTGTGTTTATGTGCCTGTGGTTCTGTCAGTGTGATGTATCTGACCCCAGGAATGTGTCAATAAAGTTTCCCCTTCCTGGGACAATGAATTCACGGTTTTCTAATTTCAATTTCCAGGAGTGTATATTCAGTCAATTTGAGAAAGGAAGCAGACGCCAAAGAAGGAATACCTTGTGATCGTGCTAAGCAACGCTTCTGGCAAAGACTCTCTTTGTAACACTAATATCGATATCACCTACAGTTAGCACATTACGGTCTCTGCAAAAGAATGGAAATGTTGAAACTTTATTTGTATACATGGTCCATGCATAGGAAACTGAGGATTGTAATCATGCTAAACACGGAGGGAAGTCCCTCCGCAGAGAAACTGGTTTGGCGGGAGAAGAAAGGTGGATTTGGCGGTCGAACTGTCGAATGTTTCGTCAGGAGTTAGTGGGCGATATGCATACAAACTGTTCACATCTTGTGTGCTGAATAAGGCAAACGAGCAGCAAAATTAGATAATGTAGCTCCAGATGGGGATGATATTTGACTTATTATTCATGATATATGTTAGTTAGCTGCTAACTACGAACAGAATTTTCAGAACCTGTTATACAGCAAGAACCATACGACATTGCCGCATCTTCTAGTTGCCACAGGGGATCGCCATAGGTATCACCTTTGTCTCAGATCGTATATTGAGACTGTGAACTTGAATATACAAGTACTTTTCTTTTTATCCTAATAATAACGCTGTTTTGTTCGAACTTTGTGTTCAGTTCTATGTTTACCCTTAATCATTTACTCAGACAGGGTCCTTGTCTATGTACTACGTGGCATCTCCTTGTCTTTCAGAGAGATTTCTGAACATCTGACGCCGTTCGCGCCTCGTCATTTCTGTACACGGTGACGGTGTGTACTTGTTCTCAGTTGCAATGACTTCCGACAATGTTTTGAAAGTGCTTCATTTTCTTCGTCAGATAGAACAGTATGTTTCGATATCCTTGCATCAGATCTGTAGGGATGAGATACCATGTTATTGGGAACGACTTCCGTTCGAGATAATATGCTCAGTGACGCTTCCCGACGATTGTGGGCGTCTTTTATTGAATTTGAAGCTCTGGGACCACGAAATTCTACCCAATTTTCAGCGTCAACTAACCAGGTGCGCTGCATCTGCATAGTATGCACACCAGTAAACTGAAAGAGTGACACTGAAGAAGAAAATATCGAGAGTTAGTGTCTCCAAGTGGAGAAAGATTTTTAGAACCCTTGTTCTACCCCATCTTCATGGGGAATTGATGACTGTGTTATGGGCAACACATACTGCACACACACATTGCAGAGTGCCTACACCCTGCCGCCTCTCGTGGGCATAACCTATACTGTGTCTCTCCTACGAGTCATCAGGCACACTTTCTCAGGTGTTTCGGCAGGTATTTGATATTTCGCTTCTGTACGAACACGCTACTCATCACGTCTTCCATCTGAGGCCCACAGTCGACGGAAAGCATCGGCACCACTTTCGTTAGACAGAAAATGATTTTTAAAAAGCGATTTTGCATGTCGTTTCGATGGAGCAGTCCCACATTATTTTGTCGGTATGTATGGACCAGTTTAGTAAAACACGAAGAATAGCCAGTACTCCAGGAGCGACAGTACTGCCCTGGTCCACGCTGACAGCTATCGTCATGCAGTAGCGCTAGTCAGTCGCTGTTTAAATACGAGCTATTCTCCGTGTTCCTCTCCATGCTTGAGTTATTGAGACAGCGGGAGCGGCTGCGCTGCCCCTCCCGCCGGATGTTCGAGTCCTCCATTGGGCATGGGTGTGTATGTTGTTCTTAGCATAAGTTGGTTTAAGTAGTGTGGAAGCCTAGGGACCGATGACCTCAGTAGTTTGGTCCCTTCAGAATTCACACACACTTGAACATTTTTAAGTTATTGAGCTCGTATAAAAAGGGACATTCTATTCGATGCAGTGCATCTTAACTGCATAATTTAACATCTCAACTCATTTGTAATAAGAATTCGAAAATTAATAAAATATCAATGAAATATACACAAAGTCGTTCGTTCTTCCCTTCCATAGAATAGGTAATGCAGCAATTTAAGAAAAGAATTTGTTCCTGCTCATGACAACAATCATTCTAAACCTCGCTGCATAGCATTGTCATATGAAATGCATGAGACTCAGTTCGCTAGTAAAGTGAGTGAATCAAAACTTTGATTTTATTCTGTTATTTTCTTGAGATAAGTATCACAAAAACATTTCGAAACCCTGTCACTCACTGATTTTGGCTGAATGCCGCGATAGCAAATGGAGAAGATGTAACTAGCTTCTTTGTAGAAAAGCCTTGTCCTCTGTGAATGAAATTCTCTGTTTTTTCGGTGGATCACGGTGAGAGAGAACAAGTTACTCTCTCATCTATTTTTCATAAAGATTCTGTTGCTACATTACGAAACTTGAGTGAGGATCTAGAAAGATAACTGCCTGAGCAGGCGATGATGAGTACTGGCAGGGCGCTAAAAACGTGAGGTATTTTTATGGCTCTTAGTTCGTAGAAACGGCAATCGAAAGTTGAAAGCAAGTGGCGGCGAGCCCATCCCTCAGTAAATCTTGCCACACAGGCCCACAACTGCACAGGGCAGGCAGAGCACCCCCTAGTCGTGACACGTCTCCAGCAGGACAATGCCACTACATTGGCGCCAGCTAGGCTGGGGCGACAGACTGAAGGAACGTGACTATACAGTGGAGTCGTAAGCCAGGAACTGTGTGCAGTGCCACGCTTAATAAAAATCCACAAGTTTTCGTGTTCGCCGATACTGCAAATAGGCCTGTGACCAACTTCCATCAGCCGCCTCGGTCACATAAGAAGCTGAAAAACGTATAGAGATAGAATCTTTATGACACCTCTTACCTAGGACTAACACACTCAAAGGCACAGGCCATTTAGATAAAGATCTTTAAGATTCGATCTGTTCACTTGTTGCTGTCGGAAGTGACGTGACTTCGGAGAAACACATTTTCTCCCACAGCGAAAACTTAAAAGTGCCAGTAATTAGCGGTTTCTTTTTTTTTCTAGTGATGCAGGTTTCGTAACTCTTGCGCTTGTTCTACATGAATTTGTGCTGTCATTTAGGAGGGGTGATATAGCGCCTCTAAAGCCTTGTGATTGCCTCAAGGTGGGGTGAAGGCAGTGTCATTCATGCACTTTACGGGAAATCGACATTTTATTTTTTATCTGGAGAAGTTCCAGGCACTCGGATTCTGGACTTTGGTCTGGAAGCAACATCTGGCCGAAGCTCTGGCATATGTGGCTGGTATTTGGGACCTGTCTGAAGTTTGACTTCACTTGTAATTAGACTGCGGAGCCTCTGGTGAAGTTCTTACTGTACCGACAGTGTGACTTCAAACGTCTTATACTACTCATTTGTCGAGGGCAAACATATTTATTTTTGGTTTACCAGTCTTGGCGCTTGGGAACCTTGTGTGCTTTGTCATTTAAGTGAGCCAAATTGGTCCTTGGTACGACCAGCGAACGGGTGTATCACATTCTGAAATCTACCGTGATTCCAGGGCTGAGGTAGAGAGTAAACTGCGATCCATCTCCCTGATCATTAGATACTGAGATTTTGGATTTATTTGTTGGCCACCTTATGCCTCGCCTATGCCGCACACATTTTGCCAGCTGCAACTTACATCGCTGCACGAAGCAACAGGGTAACGAACTGCTGCTCTGGCCTTTCAGGGCGTAGAAATCCCAATCGCCACTTCCTCTCAGCTGCAGCAATATAAACTTCTGTAGATTAGTACAGTCAAAGTGTGCATACCGTCAGATTAATTTAGATAGCGTTATCCACTTCTCTCAGGGCCAGATTGCTTGACTCACTTCTGCCCCCATAATCCTTGTCCATTGCGGTCTTAAACCACGTGTGAGTTGACTACGATATTCTATAGTAACGTGTTTTACATAAATTATGTTATTGTTTGTTTTTTGGGAAAATAAATTTTGGCAGTAAACTAGATTTAGCATATATTCTCAATCATTTTTATATAGCCCCCAAACGAGTTAACTTTCATAGTGGCGTCCCATGTCAGGATATCTTTCAACGGAGTTGGATACAGCTTTTCAGCTGCATTTCATTTTTCTACTACAACTCTCTAAAACATCCACTGATTTCGGTGCACTGGAGAAAAATAAACTGGAAATGAAAACCCGTGGCCGAAACAGTCATTCAACGAAGTAATGGAGCACCGCATTCATAGTAGGTAAGACCTGTCTATGAAGCAGCTAGCTCCCTCTTCTTTAATGAAAATCGAAGCATCCACTCACTATCACTATTAACAAGTAACACTGAGAGACGTTTCGTCTTTCGTCCATGAGCGTACAAAGTGAAGTTTGGTGCTGATGTGGAAGATTACTGCGATGTGCCGGGACCTGTAACTTAGACGCTCCGCATCGTCGCTGGATGATGCTTCTGGGCACGCGTTTCAAGCCTCGACTTGTTTTTAACCCTCTGCAAGCCCTCGAAGTTTGTCGGCATCGTTTTGTAATACTCTGAGATTTTATACACTTCTGTTGACAATGCAACGAAAAACTTCCATCAATGCTTCTGCATTTAGACTGCGTGATGATGACTGGCTGGTCGAATGATGTAACTGCATTTTGAAATCTTTCATCAAGAAGATAAAACAAGATAGTCAAACACTTTTTGTCCATGCACAATAAGTCATTTTTTTTCTAAACTTCTACTTTGTGCAACATATTCTTTTGATTTGCTATGTAACTGTCTTGTTTGTTCTTTATGCTGATCTCCTATTCTTAACTGTCATGTGTGTATGTGTGTGTGTGAACCTGCTCTAGTGTGAACAATGCAAGTCTGCCAAATCCACCAGAAATTGTGTACGGTTCAAAAAAATTGTTTAAATGGCTCTGAGCACTATGGGACTTAACAGCTGACGTCATCAGTCCCCTAGAACTTAGAACTACTAAAACCTAACTAACCTAAGGACATTACACACATCAATGCCCGAGGGGGGATTCGAGCCTGCGACCGTAGCGGTCGAGCGGTTCCATACTGAAGCGCCTAGAAGCTCTCGGCTACTGCAATCGGCAATTGTGTACGGCATTCCAATTAATTTTTACAATAAAATAATTAGAAAACCTAAATGTGTACACTAAAGAAGCTATAACGTGAAATTCTGTATTTTGGAGCGCAATTAACTGTGCTGAAGTGCCTGATGTCACAGTACGTCTTCTACAAAACCAAGACACAATATTAGCAGAGTCATATTCATACATAAATTACAAACAAAACTTTGAAAAAATAAATATCCAAAATGCTTCTGCTAAAAGGTCTGCAAATCTACGTGTCCAAACTATGGAAAATTAAGAAAATTGAATGATAAACACGAGAACATGTAATACCGCACTATAAGAGTAAGAATGTCGGACGAAGGAAAAGATATCTGAACTGAGCTTTAACTGAAATGATACAGACTATAATTTCCAAATGCTATCGTTGCCTGTAAATGATCTTATTGTGCCCTAACAGTTATATTAAACCGGGCCTAACAGACTTCCGTAAATTACCTTGTAGCAACGGAAACTTGGCGCTACTAGAATATTGTGAATGTTAGAAGTCAGAGTAGCAACAAACCAGCTAAAGAAAACCTTTGCTCTAGTTCATTGCAAGGAAAAGAAACAATGGCAAGTACGTCATACTTAAAGCAACGATGTTCCGGTAAGTGCAATGTAGTGACACAAAATTACAAAATAAAACTTTATTTAACTGATGGTTAAAGAAGTTGATCTTACTGAATGACACAGAAGAGACTAGAATTTCCAAACTGTGTTGTGAAACTCACATTATCACTTACAAAATTCACTTCTTATGAAAACACTCTAACTCTACCATGTAATTCGCTAAAGAAATCGTAACGAATAGTGAATCTATAACTCCAGCCAAGGCATTTAAGTAGATAATTTTGTTTAACCTCGTCTCAACAATCAAACTAACAAACCTGAATGGATAAAGAAAAGTGATACTGAAAATTTCACTTTCTCAAAGTCATCAAAATTACGCCCGAGAAACTCTGCATTGACTACATTACTTGAGCCTCTTCACACTTGTAAAATCAGTCTTTACAAAACTATATTTCCAAAAATAAAGGTCCTCTTCTTTAGCCTCTCTGTGTCCTATTGGTTATTCCTAGACTGCTCAGCAATGTGACCAGCCCCAGACATTCTCACTTAATATTCTCAAATGCTACACCGGCAACGACAATGCTACAGAAAATCAAAGATCACACTTATTGTACTGAGGACGTCTCTGGGGTAACATAGTGATTACTAAAGACTACTGTCTGAAAAAAAATATTCGTTGTGCAAGTATGAAGTATGACTCGTCGAATAAAAAGAGAACTCACCGCACTCTCACCGAATAACAAACAAAATCAAGAAACCCAACAATTTTTGTGTCTGAATGAAGATTACGATAAGTTGTGACAGTTAATCTGCTGGGCTACTGTAGAAAGGGAATATTCAGTACCACTAATTTAGTAAGCCATCACAGGTTTAGTATAACTCATACCAGCTTAACCACAATACACAACATCCAAAGAGTAAAAAATTATGTCTGCGTCATAAACAGATAATCGCAACATATTTCAAAGTATCTCGAATGTTAGAAGACTTCATAGCAAAATATAGGAAACAATTTAATTACTCAAGCTGTCAGTTTAGGAAAAGCACAGCCCTTTTATAAAGCAGCGGCCAGTAATTAACTTTTAATCTTATTAGCAGAAAACGTTGCGCCAGTTGATTAAAATTGCAATCGCATATGTATTCCTGGTGATTTAATCAGTTTACTTGCGATTAAATACGGTCACGGCGAAACCGTACGTACGGCGGAACACCCCTTTTCGAATAAACAGCGGCCAGTACACACACAGACACACACACACACACACACACACACACACACACACAAACGTACCCGCTGTGCGGTACGCCCACTGAATAATTTATCGCTATCGAGCAGACGTGCGACGGTAAAAAAAGGCTCGCCATGAAATCTGTTTTCCTAGCTGTATAAATACAAACGATCGCTTGCCGAGAATGCGCCAGCCCGTTGAGTGGTGGTGCCGGCATTGGGCAGCAGTAACAGCTGGATTACAAAGCCCGAGGGGTCTGGCGCAGGGATGGCCGTGTCCGGTGTTGCGCTTCGCAGCCCGCTACGGCTCCCTCAGTGGTGAAAGAAAGAAACGGTTACATATGTACTGTTCACCATACCCACTGCCTCTGTCAGTTTACGTTACAAGTAGCCAGACAATATCCCGATGACTCAATTTTATATACCGGTTGGGTGGCTTGCATACTCGTCTTCATACAGGCATACAAGCCTGTCCCCTAAGAAAATTTCTCTCTGCACTGGAGTATGCGGGAGATCCTGACGGACATACACGGGCGAGAGCGGGAGTCATGCTTGGATACTCCAACCGACAATCTGTCGCTATCCCTGTCTCTTGCATAAAGTCTGAAACCATCCTTAACAACACGATGCTAGTGAAGTTAACGAAAGCAAGCATAAATTTAATTTCTGTTCCGTATTTATTACAGGTATGAGTGAATTGGAAGGGTTGCTCCGTTAAAGAGTGTTGTAAATGTTACTCATTCTATTACTTAAATCGCCCTCAAGGAATTTCATATCCACTCTTCTTTCATCATTATGCCAGATAACACTGTGCTATACACCAAAAAATAAATTTTTCCTGAAGTATTTCTGTTACTCAATAAGAATTTTGTTTTTCAGATATATGGTTGTGAAGGGTATTTCAGCAGTTTATTCGTTCCATGAAAGAAAGAAAACATCTCTCAATAAGAAAATTCTTATTTTATTTCAACTGGCGCCGAGAAAGGCGATTGTGGTGATCGAAAGGCAGGGCTGAAAGTATGGAAGAACTGCGTGAGAGACGTTTTGGTACCATACAAAATCATTCGCTAAATTATCCCAGAGTGCAAGCTCTCGCTTGGTTGAATATGCATGACTATTTTATCACTTTCGATTGTTATATTATTCCTTAGTCGCTTGCGGACGGGGAAGCTGGTGAACTGAGATACCAGTCATGTTCCAAAGTTAGTGAGTTTAGATGGAAACTTTTCCACAACGTCGCATGAAGTTATGAAACTCACGAAAAAAGGGACCGCGATGAAATGGGCCCTGTGAACCATGGTACGATGTGCCGCTTCACGTTATGCCGAATGCTGGCACGGTCAGCCCACAGACACAAATCTGTGTTAGTATGCTTCTCATAAACGGCATATCTCAAGGCACCATCCACCTTAGTCTTGACCAACACATCAAGGAAACAAAGACAGCTAAATTTTGGCACCTCCATCGTGAAATGAATATTCGGATGGATTGAATTCAGGTTTTCTAAAAAGTCATTCGAATTCTCGAACGTTAGGAAGTTAGGAAGAACGTTTAGGCAGTGCAAAGGACCAGACTTTAAAGGGGCTGACACGGATTTATGACCTTTATAGAAGAGTACTTACAGGATTATAAGTTACTATATATATGCGGTAGCGTTTAGTGCCACCATATGTGTTTCATTATGTGTTTGGTATAAGTCAAAACAGCAAAGGAGAATTGTGATACAAAGACGAGTAGAAATGCCACATTGTATGAGTAAAGCCAGACACAACAAAATTCTCAGCGAAAAATGTAGACGTCCTAGAAACAGTATTTCACTTGCTTCTTAGGAAGAACTTAGTTGATGAAATATTAAAGTGCACAAACAAAAAGGGAAGTTGTTTACAGAATAGATGCAGCTGAACTGAGATGCTCTGTAGGTGTTATTGAGCTTTCACGTGTTTACAAGATTCACAATCAAGCAATTACACATATGTTGAATAAAGAGGATGGTAGACACATTTTTATTAAAGAAATATCTGCAAATAGGTTTACCAAAATTTCAATCTTCATCCGGTTTGAATACGTGGACACAACACATAATAACTGTGCACCTCACCAGCTGGCTCCCACCGAAAAAATATCTGAAATGAGGATAAAGACATTTCAAGATTTTAATGTTTTGCTTAGGTGACATTCAGTGGCCGTTAACCAACTGAAGAAATGTAAGTGTTGCCAGAAAATCCGAAACATCATAACAGATAATAGAAATACCGTATGGTCCACAAAAATCTAAAAGAGATGTGTTCAAATGTAATAACACTTCGTAATAGTGTGCACAAAGACAATAAACCTAAGAGATATCCGTAGTATAATGAAAAAGTATCAAAACACATTCTACTAATAAATAACGAATTTCAAACCAGCAACGAGTTGACAGCTGATAAGAACTACACAGAATATTTTTGAAAGAGAGTTTAGTCTACACAAAATGTAAACAGAGTTGTTAGTGAAGTTACAGTGTAGAAACCAGTTATAGTCCTATAAGATCAAAGAAATGACCATGAAATGAACGCCCTTAGCTGCTTACAGGCGTTGACATACGCCAGCGGGGACAGATGAAAATGTGTGCCCGGTCCGGGACTTGAAGAATATAAAATGAAAGGGATACAGCAGAGGAAACATACATAATGAACTACTAGCATGTTGACCATACATCAGCCTTCAAACAGACTAAGCAAAATTATAATATCATTAGCGATTAATATAAGCGTGTGGCCGGCAACGTTTGTAACGAAGGTACATGCTTGAAATACAAGCGCATAATGTGATTAACAATCAAGTAAGACAAAAAAATATATATTCTTTCTTATGTTGTTAACTCTCCCTAATCGACAACAGAAATAATAAGAACGTATCATCGAATCATACCGTTAGTAATCGTCATACCAGGTGAATAACCGCAGTCAATACCATAAAATTTTGATAATTACTCATAATGGTGTGAATTGTAACCTAGACTGACACATTTAGTGATCCATTATGGTTACAATATGTGATACCATAATGTGGATACCAGGAAACAGATAATGACTTTACAAAGCAGTGAACAACACATAAATATTCCACCGATAGAGTTGTGTTGCGGTATGTTCTGTTTCCTGAGATCTACATTCAATTGTGACATATGGTAACCGGAATATTTCACTACATGTATCAATCCCGGTTACGATTCACACCATTACAAGGAGAATAACTATGCGAAATTTTATGCTTTCTACTAGGGTTGCTCACTTGTGATGACGATCACTTATGCCATGAAGGTCCGTTAAGTCAAAGGCACTCTAAACTTTTCGACTAGCCACAAAGATTTTACAAAACGGTATAGTATTATTATGTACAAAGTTGGTTACTCTGAGGCAGCCACTTGCAATGTATCATTTGTAATCGGCATAGACATTACCTACAAAAGGGTTTTATGAGGCATTGATGATTATATAGTTTTATTTTATTTCTTTCATAGCTGTTGTGTGGTGAATATGTAACAATTTCGTTAGGTATATTTTCCCAGCTCTACCTCTTTCATTATAACTTTGTTTACGTTTTGTGTAGACTAAAATCTCTTCCAAAGATATTCTGTCTAGCTCTTACCAGCTGTCAACTCGTTATAGATATGAACTTGGTTATTTATCGGTGCAATGTATTTTAATAACTTTTGAAAACATTGTAGGAAAATAACAGGCATCTTAAGGTAGTTGAAATAGTAAACAGTCTTGATCCCAAGAATTTATTAAAAATTAATAATCACACGTCCAAAATAATATTCAGGCAATGGCTATGAAACGTTGGACATTAATATTTAGGGAGGAAAACAGGCGTCAGAATAACACACTTCATTTACGTAATAAATAAGGAGAGACAAACTTCATAATGTACAAAGTTTGGATACCAGCATGTTAAACCATGGCGTTATAGAGAGGAAGCTCCGTCCATCGCCTGCAGTATGGCTTCATCGTGAGCCAATAATAGGGTTTAATATGCGATTATAACACATGTAAGCCTTGAAACTTCTATCTAGATATAAATAAAACAGAGTGTTAACGATTATGTAAAGTACATAGGAAGCAGTAGTTATTATTTTATAGTGATAGAATAATATTACGAACAGGTGTGAAAATATAACGGTAATGGAGGTAAGAACGCAAAAGTGCTATCTACGGACGTTGCTTGGAAATTCAAACTAAAATACTGAAGCACACATAAGCGTAGCTACGCTGCCAGTTGCCAGTTGATTTTTGTTAAAACCGAAACCGGTTACCATTTTGACGTGTAATTATTAATTTTTAATAAATCCTAGCGACCAAGACGGATCAGAATTTCAAGAAAGTGTTTTGATACAGTTTGTAATTATACTACAGTTGTTACACTGGATACCTCCGACGTCTTATCTTTTTTATCTTTGTGGAGGTTAATACGTTAACTGTTGTTACATTTGAGCACACCTCTATAGACTTTTGTGCAGTATGTTGTATTCTTATCCTGCAACTATTATGACGTTCTGTATTTCCTACTAGCCAGGAATGAAAATTGTTTATGTATTCAACTGAGATCTTTTTGCATTGTAAGTATTCCCGACCATATTAAGCTTGTATACATTTTAACAATTTTCTATTTTTTAGTTTTGTGCACATTGTCTGTTCCATTTGGTACTATTGGAACGGGAGTCGTTCAATAAGTAACGCAACGCATTTTTTCTCATCCAATTTCGGTTTAAAAGTGTGCAATTTGTTATGGGACATCGTGAAATATTCCCGCTTCAGTCCCTATAGCATCATGAAATTCCGATTGATGTGGCGATATATGCAGCCTTCAAAGTATCGTCTGCGGCGGAGGTGCTTTCCAAGCAGAGAGCTATCATTGAGCTTTTTTTACATAATAACGGAGAGCATCGCACATATTCATAGCCACTTGCAGAATGCCTACGAAAACCTGGCAGTGAACAAAAGCACGGAGAACCGTTTGGCGAAGTGTCTGCCGTCATTGAAACAAGGTCGCGCAAACCTATCCCATCTGCTGTGTGCCGTACACTGCTGTGTCTCCCACAATGTTCGAACGTGTGGACACTCTCATTCGAGGTGATCAGCGGATCACAGTGAACCCCCCCCCCCCCCCCCCCCCACACACACACACACATCCACACTGCTTAACTGCACACACTCGCCCAACAGTGATGGCACTTAGAGGTGTGTGCCCTCTGGGTTCATAGCCTCCTAACCAAAGACCATGAAGAGCAACGAAAGACCATGTTTTCGGTCCAATGAAGGATGCACTCCGCAGGAAGAAGTACATGGATGACGGGTAGGTTACTGATGTAGCAATACGTTGGCTTTGACGTCACCCAGTAGAGAGGTGCCATATGGGCAAACAGGCTCTTCCAGTATGGGAGAGTAACGCCGTCGCAGGGAACAGAGATGATGATGAAAAACAACATTTTGCGACCAAAAAAGCCAAAAGAGTGCGAAATAGTATATTTTTAAATTTATGGACCAAACTGCTGAGGTCATCGATCCCTAAGCTTAAACACTACTTAATATAACTAAAAGTAACTTACTCTATTGGCAACACACACAGCCATGCCCGAGAGAGGACTCGAACCTCAGACGGAACGAGCCGCGAGAACCGTGACCAGGTGCCTGTGACCCCGCGGCCGCTCGCGGGGCTTGGGAAATAGTATGGTTTATTGGAATCCTGAATGAAAACTCTTGCTTTCAGAGAAAAAATTATTATTTTATTCATTGAACTCCTCTGGTAGAAGTCTTGTGAAAATCACCACGACCGAAGCCAGTAACTATCAATACGCAAGTAAAAAGAGTTAATGGTTACAAATGTATTTTTGTTTCAAAAATATTGACAGGCGATTGTCTTGAACACAGTAAGATGTCCTTCCCGGCAATGTGTTCCATCTCTACCAGGAAACTACAGGTTGGAGTTATGGGCTGTATGTGATAGTGCAACATTTTGCGTTCTCAATCTATAGATTTACTGTGGTCAACATAAAAGGGAATCGCGTGATGTTGGTCAAGGCAAGAGTGGATTTAGGTGTACTGAAAACCTTATTAAACAATGGCATAAATGTAACAGCTGACAACTTTCTCACAAACTTAAGCTTGTTGAGAGCTCTCTCGAAAATCGATTTTATACTATTAGGAACAAGTAAGAGAAACAAAGAGGAACAACCGGAAGCTTTTACTCAGAGCAAAGAGGATCAACAGAAGGTACCAATGCTATTATTTTACAACTTGATTGATATAAGAACACTATGTGTATTTATACACTCCTGGAAATGGAAAAAAGAACACATTGACACCGGTGTGTCAGACCCACCATACTTGCTCCGGACACTGCGAGAGGGCTGTACCAGCAATGATCACACTCACGGCACAGCGGACACACCAGGAACTGCGGTGTTGGCCGTCGAATGGCGCTAGCTGCGCAGCATTTGTGCACCGCCGCCGTCAGGGTCAGCCAGTTTGCCGTGGCATACGGAGCTCCATCGCAGTCTTTAACACTGGTAGCATGCCGCGACAGCGTGGACGTGAAGCGTATGTGCAGTTGACGGACTTTGAGCGAGGGCGTATAGTGGGCATGCGGGAGGCCGGGTGGACGTACCGCCGAATTGCTCAACACGTTGGGGCGTGAGGTCTCCACAATACATCGATGTTGTAGCCAGTGGTCGGCGGAAGGTGCACCTTCCCGTCGACCTGGGACCGGACCGCAGCGACGCACGGATGCACACCAAGACCGTAGGATCCTACGCAGTGCCGTGGGGGACCGCACCGCCACTGCCCAGCAAATTAGGGACACTGTTGCTCCTGGGGTATCGGCGAGGACCATTCGCAACCGTCTCCATGAAGATGGGCTACGGTCCCGCACACCGTTAGGCCGTCTTCCGCTCACGCCCCAACATCGTGCAGCCCGCCTCCAGTGGTGTCGCGACAGGCGTTAATGGAGGGACGAATGGAGACGTGTCGTCTTCAGCGATGAGAGTCGCTTCTGCCTTGGTGCCAATGATGGTCGTTGCGTGTTTGGCGCCGTGCAGGTGAGCGCCACAATCAGGACTGCATACGACCGAGGCACACAGGGCCAACACCAGGCATCATGGTGTGGGGAGCGATCTCCTACACTGGCCGTACACCTCTGGTGATCGTCGAGGGGACACTGAATAGTGCACGGTACATCCAAACCGTCATCGAACCCATCGTTCTACCATTCCTAGACCGGCAAGGGAACTTGCTGTTCCAACAGGACAATGCACGTCCGCATGTATCCCGTGCCACCCAACGTGCTCTAGAAGGTGTAAGTCAACTACCCTGGCCAGCAAGATCTCCGGATCTGTCCCCCATTGAGCATGTTTGGGACTGGATGAAGCGTCGTCTCACGCGGTCTGCACGTCCAGCACGAACGCTGGTCTTGAGGCGCCAGGTTGAAATGGCATGGCAAGCCGTTCCACAGGACTACATCCAGCATCTCTACGATCGTCTCCATGGGAGAATAGCAGCCTGCATTGCTGCGAAAGGTGGATATACACTGTACTAGTGCCGACATTGTGCATGCTCTGTTTCCTGTGTCTATGTGCCTGTGGTTCTGTCTGTGTGATCATGTGATGTATCTGACCGCAGGAATGTGTCAATAAAGTTTCCCCTTCCTTGGACAATGAATTCACGGTGTTCTTATTTCAATTTCCAGGAGTGTAATATAGCTGCATCGTACACAAGGTGAGGCAGAACGGACTAACTACAAGAGAGAGGCATTCCTCGTAGAACTAGAAACTAACTTATTGATAAAACAGTAGACAATATTAGCTCCCGGTACTTTTTCAACACCACACCCGAAATAAAGATGATGGTTTCCATTTTGCTAAAGACCTGTGGGTAGAAAATGCACTGATGAGTCAAAAACCATTCGGCAATTTCTTACCATAATTTCAATGCCTGACAATCGTCACTTTGGAGTTTCATGAAAAATTTTTGTAATTTTAGCAGAAACGTTTATACCTATTGCTGAATTAACGATGAAAATTATTTTTTGTTTTCATTTTGTTGGTCCCACTACCATCAAGTTTTGAACGTTAGATAAATATAAGGAATTTGTTTATACAACAGTTTTTCAAATATCCTTAACAAAAAATAGATTTTAGTGGAGTCGCCAGTGACACCAGTGGTAGTTACTATAACAAGAAATATCTGATTTTAGGAGGGTTAAACAATGTCAACACAACGTAGGAATTTATAAATTGCTAAGTCTATAATGGCCCATCAAAAAGTTTCCCTTCGACGTCTGTGCAGTGCAGAATCAGTGAGTCAATCTGGAATAATCAATGTTGGCATTGAGGCAATCAACCCACTGACGCACCAGGTTGAAGACAGCCCTCTAGAAAAAGGCCATTTCTCGCTGTTTGAAGAAATCCATAAGCGACCGCTGCCATACTCGTCCGACAGAAATCGTCAGCTGTTTAAAGCCTGTTTTAAGGGACAGGTTGAATAACAATCGCATGGAGTGATACCAGGACTGAAGAGGTGGGCGCTCAAGTTTCTCCCATTGTAGCTGGCGTACAGTCTGCGGTATGACTTTTGCGGTATGGTGACAACTGTTTTCGTGAAGCAGTACAGAACTTTGACGCATCATTCCACAACGGATGTTTTCGACAGACATACTACTCCATTCATTCTCTGAAAGATCCCTGCTGGTGTTCGGGAACCAAGAAAATAATAACAGCACGCTGGTCCTGTCTGGACGCATTTCGAAATTGTGCAGTCCTACATCATCGACTGCACACGGTCCAGCACAGCGCCGCGGAACGGCATCAAGAAGGCGCTGACCCGCCTGCCAATGGAAAGACCAGCCAGCGCCACACCCCAGGAAGGCGTAATTTAACAAAAACTGTCAATGGTGACTTAACCAGCCGCCCATTACTGGTCGGCCCAGTTCGGTCGCAGACTTATAGAGCATCATTACTGAGTTATAGTTGGGCGATAGTTAGCCTGCGTTCTGCGAGTAGTAATAGACAGTAAAGTAGTTGTATGTAGTCTTTTTGAATAAAGGGTCCCATTAATCTACAAGTGTTTTGTACAGATGATTTTGGATTCCTGCCATGGGCCATCCCCATATCTCTCCTTCCATGGTTGTGTCGGTGCTGCCTCCCGCAGTAGTTGACACAACAGTAATAACGTCGCACATAGCTCACGTTTCCGCATTTACCGCACGCATGTCGGAATGAAACGAATGCCACGCAACGTCCTTGCCAATCTGTCGGTTCTGAAATATCCGGAATAGAGTCGCGCCACTTTGCATACACACTGCTGCAACGTCCTCAGAAACAGCTGGATAGCCCCTTATATAGACGCTGTGGTGGACAGTTCATAACCCGGCGAACCACGGTTCATGATCAAACTCACACATACAAATAGCATGTGACACTGAGTTCAGGAAAATTTGCGCTCATCGGACTTGCGTGTCACCAGTCAGTTATTCGTACAAGAAATGACATAAGGACTTTCAGTTTACTAAATAACGTTTTGGGAAAACATTTAAATCTTATAACTAACCACATTTCAGGTGAGTGAGCTGAGACATTCTGTTATCTATCATATAAACTGCGGCCTGGGTGACCAAGCGGTTCTATGCGCTACAGTCAGGAACCACAGGTCCGCCACTGTCGCTGGTTTGAATCCTGCCTCGGGCATGGATGTGTGTGATGTCCTTAGATTAGTTAGGTTTAACTACTTCTAAGTTCTAGGGGACTGATGACCTCAGAAGTTAAGTCCCATAGTGTTCATAGCCGTTTGATCATGGCATATCAACTGATAACGACGTCCTCCTGTACTCGGACATATTGGGAATCCAAAACACTCGAGCAGTACTCAAGAATTGGTCGCGTAATTCCTTACGTGGCCTACTGTCCGGCATTTGCCTTCACCACAACGTACTTTTCCACTTTCATTTCCTTTCGTTACACTTCGCCAAGATAATTAGTCAAGCCTGATAGTGATGTGATCGTTATGGTGAAATACCACTTAAATTAATGTTATCGTGGCTGTCAATAATCTCTCAGTACACTATTATGTCATCCCCTGTGTTATACTGGTTTGGATTACACACACTGCTTATACAGTTCGCCCATAGTGAGAGAACTCTGAGAGACATGAAAAAAAGCTATAGGAACAAAATTTAATATTACTTAAGTTGCATAAGCATTTCCACGGCTCGCTGAATACAACAAAAGCTACGAAGTCGATTGGCACCAGCGCCTACGCACTAGCTTCGGCAGTTAAACCCATGGGCACACAGTCTTGCAGTTACACGTACGCGAGATGTGACATCATGTCAGTGTTCGACACAGACGCCAGAGACTCGAAAGTTTGAATGCCTAGCATATATCCACGTACAGACATTTCTTATCTTACTCTGCTTATCTTTCTTCTGTTCCCAGCGATTTACACTGATATATACTCTTTCACAACCGCTTTCACTAGCATGTTGTATTTGTATTTAAAATCACTAAAACACTGTTGCATAACAGGTTGTTTGAGCAGAAGAACCGATGACAACGACAGAAAAATGGGCTCTTCCACCGAACCGTGTAACGTGCCACAATTTGTGTCGCTTATGACTATAGAAATAAACTGTCAGCAGACCTAACAGCATCAATTCATATGGCTGTGCAGATAAACCACATGTTTCCTTATAACAAAGTATGCTTTTGCTGTTTCACCACTCTTATACCAGACAATATATTCCTAAATATAAATAAAATATTGCAGAAAATGTGAAAACGATAATAATCTACATCTACAGCTACAGCTACATAACTACTCTGCAATTCACTTAAGTGCCTGGCAGAGGGTTCATCGAACCATTTTCATCCTACTTCTCTACCAATCCACTCTCGAATGGCGCGTGGGAAAAAGGAACACCTAAATCTTCCCGTCCCGTTTCGCGCTCTGATTTCTCTTAAGTTATTATGATGATCATTTCTCCCTACGTAGGTGGGTGTCAACAACATATTTTCGCATTGAGAAGAGAAAGGTGGTGATTGAAATTTCGTAAATACACTCCTGGAAATGGAAAAAAGAACACATTGACACCGGTGTGTCAGACCCACCATACTTGCTCCGGACACTGCCAGAGGGCTGTACAAGCAATGATCACACGCACGGCACAGCGGACACACCAGGAACCTCGGTGTTGGCCGTCGAATGGCGCTAGCTGCGCAGCATTTGTGCACCGCCGCTGTCAGTGTCAGCCAGTTTGCCGTGGCATACGGAGCTCCATAGCAGTCTTTAACACTGGTAGCATGCAGCGACAGCGTGGACGTGAACCGTATGTGCAGTTGACGGACTTTGAGCGAGGGCGTATAGTGGGCATGCGGGAGGCCGGATGGACGTACCGCCCAATTGCTCAACACGTGGGGCGTGAGGTCTCCACAGTACATCGACGTTGTCGCCAGTGGTAGGCGGAAGCGCAGCGACGCACGGATGCACGCCAAGACCGTAGGGTCCTACGCAGTGCCGTAGGGGACCGCACCGCCACTTCCCAGCAAATTAGGGACACTGTTGGTCCTTGGGTATCGGCTAGGACCATTTGCAAACGTCTCCATGAAGCTGAGCTACGGTCCCGCACACCGTTAGGCCGTCTTCCGCTCACGCCCCAACATCGTGCAGGCCGCCTCCAGTGGTGTCGCGACAGGCGTGAATGGAGGGACGAATGGAGACGTGTCGTCTTCAGCGATGAAAGTCGCTTCTGCCTTGGTGCCAATGATGGTCGTATGCGTGTTTGGCGCCTTGCAGGTGAGCGCCACAATCAGGACTGCATACGACCAAGGCACACAGGGCCAACACCCGACATCATGGTGTGGGGAGCGATCTCCTACACTGGCCGTACACCTCTGGTGATCGTCGAGGGGACACTGAATAGTGCACGGTACATCGAAACCGTCATCGAACCCATCGTTCTACCATTCCTAGACAGGCAAGGGAACTTGCTGTTCCAACAGGACAATGCACGTCCGCATGTATCCCGTACCACCCAACGTGCTCTAGAAGGTGTAAGTGAACTACCCTGGCCAGCAAGATCTCCGGAACTGTCCCCCGTTGAGTATGTTTGGGACTGGATGAAGCGTCGTCTCACGCGGTCTGCACGTCCAGCACGAACGCTGGTCCAACTGAGGCGCCAGGTGGAAATGGCATGGCAAGCCGTTCCACAGGACTACATCCAGAATCTCTACGATCGTCTCCATGGGAGAATAGCAGCCTGCATTGCTGCGAAAGGCGGATATACACTGTACTAGTGCCGACATTGTGCATGCTCTGTTGCCTGTGTCTATGTGCCTGTGGTTCTGTCAGTGTGATCATGTGATGTATCTGACCCCAGGAATGTGTCAATAAAGTTTCCCCTTCCTGGGACAATGAATTCACGGGGTTCTTATTTCAATTTCCAGGAGTGTAGATCTCGCTGCAAAGACAACCGCCTTTGTTTCAGTGACTGAAACCCAACTCAGGTATCATATCAGCGACACTCTCACCCCTATTGCACCATAACACGAAACGAGCTGCACTTCTTTGCACTTTTTCGATGTCCTCCGTCAATCCTACCTGGTAAGGATCCCACACCGCGCAGAAATACTCCAGCAGAGGATGGACAAGTGTAATGTAGGCTGTCTCTTTAGTAGATTTCTCACATTTTCTAAGTGTTCTGCAAACAAAACGCAGTCTTTGTTTCGCCTTTCCCACAATATTATCTATGTGGTCTTTCCAGTTTAAGTTGTTCATAACTGTAATTCCTTAGTATTTAGTCGAATTGACAGCCCTTAGATTTGTGAGGTTTATCGTATACCAAACTTTTGTCGGATTTCTTTTAGTACCCATGTGCATGACCTTGCACTTTTCTTTGTTTAGTGTCAAATGCCCCTTTTCGCACCATACAGAAATCCTCTTTACATAATTTTGTAATAGGAATTGATCGTCTGATGATTATACTAGACGGTAAATTACAGCGACATCTGCAAACAATCTAAGGGGGCTGCTAAGATTATCACCTAGATCATTTATGTAAATCAGGAACAGAGGAGGGCCTATGACACTAACTTGAAGAACGTCAGATATTACTTCAGTTCTACTTTAGCATTTACCGTCTATCACTACGAACTGTCACCTCTCTGAGAGGAAATCACGAATCCAATCACACAACTGAGACGATACTCCATATGCATGCAATATGATTAATAGTTGCTTGTGAGGAACAATATCACAAGCCTTCTGAAAATCTAGGAATATGGAATCGAACTGGGATTTCTTGTCGACATGGTAATAGAGAGTTAGCTGAGTTGCACAAGAACGATATTTTTGGAATCTGTGTTGGTTATGCATCAATAAGTCATTTTGTTCAAGGTGATTCATAATGTTCTAGTACATTATATGCTCCTAAATCCTAATGCAAATTGAGGTTAGTTATATGGGTCTGTTACTTCTATTTCTTTTAATGAATGTTGATGGGACCTGTTCTACTTTCCAGTCTTTAGAAACAGACTTTTCGTCAAGTGAGCGGTTGTATATGATTGCTATCTACTTTCATCTCACTCATGTTAACAACTGTTCTGGTTCCGAATTCTGGAATAAATACTTCGTCTCTTTTGTGAAGGAATTACGGAAAACTGTATTTAGTAACTCCACTTTAGTGGCACCATCATCGGTCACATTTCCATCCCTATCGTGCAGTGACGAAATTGACTGTTTTTTGCCAATGGTGTACTTTACATACGACCAGATTCTCAATGGGTTTTCTACCATATTTTGAGAACAATGTTTCATTGTGGAAACTAATTAAAGCATCTCGCATTGACGTCCGCATTAAATTTCGAGCTCCCGTGAAACTTAGCCGGTCTTGGGGATTTTGCGTTCCTCTCAATTTGACAAGCTTTTTTCGTTGCTTCTGCAACATTGAGTGCTCTGACGTGTTTTGTGTACGATGATGGATCAGTCCCATCTCTTATTAACTTATGCCGTATGACTCAATCTATTTCAGTCAATACTGTATCTTTGAATTTGAGCCATATCTGGTCCTCACTTACCTAACTAGCTTGGAAGAAATGGAGACTCTCTCTTAGGAAGAAGTCAACCGAGTCGTTATTTGCTGTTTTAAATAGATATATTTTTGGTTTATATTTAGTTGTTTTGGTTGATACTTTTTGAGCCTCACCACAATGACCTTGTATTCATTGATTCCTGTATCCGTCACGAAGCTCTCTACTGGATCAGGATTATTTGTGGCTAAGAAATAAAGTGTGTTTTCGCAACCATTTACGGTTCGTGTGGGCTCATGAACTAATTGTTTAAGTAATTCTCAGCGTACAATTTCGGAAGATGTTTTCGGTCTACCACCGGCTTTGAGCATGTATTTTCGCCAACAAATCGAGGGTAGATTGAAGTCTCCACCAATTATAACATATTTGTAATGAGATTCGAGTTTTCTTTGAACCGCGCCGCTATTATTGCGCACGTAAACGCCGTTTTTCTCTTCATGGACAAAGGGCACTTCATACACGTTTTCCTTTTGTCCATTATCTCGCTTGGTGTGCCTTTGCTTGATTGATGAATGTCTCCAAGTATTTTATGAATCATTTCCTTGGTATTTCTAGGTAAATTCTAAATTTCCAGGCGTCTTCTTAGACGTAGCTCTCTCAGCTCCATGATAAGACTTTTGGCGCATTTGAGACGAATTAGCAAGTGCTTTCCTCTGTAGCACAAATACAGAACAAAACTGTTCACGCACCTGATGTTCTGAAGTGTGTAAAGGAGTGCCATTGGCCAGCGACTTTTACGTCTGTTTCACGAGTAATTGGCACATTTTATCTCGAGCAAATCCAATCCTGATTTCTTTGCATTGTAGTAACAAATAATTCATGGCTTGTTTTTATGGTATCATTTCCCATGGAATGATGCATTGAAAACACAAGAATTACGTCCTTGTTTCTCTCAGGAACAAATGAAACAAACGCTGTATTCTCAGAGAATCCATATAATTCCGACCCAACTGGCCTACTTTTATCGGCCAGAAACTCTTGAGGAATTTTGCGTTTGTTCTTTCTGATCGTTCTTACGTATGTTGGTCATCTCTTTCTCAGCTCACAAATGAATTCTATAGACGTAAACGAGTTGTCAGTGGTAATGTTTCTGTTACTTCCTTCTATTGGTTTGCACAGACGTAAAACAGCCTGAGTTGGTTTGTCAAGCTTTTTCTCTTCTTCGGTCAAGCTACATCCATCACTATCTTTCCCTGAATATATGTAGGCATTGAAGAGGAAAGAGCTTCCAGAATCTGCCACGCACATATTTTTATGCCGTATTTGGCTTGTTTGCTAGGCATATAAACACTGAAAGGACATTTTTCCCTGAATGGAACTAACATTTCATCCACTGTAACGTTGCCTTTTACACATTATAATTGCTGAGAATTGAAAATGAATTTCTCAAAAATGTTTGTTATTCCAGCTGCGCGATCTGTCTTCTTTATTTAGTCTCTAGTAGTCGAATTATCAAGTCTCAGGCTACTTATGGGTATTCAAAGCACTCTGCCGACATTTTCATCACAAATATAACACGACTGGTCAGATCCTTTTCGAAAGAGGCAACAGAGCTTCTTAAGAGGATTTGAATATTGATGTCATCATTAGAAGGCCTATGAAAGCTTTAGTTTCAACGTTGTCAGTATCTCTGTAATTTGACAGCTTAGTTGTTTTCTGCAACTTTGCCTTTACTATATTCAGTTTCACGTTTATATATAAAACTATTTCATCTATCATGTCATCATCAAATAAATTCTGCTATATTTGAGATTTAGTAGGACTTTGTCCCAAACTTTTACTTTTGGCTGTTAGGCCAGGCATTCCTCCCCTCAGAATGTTGTGCTCTGGTCGTCTTCTAGTTCTAACAGGATCAAAACGTTCACATTGGAAATTATTTTTGCCATAAAAGAAATATGTTTGCTGTGAGGTATTATCCGTAATATAGTCCGCTCCAGGCTCTTCTTCCAATAAAACATTTTCATCACTAGTATCATGATGACTGTAATCTATCAAGAAATCTGGATTATAATCAGAATCGTCAATTGTGTCTCCATCGATCCCATTTTCCTCTTCATCTAAATCTCGTAACTGCGCTTGCACCCAAGCTTCCCAAACTGGATTAGCCGCAGATATGTTACTCTTCTTAGAAAATCGGTCCGTTATATATCTGAAATATGACATAAATTTACGCATAGTAGAAGACGCTGTAAAATTACAGTCACTGATCTGATTTATTTGCCGGCAAATCTTTTAGCTGTTTTACGTCAAGGATCCTTATTACTAAGTAATCCATACGGGAGAGTGTCCGATGGTCAAATGATGGAATGTTTCTACGATTGCCGGCCGGGGTAGCCGAGCGGTTCTAGGCTCTACAGTCTGGAACCGCGCGACCACCACGGTGACAGGTTCGAATCCTGCCTCGGGCATTGATGTGTGTGGCGTCCTTAGGTTAGTTAGGTTTAAGTAGTTCTAAGTTCTAGGAAACTGATGACCTCAGATTTTAAGTACCATAGTGCTCAGAGCCATTTGAACCATTTTCTACGATTCTCCCGTTGAAAGAATTCTTAAACGGGAAATATAAATCTTCGTCTTTCGTTTTGCTACCATCAACTACCATCATTCCATATTGGTCAACAAGAGACTCAATGAAAATCTGAGACCCGCGATATTACATAAGAACACAATTTTCTCAGGTTCTCTGCCCTGTCTTTTGCAAAGGTGTGACGTTGGTAGTTGTTGTATACTTCGCGCGTAGATCTTTTCACGCATCTCTGCTGTCGTCACTTGTGTGTTCTCTTTTGAACCCAGAGTGCAGCAGCCTCTGCTTCCTCAGTATCTCCCGTATTTTATGATTAAGCCATGGTGAGTCTTTTCCACCCTTTATCCACTGACTTGGCACATAACTCTCCAGACGATGATTTACAATCTGGTTACTCTTTGCCCATAATTCCTCTACGTCCGTGTTACTGGAATTATGTGATGTCAGTTTAATGTCTAAGTGACATCCTAACAACTACATATCTGCTCTATCGAGCAGAAACGCTCTCCTACCCTGCTTGACTGATTTATTTACTTGCTACAATGACATCATTAGCGCTAATCCCAGTTTCTATGCTGACACTGTCGATAAGGTCCGGCGTAATTGCAGCTACAAGATCGAACATATTTCCTTCAGGCGTTGGCTTCCAAGCTAACTGCACAACACAGTATTCAGGAAACGTGCTGAAAAATAATTCGCATGACTGTTTGTCTGTACTCCCCGCAATGAATCCATAGACATCCCTGTCTACACTTGATAGGACAAAGTCACCTCCACCTAGTATATGTAATCTGGATACTTCCGCGCTACTGACCGTAGACTTTCGTTGAATGATTGTAGAACCATCACAGCGAAGTCGGACGACCGGTAGAAACGCCTGTTAACTTGGTTTCATCTAAATCTGCTGTACGCGAACATATTACTCCACAGTCACACCCAACTTCAACCTCAATAGAGACAACATTTTTCTCCTCTCCTGTCGCCTCTAAACTATCTTTCTGATATACGTTCCTCGACTTGTTAAATATCTCAGAATCTTTCTCTTCGGATTTAAGCTTGCTCTAGGTCCCAAGAATAATTTGAGCGCGAGAACTTCCCTGGAGGGCAGCTTTAAAATCTAAAGGTAAATGCGGGCAAAAGCGATGTTAATAATGAAGTACCACTACGCTACCTTTGTAGTGACACGCTCATTCCTTTTACTCATTTACACTGCGTTGGCGAATTAGAAAATAGAAATGTTCAGAGTAAGGAGATCTCTCACACAAGCTACAGTTTCTAAACCGTACACTTTGACACAGTGAACAAGAAACGACGTTACCAATATGGAAACAGTATTTCACATATCTCTTACTTATTCCACTATATACTACCTGGCGCGAGAGTATTAATCCGCTGCAGTGGTGGCGTGGGTTCAGGGAGGGTGGGAGAGTGGGAGATCGGAGCAAATGACGACCGGTATGCGAGCATGTTTAAAAGCTGTAAGTTCAGAGTGGCATAACTGCTTAGTATCGGAATTATAGCAAAAACAGTAACACGGAATGGATTTCTCAGGTTGATCTCGTTAAAGAGCGCTTCTTCTACTTAAAATTTGAGGTCAGTTACGGATGTCCTCTTGTAAGAGGAGAAAGGTCGATTTTCATCTATATTCCTATGGGAATTCTAGCACTCTGTTTGTGTGGCAGTTGGCCACACTGTCTGAAGAGTGCTTCACGCGTTTTGTGTCAACATGAGCACGCCGCGCTGAGGCGATTGGTCTTCGCTTGGCAAACGTTGAGAATGGAGCTCCTGTTGGATGTTACCGCCAAGTGCGAATTGCGTGCTGTTATTCGGTTTTTTAGCGCAAAGGGCACTGCGCCGATTGAAATCCATCGCCAAGTGACGGAAGTGTATGTTGAGTCTTGCATTGGTGTCACAAATGTTCGTATGTGGCGTACAGAGTTTGCAGCGGAACGAAATTCACGACGAACCAAGGAGCGTGAGACCCTCAATTTCTGAGGGGTCAGTGTTGACGGTTGTGCAAAGCATGCGTGAAGATCTGCGGATCACCCTGGATGATCTCTGGACGTGGGTTTACACCTGAGACCAAGCAACAATCACGCCAGTGGTGGTATCCTTCTTCGCCAAAGCCGCGGAAATTCAAACAAACATATTCTGCCGGTAAAGTCATGACAACCGTTTTCGGGATCGGAAAGGGGTACTATTGGTCGACTTGATGCCCACTGGGACCTCAATTAACGCTGACAGGTACTGCGAGACTCTCAAAAAACTAAAAAAAGGGCAAATCAGAACGGGAGAAGAGGAATGTTGAACAAGGGCGTACACATTCTTCTTGACAACTCCCGCCCACACATCACTCGGCAGACCGTTGCTCTCCTGCAACTGTTTCAGAGGAACAATCACCTACCCACCCTATAGTCCTGACTTGGCACCCAGTGATTATCACCTGTTCCTTAAGTTAAAAGAACTTTTGGCCGGAAATCGATTCAGCTCCGACAACGACGTGAAAGAAGAGGTTCATAACTTTCTGAACAGCATGGCGGCGAGCTGGTATGATATGGGCATTCAAAAAACTGACACAGCGTCTTCAAAAATGCATCGACAGAAATGGTGATTATGTCGAAAAATAGCTAAATGTTCAAGCTGTAAACCATTGTGGAATTAAACCGGTCTATATACACTCCTGGAAATTGAAATAAGAACACCGTGAATTCATTATCCCAGGAAGGGGAAACTTTATTGATACATTCCTGGGGTCAGATACATCACATGATCACACTGACAGAACCACAGGCACATAGACACAGGCAACAGAGCATGCACAATGTCGACACTAGTACAGTGTATATCCACCTTTCGCAGCAATGCAGGCTGCTATTCTCCCATGGAGACGATCGTAGAGATGCTGGAAGTAGTCCTGTGGAACGGCTTGCCATGCCATTTCCACCTGGCGCCTCAGCTGGACCAGCGTTCGTGCTGGACGTGCAGACCGCGTGAGACGACACTTCATCCAGTCCCAAACATGCTCAATGGGGGACAGATCCGGAGATCTTGCTGGCCAGGGTAGTTGACTTACACCTTCTAGAGCACGTTGGGTGGCACGGGATACATGCGGACGTGCATTGTCCTGTTGGAACAGCAAGTTACCTTGCCGGTCTAGGAATGGTAGAACGGTGGGTTCGATGACGGTTTGGATGTACCGTGCACTATTCAGTGTCCCCTCGACGATCACCAGAGGTGTACGGCCAGTGTAGGAGATCGCTCCCCACACCATGATGCTGGGTGTTGGCCCTGTGTGCCTCGGTCGTATGCAGTCCTGATTGTGGCGCTCACCTGCACGGCGCCAGACACGCATACGACCATCATTGGCACCAAGGCAGAAGCGACTCTCATCGCTGAAGACGACACGTCTCCAATCGTCCCTCCATTCACGCCTGTCGCGACACCACTGGAGGCGGGCTGCACGATGTTGGGGCGTGAGCGTAAGACGGCCTAACGGTGTGCGGGACCGTAGCCCAGCTTCATGGAGACGGTTGCGAATGGTTCTCGCCGATACCACAGGAGCAACAGTGTCCCTAATTTGCTGGGAAGTGGCGGTGCGGTCCCCTACGGCACTGCGTAGGATCCTACGGTCTTGGCGTGCATCCGTGCGTCGCTGCGGTCCGGTCCCAGGTCGACGGGCACGTGCACCTTACGCCGACCACTGGCGACAACATTGATGTACTGTGGAGACGTCACGCCCCACGTGTTGAGCAATTCGGCGGTACGTCCACCCGGCCTCCCGCATGCCCACTATACGCCCTCGCTCAAAGTCCGTCAACTGCGCATAGGGTTCACGTCCACGCTGTCGCGGCATGCTACCAGAGTTAAAGACTGCGATGGAGCTCCGTATGCCACGGCAAACTGGCTGACACTGACGGAAGCGGTGCACAAATGCTGCGCAGCTAGCGCCATTCGACGGCCAACACTGCGGTTCCTGGTGTGTCCGCTGTGCCGTGCGTGTGATCATTGCTTGTACAGCCCTCTCGCAGTGTCCGCAGCAAGTATGGTGGGTCTGACACACCGGTGTCAATGTGTTCTTTTTTCCATTTCCAGGAGTGTACTTATAAAAAAATAGGAGACCTTACTTTTGGCATTACCCTCGTACTATATTGTACCGGGGCTTACCAACGTCACAGTACAAGTGTACTGTCTTTCCCACATTTCGTTTGAGTACCAGTGACCCATCAACACTGAATTATACAACTCAGCTTCTATACGCCGATGCTCTGCCAAACATAGCACAACGAAAGAGTTCCGAGGTAGTATAACGTAGCCTGTAACCCGCTCCAAATTCCATTGCAGAGTTTTACCAAGAAAATTCACTTAATCCATGTGTCTCAGAGACACAATTCGGCAAATGCCATGTTCTCCGGAAACAAGCACTCGGAAAACTGAATGTAACCTGGAACGACACGCAAAAAGACTGAATCATTTGGTTGTCTTACTAGACAGGTCACATTTGGTTGTCGTACTAAAACCACTGTTAGTGTTCAAACATCGAGAAGATCCACCATGAAGTGTAGTGGGGAATAAGCGTTCCTGTCACATTAAAGTGACCACGGTCTATGTTCGAAGTTAATACGCAGTAACCATTGACAGAGAGCAAGTGGAAACACTAGCTGTCGTGGGCATGCAAAGCATGTTGGGGGGAAGCGGGAAAACAGTGCAGTCGTTGCCGTAATGTGGAAACGGAGCGATTTATCAAACGTCTGAAGGGGCGTGACCACTGGATTTCGGGCCAAGGGTGGAAAAATTTCCCAAATTGCTAAGTTTGTGAACTATCGCCTACTGCCGTGGTTAAAGTATATCGTGCATGCCAAAAGAGCGTTATCCAATAACCCCGTCGAGGAAACTGTGGTGCAGCACGGTCGACATGCGAAAGATGTGAACGACGGCTGGGGAGACGCGTACGGGAGAATGGACGTGCAATTGCTGAGCATGTGACCGCCTAGGTAATTAAGGGACTTCGATCAGTGTCTCCTCAACGAACGTTTGGCGAACGTTGCTGCGTATAGGTCTGCACAGCAGGCGCCAGGTTCGTGCACCTACGCTGACTGCTGTTCATCGGCGACTAAGGCTGTAATTTCCACTCCAGTACTGGACGTCCAAAAAATGGCGACTGATCGCATTGTCGCCCTTTCTGATGAATCACGTTTATGTTCCATTGGACAGATGGCCTTAGCAACAATCGCCGGAAGGGGTCAGTCCACAGGAGAGTGAGTTGTGTGATCTATGGAATGATTTCGACGTATCACCTGAGTGATCTCTTCAAACTGGAAACACTGTGTATCAATAGAAGTGTTTATCTTTAGTTACGGGCCTATTATAGCCCTACATGCAGTTTGGATTCCTCAGTAAGAAGCCGTCTGCCAGCAGAATAATGCAAATTTTCGCACAGCTCGCATTGTGCGTGCATGTTTCGAAGAGCACGAGGATGAGTTTACCGTATTTTTCTGGCCACCGATGCCCGGTATACAAACGATATCGAGAGACCGTGGTACCACCTCGATCTGGATGTTCGCCAAATAGACCCACCGCCGTGAAATCTACACTACTGGCCATTAAAATTGCTACACCACGATGATGACGTGTTACAGACGTGAAATTTAACCGACAGCAAGAAGATGCTGTGATCTGCAAATGATTAGCTTTTCAGGGCACTCACACCAGGTTGGCGCCGATGGCGACACGTACAATGTGCTGATACGACGAAAGTTTCCAACCGATTTCTCATACACAAACAGCACTTGACTGTCGCTTCCTGGTGAAACGTGGTTGTGATGCCCCCTGTAAGGAGGAGAAATGCTTACCATCAAGTTTCCGACTTTGATAAAGGTCGAATTGTAGCCTATCACGATTGCGGTTTATCATATCGCGACATAGCTGCTTGCGTTGGTCGAGATGTAATGACTCTTAGTAGAATATGGAATCGGTGGTTTCAGGAGGGTAATACGGAACGCCGTGCTGGATCCCAACGGCCTCGTATCACTAGCAGTCGACATGACAGGCATCCTATCCGCATGGCTGTAACGGATCGTGCAGCCAAGTCTCGATTCCTGAGTCAACAGATGGGGACGTTTACAAGACAACAGCCATCTGCACGAACAGTTCGACGACGTTTGCAGCAGCATGAACTATGAGCTCGGAGACCATGGCAGCAGTTACCCTTGACGCTGCATCACTGACAAGAGCGCCTGCGATTGTGTACTCAACGACGAACGTGGGTACACGAATGGTAAAACGTCACTTTTTCGGATGAATCCAGGTTCTGTTTACAGCGTCATGATGTTCGCATCCGTATTTGGCGACATCGCGGTGAATGCACATTGGAAGCGCGTATTTGCCTTCGCCATACTGGCGTATCACCCGACGTGATGGTATGGGGTGCCATTGGTTACACGTCTCGGTCACCTCTTGTACGCATTGAAGGAACTTTAAACAGTGACCTTACATTTCAGATGTGTTACGACCCGTGGATCTACCCTTCATTCGATCCCTGCGAAACCCTACATTCCAGCAGGATAATGCACGACCTCATGTTGCAGGCACTGTACGATCCTTTCTGATTACATAAAATGTTCGACGGCTACCCTGGCCAGCATATTCTCCAGATCTCTCACCAATTGGAAACGTCTGCTCAATGTTGGCCGAGCAACTGGCCCGTCACAATACGCCAGTCACTACTCTTGATTAAATGTGGTATCTTATTGAAGCTGCATGGGCAGCTGTACCTGTACACGCCATCCAAGCACTGTTTGACTCAATGCCCAGGCGTATCAAAGTCGTTATTACGGCCCAGGGTGGTTCCTCTGGGTACTGATTTCTCAGGGTCGACGCACCCAAACTGCGTGAAAATGTAATCACTTGTCAGTTCTAGTATAAGATATTTGTTCATTGAATACCCGTTTATCATCTGCATGTCTTCTTGGTGTAGCAATTTTAATGGCCAGTAGTGTAGTCCAGCTGGTCACGAGTCGACATGCCCCTACATCCCTGTTCGTACCTTTCAGATTCCCAGTGACCCTCTTCCTGCATCTCCGCGCTGTGAAGGTGGTTATTCAGGCTGTTGCGGATGGTCGCATTAATGCTACTTTACCGTATAAAATACTGAGATAATTAGCTAACAGAGGGTGAGGAGCTAAACCAAAGGCGCTGATAACTACAGTTAAGGCAGTCTGCTTCTCCATGGCAGAACATGCCTACCCATTGTGCTCCAGATCTGTACAGGCCAAAAGGGACAACATGAGCTCAAATGAAACATGCGAACTAGGAGCCTGTTGCATGAATCCAACGCCGCTGATAACCTAAACAAAGCGGACTTCAAGTTGCGTAGAGCCAATTAAAGACACAGTGACAAGCCTATACATGCCTCCAGCGAACGCCACACCTTTTTCAGAATTTCCTGTGTTTGTGGAATCGTGATAGAGATTCTAGAACAAAGAATTTCACGATACACCAAAATGATAATCCTCCACTACAGGGGATATCCAGCAGCGAAAAGTTGCGGTGGAAGATTTGGAAGAGATTGGATCGCATCAGAATGGACGTGAAGGCGAACCTGATCAATTGGGACCTTGAATGTGTCCCAGAAAATGTGCCCTCCATAAATTAGTTGGAGGGAAGCAAGGAATCATTGGACTGAGTGCCAGTTTTTGGCTGACTGTCTTTCAGCTCCCGACACCAAATAGCAAAGTAAGTTCGCGAAATGTAATTATGAGACAAAATGTGTAGGTGAAGAGAGGGGGAGGGAAGAGATAAAGTCACCTGAAGTGGTATGACACGGGACGAAGGGAATAGAGGCAAGATGGAGAAGAAAACTCAAGAAACAAAAAAGGAGCAGTGGATATATGTATAAAAAGAGTTCTTGGCTCACCACGTGAACTTCGGTGCCCATCAAATCTGTATTGGATTTCACGCGGAGCCGTCCCTCACTATGTATACGGGGCTTGTCGTCAGGCTGGCAGCTCACGGAATGTAAATCCACCCCGCAGCGTCGTGGGGGTGGGGTTGGGATAAGAGTGAGGCGTGGGGACCGCGGCGGTGGGTGGGGATGTTGGATCGGCACAGGCCAGAGTCACTCTCCTCAGGAGACGGGGGCAGCGCTAGAGACTGCGGCCTGCCTTTTTGCATTGTAAAAATGCCTGCCACACTCAGCGCCGCTCTGCTGATAAGGGGCCGAGAGGTCTGGGGAAAACCAAACTTTGCGTGATGCCTCAGAGAAGAAGCGGCCAAGGCTGGTCGAACGAACAAGTGTTTGCGGTATAGCGGAGCAGTTGTGCTTTGAGGGCTGTCAAATCAAGTTTCTCTTCGTCGCTCTAAACTTATTAATCATTTTAGAGATCCACCTCTGACGTTATGGTGGTCTCGGCATTATGACGTGAAGTATACTGTCTGACTTAAAAAAAAATTCTTTGAGAGGCCGTATTTACGATCTGTAGATTATTTGATATGGGCTCTACTTGAACAACTTTCTGATAATGCCACACTAAAATAAAACTTTTGACCAACTTTTCATGGAAAAGTCTACAATGCAGCATTTGTGGATCGTTATTAAGTTGTATAAAATTTTACTGTGTAATTTTATGATTTAATGATTTAATGAATTCAACTCGTTTATTAACTTAGCATTATAACTGAAGCAACAGTTAAAAAAAAAAAAAAGAACAGAATATTGAAATACCTGTATATGCCGACACGAAAAACAGTATTTCAATTTCAAACATAACATAGTGCAATTATGAGGAAATTTGTGAGTTACAAAAGAACGTACAGGGGGATATACGCAAAAAGACGTAAATTAATGCAAACTACGGCCAGCGCACACTTTATCCATCACGTAAACATCACTACAGGTATTCGGATTTACTTTATGACGTATTCGATATTGGCGGCTATGTGGCGCAGTCGAGTAGCGAAATTTTGTATGTCCCGCTGAAGTGTCGGAACATCGATGCTATCGATGACTCGTAAATGGCTGTTTCCAATTCAACAGTGGTTTTGGGGTTATTGCTGTTCACCGTCTCTTTAATATAGCGCCACGAAAAGGAATCGCATGTGTCCAGATCCGGACAGTATGATGGCCAATCGCGGCCCATGGCTGTGGCCTCTGCGTACCCCAGAACCAGAATGAGATCCCCAAAGTGCTCCTCCAGGGCATAAAATACTCAGCTGCTTGGATGGTGTCGGGCGCCATCTTGCACGAACCACATCTTGTCGAAATCAGAGTCACTTTGAGTTATTGTTGTTGTGGTCTTCAGTCCTGAGACTGGTTTGATGCAGCTCTCCATGCTACTAAATCCAGTGCAAGTTTGTTCATCTCCCAGTATCTACTGTAACCTGCCTCCTTCTGAATCTGCTTGGTGTATTCATCTCTTGTTCTCCCTCTACAATTTTTACCATTTCACGCTGCCCTTCAATACTAAATTGGTGATCCCTTGATGCCTCAGAACATGTCCTACCAACCGATCCCTTCTTCTAGTCAATTTGTGCCACAAACGTCTGTTCTCCCCAATCCTATTCAACACCTCCTCATTAGTTATGTGACCTACCCATCTAATCTTCAGAATTCTTCTGTAGCACCACATTTCGAAAGCTTCTATTCTCTTATTGTCTAAACTATTTATCGTCCATGTTTCACTTCCATACATCGCTACAATACATACAAATTCTTTCAGAAACGACTTCCTGATGCTTAAATCTATAATCGATGTTAACAAATTTCTCTTCTTCAGAAACGCTTTCCTTGCTATTGCCAGTCTACACTTTATATCTTCTCTACGTCGACCATCTTCAGTTATTTTGCTCCCCAAATAGCAAATTTCCTTTACTGCTTCAAGTGTCTCATTTCCTAACCTATTACCTTCAGCATCAGCCGACTTAATTCGACTACATTCCATTACCCTCGTTTTGGTTTTGTTGATGTTCATCTTATATCCTCCTTTCAAGACACTATCCATTCCGTTCAACTGCTCTTCCAAGTCCTTTGCTGTCTTTGACACAATTACTATGTCATCGGCGAACCCCAAAGTTTTTATTTCTTCTCCACGGATTTTAATTCCTACTCCGAATTTTTCTTTTGTTTCCTTCACTGCTTGCTCCATGTACAGATTGAATAGCATCGGGGAGAGGCTACAACCCTGTCTCACTCTCTTCCCACCCACTTTGGGTAATGCGGATGAAATCATCTTTCGAAACCTTCCCGTTCCCCTCGGTAGTTACCGTACCATCAAGGAATATCGCACCGACTGTTCCGTGAGTGTTCCGTGAGTTGACATTTCCCACCACACAGGAACCCGTTGAGAGTGTAGAGACTTCGCGATCGTGAAATGCGGATTCTCAGTTGCCCAAATGGGCCAAATTTGCTCATTGAAGAACTCAGCCAAATTAATGTGGGCTTCGTCGCTAAACCTAACTACACCAATTCCCATCATGCCCCGGGACCAACCGTGCAAGTTGCATGTCCTCTCGCAAACAGTTCAAAAGTATGACGATTTTATTTCTTATAGTTGAACAATTGTCACCCTGTAAAAAACGTGTGAAATTTTACCTATATTTTATCTGAGGTGCCATGGCAAGATTAGTACACAGCCACGGAACTTCAAGTAAACATATTCGCTGCCAGAAACATTCTAAAACTTAGAGATGATGTCATATACTAGACGCGCCCAGGTGTGTTATCATACGCCAGCCCATCAGCTCGCGTATTTACGACTGAGCGCAGCGCCATTCAGGACAGTCACCGATCATCACAACAGCATAGTCTCTCTACTGTGCCAACAGTGTGAAAACTGTGTTATACTAAACCGTTTACAGTCAATTGTACTTTGAGAGAAGGTTTTACTATCTGGTCCAGTATCACGTGACACATTAATGACCGGCCTGGTTGGCCGAGTGGTTCTAGGCGCTACAGTCTGGAACCGCGCGACTGCTACGGTCGCAGGTTCTAATCCTGCCTCGAGCATGGATGTGTGTGATGTCCTTAGGGTAGTTAGGTTTAAGTAGTTAAGTTATAGGAGACTGATGACCTCAGCAGTTAAGTCTCATGGTGCTCAGATCCATTTGAAGCATTTTGTCTTCAGATCCCGAATGCTACAGCTCAGTACATTGTCAAGATATTGTTGTTTGTCTTGAGTGAACCACCCCTATAATCGGGCCAAAATAATAGTCTCTTAAAGTTACCAGTAAAAGAATCATAACTATGCCCTAGGATTGGACTTTGACTAGCAAGCAAAGTATACCAAATGACTAGTCACAGAGCAAATAACTGTCTCAACTTCACCTCGGTCTAAAACATCTAGTAGCAACACAACTGCACATGTTGTGTTATCCGCTGCGACAGTTACACTCCAAGCACACAGATAGCTACACATCTGAATACACTATCGGCTGAGTAAGAATAGTGTCGTTTCTACTGATTTGTAACATGATTTGTAGAAAAGGGAAGGTATGTAGTGCAATAAAAATAGTCAATAACTAAAATATTCCACCACATTAGACAGTCTGTACTTTCCTAAGAACGCAGAGAGGCATTAATCGGTACATCATAGCACGGTTTATTTAAGGTTCTCTTATGACGTACGGATATTTACCAAAGAATGTTGTTTTCCTTTAAGAAGAAAAGAAGGCTAGTAAACAGCCAGAGGTCTTACCTTTTGCAGAAATGTGTCGTAGATCTACCCAAATATGTTATGTTTCGTTCAGTACACTTCCAGAAAAATCGCTGAGTGTGTAACGTTCTGAAACGTCATGGAATAAAAAATGCCACGGAATACTATACCTACATAATTCAAAGCACCAAAATACCCGCCATTACTACAGCTGAACAGAAAACCATAGAGACGCAATAACAATACACCAAATCAATGAAACTTTTTCCATACACAGAAGAAAAACAAGTCTACAGTTGTTGCTGGCTCTAAGACACAAACGGCCAGAGTATTCAACACGTACGTATTTTGAAGAAAAGGTAATAATATTTACCAAAATATTCGTATATTAGAACGTGGAGTGAAGTGTAAGAATATGCGAGTAATTTGACTACGTACAAAATTGTTACGTGCCTTGAGAAGAGCCAATCGTAATTACAACAGACACCAGCAGAAATTTATGTTTCTCATCCATGAAATATCGTGTTTATATTCTACTCCTTTCAGCGGAATAAGCTACAACTACACGCATATTCGATAGTATTTCTTCATAAATGACATGTAGATTTTCTTACGGAATTAGTGACATTCCGGTCTTGTTACTTTTATTTCGTCATTCATGTCTCTTGATAATTTACTGATGGTTGGAAAGCAAAAATTGAATTCCTATTTGTTTAACTAAGTATAAAAGTAATTAAAACCAAACATTAAACTTATGGCTTGCTGTCTCGGCGCCAAGGGCGCTAGTGTAGATCCAACTGTCAGATGATAACAGCTTTCACAGTACTGAATGTCGCGACTGTTTATGTTAGACTGCTGCTTGATGCAGCAATTAAAAATTAGAGTAAATACTCTCACTTTTAATGTAAGTCCATTCTGTCAAGGAAAAGACTGGCTTATCAGAACAAAATCTTGTTATTTGAATAGTGTTGCAGGAAATGCTTTTCATAGTAATAACTTCATAAAAGACTTTAATAACCTTTTAACAATAACTGAAATATCCATAGCCTGGAATAAATATAAACAGGTAAACGTGCAATAAAAACCATGGGAAGACTCGCTGACACTACGTCAAAATTTCCTTCATTCTGTGAAACAATGGCGAATTGAGGATTCCGTGCCTCTTACAGCAATGTTTGGTGTCTTCGTCGCATTCACATACGTTTCTGCATTCAGCAGAACTCCTACCTGAGTGGAAGTTCGGACTTGCTAACCATTTTAATGTGTCACACTTTCTCCATAATGGTTAAATATTTCAAATTCGTACATGAGAGTAGAACATTATTGCAGGTAAAAAAAGAAAACATGTAATCATAAGACTGGTGTGATGGTATTTGTACTTGAAGCCTTTTCTTGTAGCATAAAGAGATTTTTACTTGCGTGAGATAACTGTCTTCCTTATGCAAATGATAACTTAAGACCCAGAAATCGTCGCTGATAAGTAGAGAGGTTGGTGACAGGTACTTTGTCAGTGTAAAGAAATGGTTAGCGTAATAGTAATAATAATCGCATTCGGACTCCATTAGAAACAATGACTGCGGTTTTGTCTCATAAAATTTGAAATGAGAAAAGAAATATAGCGCGCTGATGGCGTACGATCGTTTCGTCACCAAACCGACTACATCCGACTACTTTAAAAGACAAAAAAATATACAAAAATTCTATTATTACATGACTGCAGAATTGTACCAAAATAAAGGTGTAACTGATTTAAATGACGTTATTATTTCACAACAGAATTCGAGATACAGGAGTGATACAACGTTTTCCTCCGAGGCTCGAAGAATAAGAAAGAATAATTTTTTTTATGTTTTTAACAAATGATAATCGAAGATTTCATGCACTATTAAGACACCGAGGCAAAGTTGATATTATGGAATGTAATCTTTCGTCTAATATCCTTGAAAAGACAATACTTTGCTACATCATGAAAGGGATGTTTAAAAAATTGTCAACAAAAGAATTTTTTCCAATTCGTTGCCCTCCTGCCACCACTCAGCAACCGTTTGAAATTAACAACTTCTTGTTTTATGTTTGAAACTGACTGTTTAGCGGAAAATTTATGAAAAATATGTAACTTAATACTAAGAGACTGCACTATTAAAACGATTACTTTCTTATTTTAAATTTTTGTGTCGTGTTTCCCTTTGTGGTTTATGCCCCTAGACCATCGGTCGTCAAACATTTTTCCTCTAGAGCCATAGGGTCAGAACATCGGGCCGCATTTCCAACCTGTATGAATGAGCCGCCAATAGAGAAGCTATTGTAAGGGTGGGATTAAATTGGCCGCCAGCCCCCAAGTAAAGATCGTTAAAGGCCAGCACATACGGAACATTTCATGTCGACTGATTTGTTTCACAGTTCTGTCAACCGCAGTAATTTAATAGTTGTGACAGTATAATTGCGTGGTGTCAGTCTTATTAGGTGTGTAAAAGACTTTGAATTATAATAGTATTTTTACCCGTATTTCAATCCACTATGGAATATGATACATCATGACAAAAGTCTGAGAAACGGTTTAAGCACCAGCTCTGTTCTTTTCACTGTATTGTATTGCCACAGCCTTATTTAATCTAAAGTTTCTTGTTACAAGTAAGTACCGCATTTGGCGGTTACCGTCTCTGTATTGAGTATTCATGAACTCATGTTACTTCGGCGTAGAAATTTATACCGTAGCGGCTGAAAGGTGGGAATCACGCATATCCGTATGATGTCAGCACTGAAAGACAAGCAGTAAAATATTTCCCCTCTCACACAGCCTAACACCGAGGCGGCCGCACTAATTATCCATCTGTCTCTGAAATACGCATCCTACTTAGCTCACAGCCGAACTGACGAACCTCGATTAAAATTAAGCTCTTCTTAAAACGTTAAACGCTACTACCTCTGTAAGTACTTTTGTTTGTTATTGACCGGAAAAAGTACTCTACCGAGCGAGGTGGCGCAGTGGTTAGAACATTGAACTCGCATTCGGGAGGACGACGTTTCAAACCCGCGGTCCCTAAATCACTTCAGGTAAATTCCGGGATTCTTTTGAAAGGGCACGGCCGACTTCTTTCCGCCTCCTTCCCTAATCCGATGGGACCAATGACCAATATGATATATTGCAAGTCGGCTGTTTAGGTTTATTTATTGGTAACGCCACATAGCGCTCTGTATGAAAAATCACTGGCTGTGCTGTGTGCAGTCAGTGGCTGGTTGGCATTGTAGTAATACTCGCCATTGCAGTGTTGGGCAGCTGGATGTTAACAGCGCGTAGCGTTGCGCAGTTGGAGGTGAGCCGCCAGCAGTGGTGGATGTGGGGAGAGAGATGGTGGAGTTTTGAAATTTGTAAGAATTGATGTCATGAACTGCTATATATATTATGACTATTAAGGTAAATACATTGTCTGTTCTCTATTAAAATCTTTCATTGGTAACTGTGCCTATCAGTAGTTAGTGCCTTCCATAGTTTGAATCTTTTATTTAGCTGGCAGTAGTGGCGCTCGCTGTATTGCAGTAGTTCGAGTAACGAAGATTTTTGGTGAGGTAAGTGATTTGTGAAACGTATAGGTTAATGTTAGTCAGGGCCATTCTTTTGTAGCGATTATTGAAAGTCACATTGCGTTGCGCTAAAAATATTGTGTGTCAGTTTAAGCACCGTCTTGTATAATTGTTATAAGGGGACATTTCAATATAACTACAAGAACATTTGTATAGAATGTCGTAACTCTTTGCAGAGCTATGCGAACATATTAATATATTGCGATATACGTTTAATTTGCAGTTTGAGTTCGAAAATGCCGAAAGAGTAAATAAATTAACGAAGCGTCGCATGCAGACAGTCCACCATTACCAGTGCGTCATTGTAAAACGTCTGTTGGCCTGAATTTAACGAATTGTCCGGGCAAAAGGCGTATTGCGTTATCCGGCGCTGTCGGTAGCCCATTTAACTGTCTCCATCCCCAGTGGACAACAAAGTTGTTTACCGGCGTTGGGAGACAGCTCCCGCTAGCCGCAGCTGACAGCCAGAGACATTACCACGAGTAGCACAGCGCGACAAACATGGAATTACATTCACTGAGAGTCTTCAGAATCTAGCATCTGATCTAACGTAATAATCCATGGGTGTTCTGCGTATTGTTAGTGTCTAAAGGTAAAGACATTTCGGTGACTGGTCCTATAGTACGTAATTACTGTCCGCCTGCGTAGCTCAGCTAACAGCGAGGCTGAGTGCCGTTTTCGAGGGTCTTGGTTCAAATCCAGGAAAAGCCAGGCCGTCTCCTTGGTGGGAGGACTGGAGTGGGTTGCACGCATCCTCGCCAGCCGCTGTGGCCGGGAGATTCTATTCGCTTCCGTCCGGAACCGCGCTTCTGCTCCGGTCGTAGGTTCGAATTCTGTCTCGGGCATGGATGTGTGTGATGTCCTTAGGTTTAAGTAGGTCTAAGTCTAGGGGACTGATGACCTCAGATGTTAAGTCCCATAGTGCTCATAGTCCTTGCACGCATCCTGGAGGGGCCAGTAGGGCAGCTACTTGACTGAATATTTCCGTCTGCCGAGTCTCAAAATAACGACAGCATGGAGAGTGGTGTGCTGATTACATGTAGCTCTATGTTTAATCCCGATGACGGCAGAAGAGGACCCGGAGGTCGGTAGTACCGTGTGGCCCTCTTGACTCGTGTGTAGAAGAGTGTGTCTTTGGTCCCACTCTATATGAAAGTAATGACAAACGTGTCCAGCACGTTGTGAGGTTACTGAAATTTTACATAATTAATGTGACATTCAAGTTACTTATTTTTTTGATTGTAGTTAAGGACGTCTGGTTAGATGAAATGCAGATCCAAGAGACCTTAATCATACCAGGTGAAAAGAATGACAGAGTAAATAAATGAAATCAGCTGCGGAATTTTTGAAGGATCGGTTTTTGTCTTATCACTGAAACATTTTACGGATACTACAGGAATGGCGATAGTAGGTCGGTGATTAGAGGCCTACTTTTCGTAATATGAACACTGCCTCTCAGCTTGACCACCATGTTGCTCGGCGAGTCTACCATTTCCTCGGCTAAGGTGCCTTAAGTCGGATTTTCATTGGGTGGAAATTTAACAGGTTTTCTAATTAACAACTTTTTGTTCATGACTGAATAATTCCTGCTACGACTGACATACACTGTGGCGTGAGCGTCGAAACTGATGTTTGGATGGCCAATTACCATACAAGGAATTTTATGTATTTATTTGAGAATGGTAGACATGAGATAAAGAATAGCCACTGTGAAATAGTAAGGGGCCGGCGATGTTGCCTGAAGAAATAAGGACCGATGAAGTGCGCGGAGCTAGAATCGAATCAAGGGGAAAAAGACAGACCACGAGGTAGATCGCTGGGGAGATGGGACAAAGGCATGCGGATATCTCTGGAGCTAACTGGCACCAATATTATCAAGGAATCTGCTCATGGTTAAAACCTTCCATGCGTACCTGAACTCAGCACTTGGGGAGTCCACGTAATTCAGTGACTGAAATGGTGATGTTTACGTTAATGATAACCTACATATATATTCCACAAGTCACCGTATGCTGCATGGCGGAGGGTAATCTGTACGACTGCCTGACATTTCCTTTCCTGCTACACTTGCAAATAGAGTGAGGGAGAGACGACTGTCTGTATGCCTCCAAATTATTCGCTGCTACTTTGCCTGATTACAGGGTCCTGTGATTTGGACGACCCCACTTTGCTGTCTGCAAAACAGCTTGGCACGGAAGGAGTACCTCAGCAAACTGTACAACGTACTGCAGTGTGCCAGCTGTGTACAGCCACAGAGTTTTGACGGCGTCAGGACGCGCCAGCACCCGACTCAGCGGGCTTAGTCCCCATTGCCTCAGCGCCGCTCGCTGGGAGCCAACAAGACTGCCTCATCGTAGTGAGCCATTGAGTAGCCTTTTGCCACC